>NW_024735554.1:16489369-16595950 GCF_018991925.1 Homarus americanus | reverse complement strand
TCACAACAGCCTTACTATATCCCCTACAGCACACAGCCTTACTATATCCCCCACAGTACAGTCTTACCATATCCCCCACAGTACAGCCTTACTATATCCCCCACAGTAAACAGCCTTAATATATCCCCACAGTAAACAAGCCCACTATATCCCCCACACACAGTTTTACATATCCCCCACAGAAAAGCTTACTATATCCCCACAGTACACAATCTTATTATATCCCCCACAGTAAACAGCCCACTATATCCCACAGTACACAGCCATTTACTATATCCCCACAGTACACAGTCTTACCATATCCCCACAGCACACAGGCCATTATATATCCCCCACAGCAAACAGCCTTACTATATCCCCCACAGTACACAGAGCCTTACTATATCCCCCACAGTACAAAACCTTAATCATCCCCACAGCACACAGCCCACTATATCCCCACAGTACAACAGCCTACTATATCCCCCACAGTATACAGCCCATTATATCCCCCCAGTAAACAGCCCTACCATATCCCCCACAGTAACAACAGCCCATTTATATCCCCCCACACACACGTTTTACTATATCCCCCACAGTAAACAGCCCTACTATACCCCCACAGTACACACACTCTCCACTATATCCCCACAGTAAACAGCCTTACTATATCCCCACAGTACACAGCTCATTATATCCCCCACAGCACACAGTCCACCATATCCCCCACAGCATAACAGCCCACTATATCCCCACAGTACACACAGCTCCCATTTATATCCCCCACAGTACACAGCTCACATATCCCCCACAGTACACACCTACTATATCCTCCACAGTAAACAGCCTTACCATACCCCCACAGTACACAGCCTCACTATATCCCCCACAGTACACAGCCTTACTATATCCCCCACAACACACAGTCTTACCATATCCCCACAGCACACAGCTTCATACTATATCTCCCACAGCACACAGCCTTACTATATCCCCACAGTACACACAAGCTTTACTATATCTCCCACAGCACACAGCCTTACTATATCCCCCACAGTACACAGCCACCTTACTATATCCTCACAGTACACAGCCTCTACATATCCTCACAGTACAGTCTAACTATATCCCCCACAGTACACAGTCTTACTATATCCCTCACAGTACACAGTCTACTATATATCCCCACAGTACACAGCATTATTGTCGTCCCCCACAGCATATTGTCCAGATGGATACACATCGGCCCTGGACGAGGCTTCCTGTTACTTGTTCGAATCAACGCCTGCCTCTGAGGCTTGACAGCCATGCCAGTGAAGTGAGTTTCCTTCTATCACTAGGCCATTTCTCTCCCACTTTCATTAGACCTCTACTTCCTCCCTTTCTCCCCCACTTTTTTCCTCATTCCTCCCTCCGTTGTTTTATGGAATTCTTCTTTTATCCTTCCACTCACCATCCTCCTTCTACCCTCTCGACCTGCTTCTGTAAATGCCATCTCCACTCTTTCATATGATGTGAACTTGATCAAGATGATTAAGGTTACTACCACTTTTTTACTGGGATTAGCCCACCCAGCACAGGTCACTGACTCCACATCGGGGCCTGGGGGGCGAATATAATAATATTAATAATAATAATAATATTAATAATAATAATAATAATAATAATAATAATAATAATAATAATACAATAATAATAATAATAATAATAATAATAATAATAATAATAATAATATGATATAATAATAATAAATAATAATAATAATAATAATATTAATAATAATAATAGTAATAATAATAATAATAATAATAATAATAATAATAATAATAATAATAATAATAATAATAATAATAATAATAATAATAATAATAATAATAAAACTGAGAAACAATATATGTATGTTGTGTTGTCATAGTAAGAGAAACAATTAAGACCCCTGCAATTGTGTGTACATGAAGCAGAAAGTCAGATCAGCATCCTGGGACTTGGTCAAATTTCGTGATCCATGTGGCAGCAGGCGTACCCAGCAGACAAATACATTATGCTTCCAATATCTTCCCAGGAGGTAGTACTCCTGTTTGATAGCCGCCCAATACCTACTACCTTTAAAGTAACGCCTAGTGTATGCAACACGTCTTGTATAGTCACACTGGGTATAGCAAAACATCTGTATACTAACGTCTACAGTAGTGTAACTCACGTCTTAATAGTAACGCCTAGTGTATAGCAAACTTCTTGTATAGTAACGCTTAGTGTACAGCAACACGTCTTGTATAGTAACGCCTAGTGTATAGCAACACGTCTTGTGTAACGTTCAGTGTATAGCAACACGTCTTGTATAGTAACGCCTAGTGTATAACATCCGTCTTGTATAGTAACTTGCCTAGTGTATAGCAACACGTCTTGTATAGTAACGCCTAGTTTATAGCAACACGTCTTGTATAGTAAACTAGTGTATGTAACACGTCTTATATAGTAACGTCCTGATGTATACAACATAACACACCAGTGCATGTGTTAGAGCTATCTCTTGTCATGTGTGTCACAGCTGCCACTTGTCATATGTCCCAGGTGCCTCTTGTCATGTGTCACAGCATGTTCTTGTCATGTATACAGTTTTGTCATGTGTCACAGCTGCACTCCTGTCATGTGTCTAGCAACTCTTTTCATTTGTGAGCACTTGTCATACAGCACACTATTTCTTGTCATGTTTCACAGCTGCCTCTTGTCATGTGTCACAGCCCTGCCTCTTGTCAGTGTCTAGCTTCAAGCATCATGTGTCACAGCTGCCTCCTGTCATGTTTCTGTGCCTCTTGTCATATGTCACAGCTCCTCTTGTCATGTGTCACAGCTGCCTCTTCATCATGTGTCCCAGCTGCCTCTTGTCATAATGTCACAGACCACCTCTTGTCATGTTCCACAGCTGCCTCTTGTCATGTGTTACAGCTGCCTCTTGTAATGTGTCCAGCTACATCTTGTCATGTGTCACAGCTGCCACTTGTCATATGTCCCATGCCTCTTGTCTGTGTCAGCTGCCTCTTGTCATCTTCAGTTGCCTCTTGTCATGTGTCTGCTCCTCCTGTCATATGTCCCAGCTGCCTCCTTTTCATATGTCAAGCACTTGTCGCCACAATTATTCTTGTCATGTTTCACAGCTGCCTCTTGTCATGTCACAGCTGCCTCTTGTCATGTGTCACAGCTGCTTCTTGTCATGTGTCACAGCTGCCTCCCTGTCATGTGTGTCTGGTTCCTGTCATGTGTCACAGCTGCCTCTTGTCATGTGTCACAGCTGCCTCTTGTTGGTCCCAGCTGCCTCTTGTCATGTGTCACAGCTGCCTCTTGTCATGTGCCACAGCTGCTGTCTGTGTGTTACAGCTGCCTCTTGTCGCCACAGTGCACCTCTTGTCTTGTGCCACAGCTGCCACTTGTCATGAGCCTAGTTGCCTATTGTCATGTGGCCCAGTTGCCTCTTGTCATGTGTCACAGCTACCTTTGTCATGTGTCACAGCCACTTTTATCATGTGTCACAACTGCCTCTTGTCATGCGTCCATAGCACCTCTTACTGATGTTACAGCTGCCCATTGTCAAGTGTCCCAGCTGCCTCTTGTCATGTGTCACAGCTGCCTCTTCCTCATGTGTCACAGTTACCTGTCATGTGTCACACCTGCCTCTTGTCATGTGTCTGGTTTGCCTCTTCTCATGTGTCCCAGCTGCCTCTTGTCATGTGTCACAGCTGCTGCCTCTTTTATGTGTCTAACAACTCTTGTCATGCGTCACAGCTGCCTCTACCATGTGTTACAGCTGCCTCTTGTCAAGTGTCCCAGCTGCCCTCTTGTCATGTGTTTCAGCTGCCAATTGGCATGTGTCATAGCTGCCTCTTGTCATGTGTCACAGCCCTGTGTCATGTGTCCAGCTGCCTCTTTTCATGTGTAGCTGCCTCTTGTCATGTGTTACAGCTGCCTCTTGTCATGTGTTACAGCTGCCTCTTGTCATGTGTCAAACTGCCTCTTGTCATGTGTCCAGCTGCCTCTTGTCATGTGTCACAGCTGCCTCTTATCATGTGTCTAACTGCCTCTTGTCATCACAGCTGCCTCTTGTCATGTTTCGCTGTCTCTTGTCATGTCCAGCTGCCTCTTGTCATGTTTCACAGCTGCTTCTTGTCATGTGTTACAGCTGTCTCTCTTGTCATGTGCAGCTACTTGTCATGTGTTAGGCTGCCTCTCCTCATGTGTCCCACCTGCCTCTTCTCTCATGTGTCCCACCTGCCTCTTGTCATGTGTCTGCTGCCTTGTCATGTGTCTGTACACTCCTGTCTGTGTTACCTCTTCTCATGTGTCCTACCTGCCTCTTCTCATGTGTGTCCCACACCGCCTCTTGTCATGTCTAGCTGCCTCTTGTCATGTGTCACAGCTCCTCTCATGTTTTACGTACACTCCTTCTCTGTGTCCTACCTGCCTCTCTCTCTGTGTCCCACCTGCCTCTTGTCATGTGTCACAACTGCCTCCTGTCATGTGTCACAGCTGCCTCTCATGTGTTCCCTGCCTTGTCATGTGTCACAACTGCTTCTTGTCATGTGTCACAGCTGCCTCCTGTCATGTGTTTGCTTCTCTTCTCTCATGTGTCCCCTGCCTCTGCTACCTCTTGTCATGTGTGTCTGCTTCCCTGTCATGTGTTACAGCTGCCTCTCTCTCATGTGTCCTACCTCTTCTCATATGCTCCTACCTGCCTTGTCCATGTGTCACAACTGCTTCTTGTCATGTGTCACAGCTGCCTCCTGTCATGTGTTACAGCTGCCTCCCTGTCATGTGTCCTGCCTCTTGTCATGTGTCCAACTGCCTCTTGTCATGTGTCTCAGCTGCCTCCTGTCATGTGTTACAGCTACTCCTTGTCATGTATCACATGCCTCCTGTCATGTGTCACAGCTGCCTCTTGTCATACAGTTTAGTTACATCTTGTCATGTGTCTAGCTCCTCTTGTCATGTATCACAGCTGCCTCCTTTATGCCATGTCCTTCTGCTACCATCACAGCTGCCTCTTATACCCAGTTTAGTTACATCTTCTCATGTGTCCTACCTGCCTCTTCTCATGTGTCCTACCTGCCTCTTGTCATGTGTCACAACTGCCTCCTGTCATGTGTCACAGCTGCCTCCTGTCATGTGTCCTACCTGCCCCTTGTCATGTGTCACAACTGCTTCTTGTCATGTGTCACAGCTGCCTCCTGTCATGTGTTACAGCTGCCTCTTCTCATGTGTCCTACCTGCCTCTTCTCATGTGTCCTACCTGCCTCTTGTCATGTGTCACAACTGCCTCCTGTCATGTGTCACAGCTGCCTCCTGTCATGTGTCACAGCTGCCTCTTGGCATGTGTCACAGCTGCCTCTTGTCATACAGTTCAATTAATTATCACTTGTCATGTGCCACAGCTACATCTTGTCATGTGTCACAGCTGCCTCTTGTCATACAGTTCAAATACCTCTTGTCATGTGTCACAGCTGCCTCTTGTCATGTGTCACAGCTGCCTCTTGTCATACAGTTTAGTTACATCTTGTCATGTGTCACAGCTGCCTCTTGTCATATGTACACAGCTGCCTCTTGTCATACAGTTTAGTTACATCTTGTCATGTGTCACAGCTGCCTCTTGTCATACAGTTCATCTCGTCATGTGTCACAGCTGCCTCTTGTCATACAGTTCAATTAATTATCACTTGTCATGTGCCACAGCTACATCTTGTCATGTGTCACAGCTGCCTCTTGTCATACAGTTCAAATACCTCTTGTCATGTGTCACAGCTGCCTCTTGTCATACAGTTCAATTACCTCTTGTCATGTGTCACAGCTACCTCTTGGCATGTGTCACAGCTGCCTTTAGTCATACGGTACAATTCCCTCTTGTCATGTGTCATAGTTGCTCCTTGTCATGCCCTTCAGATGTATAGATGACAGATCGTCTTTGGCTGTCATCCGTAACCCGGCAGATGTGATGAGGCTGGCCCAGGCGAACACCTACTACTACACCTATCATGTACCTGGGTAATAATATTCTTTTGAGAGAGAGAGAGAGAGAGAGAGAGAGAGAGAGAGAGAGAGAGAGAGAGAGAGAACATCTTCATCTTGTTCCTAAACATTGACTTCGAAATTTTCACCTTAAAAATTATCAAATACACGAAAGACCCTCGTTTAGATTTGTGTAAACCCGACTGTGTAAACCTAACTGTTTGTAGACCTGACTGTGTGTAATCCTGACAGTGTGTAAACCTGACTGTGTGTAATCCTGACAGTGTGTAAACATAACTGTGTGTAAGCCCGACTGTGTGTAAACCTAACTGTGTATACAACTGAGTGTGTATAAGCCTGACTGTATGCAAAACTAACTTTATTAACCTAACTCTGTATAAACGTGATTGTATAAACCTGACCGTATGCCTCACTGTGTACATCTGACTGTGTAAACTTGACTGTGTATACCTGACTATGTATACCTGTGTGCAAACCTAATTTTATAAACCTAACTGTGTATAAACCTGACCGTGTATAGCTGACTATGTATATCTGACTGTCTAAACCTGACTGTATAAATCTGATATTGTAAACCTTACGGTGTATATCTAGCTGTGTATACCAGACTGTATAAACCTGACTGTGTAAGCCTCACTGTGTATACTTAAATGTGCATACCTAACTGTATAAACCTGACTATGTATAATACCTGACTGTGTATACTTGACTGTTCGTGAACAGGGTGCAGAAATGCGTCTAGTGTGGCAGCATTATGTTAGTGTTAAGGTGCAACCACTGCTTGCTTTCTCTCGCTTTCAGCTTCCGCCTCTGGCTAGCCCTCGTGGTGAACATGGAAGCAACTTGCATAAGTCTTCCCCTGACAGTACACAGGCTCTTCATCATCAAGACTCCTGCTGTGCTTCCTCATAGCAACACACGGTAACTGGGTGCCTCGTGGGCCCAGGCTAGGCCAGCAGGGGATCTCGGAGTAGCAGTAGGCTCCAGAGGGACGGTGTATAGGCCCACTGGCATGTGGACACGCCTACCAACCATTGCCCTCTGCCTTTTGGATTAACCTTGGTAGGTATAAGGCTACAGGAGTAAACCTCGAATGGAAAATTTGTGGCGGAGCCCCGCATTAGGCAGACATATTTACAGAGCCCCAAAAAGATCCAAACGGCGGAAGAGGTGACCGCCATGGGAACACAACGAATATGCTGGCGGACGAAGGCAATTCCTGATGGACAGGCTACTAAGGCGAAACCTAACAATTTATCTATCGGCAGTCTATTGCAACTCTCCCTCTCCCCAGTCGTTGCAACACTTACACCACTTGACCAGGAAAAGGGAGAGCCAAGAGGTGTGGCTGCAGCCTGCGCTCCTGCCTCACCATATAAATGAACTCATGAGCAGCCATCATCCAGTTCATCATACCACTCATCATCATCATCAGTAAAACCCCTATACCCACAAAAGTCCTTTGGCGACGGACAAGTGGCGACGGGGACAGGAAGAGATGACCGCCAGGAATCTCTAGTCATAACTCTGCACATGGAAGGCACAGATAAGATGGTCATTTATGCACTGGGATCTGGGCAGCAGTGCAATCCGGGCCTGTCTGTGCGACTGTGCAGCCCTTTCGAGGAGGAACTTTGCTCACCCCACATGAGGAGGGGTCTAGAAAAGGTGCCCTAAACATAGCCTGCCTAAAGAAAACAACCTGACTGGGAAACCGTACACAACAAGGTCATCCTTATGCAGTCGAAAACACAATCAGAATCACAGACCCCCCCAAAAAAACTATACAACCTTTTATGGTCGTTGCATGGAATGTCAAGACCCTTCTGGATACTGGCACAAATGAGCGCCCTGAAAGAAGAACCGCCCTTGTGGCAAAAGAGCTGGCTAGATATAACATCGACATAGTAGCCATTAGTGAGTCCCGGCTACCAGAGGAGGGTCAACTCACAGAATGGGGTTCTGGCTATGCCTTCTTCTGGAAGGGTAAGCCTGTTGGGGAGAGAAACTACATTTATGGAGTTGGATTTGCCATCTGCCAACACATCATACACAGGCTAACTGAAATGCGTATTGGGATCAACAAGCGCCTCATGACGCTCCGAGTCCCACTAAATCACTCACGACATGCCTTTTTCATCAGTGCATATGCTCCAAGATTGGATGCAGAGGATGACATCAAGGAGGCCTTTTACGCCGACCTCGACAGAGTGCTGACTTCTATCCCCAGAGAAGATAAGGTTGTGCTCCTTGGTGACTTCAATGCCAGAGCTGGCAGAAATGCTGACATTTGGCAGGAAACCATAGGGAGAAATGGACTAGGCAAGTGTAATCCCAAAGGCCTACTCCTCCTCAGCAAGTGTGCTGCACACAACCTCACTATCATAAATACCTTGTGGCAACACCCACGATCTAAACATTGGCATTTCATTGACTACATCATTGTCAGACAAAGAGATCGCCGAGATGTCCTCATCACCCGTGACATGCGTGGCTCAAACCACTGCAACACTGATCATCAGTTCGTCAGTGCCAAGCTCTTACTTCACGTCGCCCCAAAACGGCGAGTGCAGTAAGCCTCCAGAAGACGTTTTAACACTAATCATCTGGTGGATGCAGCGGTAGCACATACTTTCAGAGAGCAGCTCGAATATGGGCTGACAAACAACCCGATAGCAGACAACGCAAACCCCAGTGCCGAATGAGATATTATTGACACTGTCATGGCAAAAACATGCAGAGAGATCCTCGGCCAGATCGAAAGAATACACCAGGACTATTTTGATGAAAATGACCTGGCAATCAATGTAATCATTGATGATAAACGTGCTGCTCTAACTGACTGGCAGAACAACCCTCATTGTCGGACCAAAGCTGATACCTTTCGCAAGAAGAAAGTGGCGGTCCACCGGGAATTTCTTAATCTAAAGAACGACTGGTTTAAAAATAACGAATGTGAAACATAAAAAAATTGCTGATCAGCACAAGATGCCCGATTTTTTCAATTCAACTAAAACATTTTTTGGGCGAATCACTCGTGGCGCAGCCCCACTCTGCTCATCCGACTGTAACTCCATAATTAAAGACGATGAAGGCCTCCTTCAGCGCTGGAAAGAAAACTACCATTCATTGCAAAACCGAAACACGGATGTGGATGTCCTGACTACCCAGCAGGTCCCTCAGCATGCAGATCTGACCCTCCTCAGCTATACTCCATCCCTGGATGAGGTAGCTACTGCCACCAAACAAATGAAAAATAACAAAGCTCTAGGGCCTGATGGAGTCCCAGCCGAGGTCTATAAAGCAGGAGGACCCTTGCTTACCAGCCGTTTCCACTCTCTCCTGGAGAATGTATGGGAAAAGGAGGATATCCCCCAAGCTCTTAAAGACGCCTCCATTGTCAATATTTACAAGAACAAGATTGACCGGTCACTCTGTGGCAACTACCGCGGGATCACGCTGCTGTCCTTAGCTGGCAAAATTATCGCCCGAGTTCTCCTAAACAGACCTCATCCTGAGGCGGATAAACTCCTCGCAAAATTTCAATGTAGCTTTAGAACATCACGTGGCACCACTGACATGATCTTTGCTTCCCGTCAGATACAGGAAAAGTGTAGAGAAAAGCGTGTGACCTGTACATGGCTTTCATCGACCTAACCAAGGCCTTCGACTCGGTCAACAGGGAAGCCCTCTGGTGGATCCTCAGCCGTTTTGGCTGCCCACCAAAATTCATCGCCATTGTGAGGCAACTTCATGATGGTAGGAATGGTAGTGTCCTGCACAATGGCATCCAGTCTGAGTTCTTCCCTATCCAAGCGGGGGTTAAGGAAGGGTGTGTACTAGCACCAACTCACTTTTCCATTTTCTTGGCTGCCTTCCTTACTCGTGCCAGCACCACTTTAGCCGGCGGGGTGGACATCGGGTACCGGATAAAGGGTCTTTTCAACATAAGACGACTCCAGGCAGGAACAAATGTGTTAGCAGCTTCTATTACTGAGCTTCAGTATGCAGACTACCTCACCCTTGTAGCCCACACTGAACGGGACCTACAGGAGATCCTGAACACTTACGCAGATGCACATTTCGGCCTGGAGGTGAATGTACGTAAGACTTAAATTCTCTTTCAGCCTGTCCCAGCTTAACAGTACTACTCTCTCTAATGTTACCCACTTTCGGTATCTCGATTCCCACCTGTCCACCTCCGCGGACATCGATGAAGAGATTCAGCATCGGATCAGATGTGCATCTCAAGACTTTGGCAAATTCCAAA
This sequence comes from Homarus americanus, assembly GCF_018991925.1. Lineage (NCBI taxonomy): Eukaryota > Metazoa > Arthropoda > Malacostraca > Decapoda > Nephropidae > Homarus > Homarus americanus. The sequence goes on along the minus strand of NW_024735554.1, from coordinate 16,585,686 downwards.
ACCATGTCTTCAGCTGTAGGGAGCTGAAATTGTCTACAAAGTTACACTATCGAGCAGTGGTCCTCCCAACCCTGCAATATGGCAGCGAGACATGGGTCACATACAGAAGGCACATCAAGGCACTTGAAAACTTTCACCAATGTAGTCTACGTTCCATCCTCGGAGTTCGCTTGGCAGACGAGAGAACAAATGCCAGTATTCTTGCTGACACCAACTGTAGAAGCATCGAGGCGACCAGTATCCATGAACAACTATGAACTATGTTGGACCAGCCATATTACCCGCATGGACGACAATAGACTGCCAAAGCAGCTACTTTACAGTCACCTAACGAATAGCAAACGTAACGCTTGCGGGCATCTCAAAAAAGGTATAAGGATAATCTTAAGACAAGCCTGAAAAGTGCCAAATCGACCCCCTCACCTGAGAGTCAACTACTTCACACCGTAACGCTTGGAGGCTCACCACACACGAAGGTGTCAATACTTTCGAGTTATCCCGACTGTATAACGAGGCAGACAAGCATCAACGCAGGAAAGATGCTGCCGCCGCTTGTAGATGTAGCCCACCACATGTGCAACATCTGTGATTGACCCTGCCGGTCCCGTATCAGCCTCTTTAGTCTCCTCAAAACTCACCAACCAAGTTGACATCCCTAATAACTCATATCATTGTATTATAGCTGGATGATCGCCATACTCGATTCCGATTGACAGGAAAGTAGTAGTAGTAGTATGCCTGACTGAATACCTGGCTGTATAAACCTGATTGTGTATACTTGACTGTGTATACCTAACTGTATAAACCTGATTGTGTATATCTGACTGTGTATACCTGACTGTGTTTAAACCATCGTCCACTACACTTTTAAAAGATTGTTCAGTAATGGACGAAGGAAAAGTTAATTCTGACTTGATAATAAGATGTTTAGTAGTCATATGTAAATTTAGTTTAAGACTGAGCTATTAAGAATGAGTACTAACACACTCACACACTTGTTACCACCACCTACACCGCCTTCTGCAGCACATCCTGGCCGACTCCAATCATTCCTGATGCCACCTGTGACCCCGGCTCGGTATGTGCGGTAAGTTCATGAACCTGTTTTTATATATAGATTATGCCATGGTATGGGTACTATGGTGTATTTGTGACACATCTTGACGTGGTTGTAATACACATACATACATACATACATACATACATACATACATACATACATACTCACAAGGTAACCGATATAAAACATTAGTTCCCAAACTGGGGGTTATGACCCCGCTCGAGAGTGGTTTGTTCATTTGAGAGAGGGTAAAAGGCCTGCCCAATAGGGAATACTAATTTTATTTTCTTCATCTACTTGTTCAGATGTTGAGAAGTAAATAAATAAATAAATAAATAAATATATATATATATATATATATATATATATATATATATATATATATATATATATATATATATATATATATATATATATATATATATATATATATATATATTTCATGTAGATCCACAATGAAAACGTGGATAAAATAACGGATAAAATCTTTAGGAAAAGGAAAGCAAGGTGCTCCGTTGTTTCCTTTTCCCGTGTGATTTTATCGATATATATATATATATATATATATATATATATATATATATATATATATATATATATATATATATATTGTTGATTATATGTAGAAGTCCATGTGCTTTATTATGAAATATATATATATATATATATATATATATATATATATATATATATATATATATATATATATATATATATATATATATATATATATATATATACATATCTTGATAAAATCACACGGGAAAAGGGAAACAACGGAGCACCACATAGAAGGGTACAACCTTTTTCACAAAGACAGGGAAGGTAGGAAGGGTCGCACTCTTCGTCAATGATACATTAAAATGTTGTATTAATAATTTAATAAAGGGTGAAATAGGAACCGAGTCTGTGTGGGTAGAAATCACGGAAGGAAGAGAAAAACTAATTATGGGAGTGATTTACAGGCCCCCAAGTCTTGGCAAAGAAGCAGCTCAGCCCATATGGCAGGAAATGAGTAGGGCAGCAAAATATAACAACCTATGCATTATGGGGGATTTCAACTTTAGAAATATTGACTGGCACAACATTGTAGGTAACTATGAATCTGAAGACTTCCTAGACGGAGTACACGACAATTTTTTGAAACAACTAATTACAGAACCTACTAGAGGTGACAATATATTAGACCTAGTATTAATAAATACAGAAAATATTATTAGAGATAACACAATAGGGGAAGAACTAGGTAGCAGTGATCACAGAGAAATCAGGTTCACCCTAAATTGGGAAACGAAAAACAATGACAATATGGTCAGAGTCCCAAACTTTCGGTTGGCGGATTATCAGGGGTTAAGAAGGTACCTAGGTGAGGCCACCTGGGAACAGTCACGTCAGTCCCCAGTAGGAAGGGGTGAGGTCATAGATGACACAACAATTGATCATGACTATAATATATTCACTAGTATACTACATAAAGCACAAGAACAAAATATACCATACATAAAAATTAGGTCAAATAAGAATGAGCCAAGGTGGATGACCAGAAAACTTAAACATGACATAGGAATAAAGAAAGGAATATATAAGAAATTAAAGGGAGGGGAGGAGCAGCTCAGAAACAGGTATAATGAACTATCTAGGAATGTTAAGAAAAATGTAAGGAAAGCAAAGAGAGACTATGAAATCAAAATAGCAAGAGAATCCAAGGCGAATCCCAAGGGATTTTCCCAGGTATATAGGACAAAGGTCAAGGACAAAGTTGGGACTTTAAAGTCAGGGAGGGGAGAAGTGATAAATGGCAGTGAAGAAATAAGCAAAGCATTGAACAGCTACTTCTTATCAGTTTTCATAGAAGAAATTTGTGATGAAATTCCAAAGGTGGAACTGATATTTAAGGGAAAGGAAGAAGAGAAATTAAAGAATATCACTATCAGAAAAGAGGATGTTCTTAAGAAGATAAATAAACTAAAGAAAACAAAATCCCCAGGGCCGGATGAAATTTTCCCTCGAGTCTTGAAAGAGTGTAGGGAACAGATTAGCGGACTCCTCGTAAACTTATTTACAAAATCATTAGACACTGGAGTTGTGCCAGACTTGTGGAAACAGGCAAATGTAGTACCCATATTCAAAAAGGGAGACAGAGCATCAGCGTCAAATTACCGGCGGATCAGTTTGATGTCAGTAGTGGGGAAATTTCTTGAATCAATTATAGCAGATAGCATCCGATCGCATCTAGAGAAAAGCAAATTAATCTACGACTCTCAACATGGGTTTACAAAGGGAAAATCTTGTCTAACAAATCTGCTAACGTTTTTTAGGAAAGTCTTCGAGGTAGTAGATAATGACGAAAATTACGATGTTATTTACTTAGACTTTAGCAAAGCATTTGTCAGAGTACCGCATCAGAGGCTTCTGAGAAAAATTAAGGCTCATGGTATCGAGGGGAAAGTTTTAAATTGGATAAAATCATGGCTCACCGATAGAACGCAGAGGGTCAGCGTAGATGGTGTTAAATCTGAGTGGGGCCGTGTAACTAGTGGGGTTCCCCAGGGGTCAGTACTAGGCCCACTCTTGTTCATAATCTACATAAACGATTTAGATACTGGGATCAGCAGTGACATAAGCAAGTTTGCGGATGACACCAAAGTAGGGCGGCAAATTAATTCAGGGCAGGATGCAAATGCATTACAGGAGGATCTAAATAAACTGCAGGGGTGGTCTGAAAAATGGCAAATGAAATTCAACACCAGCAAGTGCAGCATACTTAATATTAGAAGAACAAATACTTATAATGTATACAGCCTTAACAACATCAACCTAGAGAAGTCGACTTGTGAAAGAGACCTTGGGGTACTTGTAACCCCGGATTTACGGCCTAGAAAACAGTGCGTTAATGTTCGAAATAAGGCAAACAGAGTATTGGGTTTTATATCTAGAAGTGTAAGTAACAAGAGTGCAGAGGTCTTATTGCAACTATATCTTGCGCTAGTCAGGCCGCACCTCGATTATGCGGTCCAGTTCTGGTGCCCCTATTATAGAATGGATATAAATTCACTAGAGTCGGTGAAGCGAAGAATGACAAAAATGATTCCAGGACTTAAAAACCTTCCGTATCAGGATTGGTTAAAGAAACTTAACTTGCATTCCCTAGAAAGACGAAGAGTGCGGAGAGATATGATAGAAGTATTTAAATGGGTGAAATGAATCAATAAAGGGGATATAGATAAAGTTCTTATAATATCCGAGCAGGATAGGACTCGGAGCAACGGATTCAAGTTGGATAAGTTTAGGTTTAGGAGGGAGATAGGAAGAAACTGGTTCACAAATAGGGTGGTGGACGAGTGGAACAAGCTTAGCAACTTTGTAGTAAGTGCGGGAACTCTGGAAAGTTTCAAAGGGAGGCTAGATAGATTCATGGATGATAGAGAGTGGTAGTAACTCTCGACAGGAGCTGCCATGCACAGGCCAACTGGCCTATTGCAGACTCCTTATTTTCTTATGTTCTTATGTTCATACCACCCTCCCCCTCACCCCCCTGATCAAACGGCCCTCCCCCAGAACGACCATTTCTCCTTCACCACCCAGAGTGACTTACTGTGCAGAAAGGACCGGCCAAGGCACTGGGGTGATATGGTGGAGTGTATTACTACTTTTGACCGCGACTGTACAGACATACAGTATGTAGACATACATAATTTTCTTAATTTTTTATTGTTACATGCACACACTATCTTTCATGCAAAATGTGTAAAAACAAAATATAAGGTAAAAAACATAAATACAAAATAAAAATTTCTTACATTCTCAGGAGTTATGTGCGAATCGTGGGAGGGTAAGGGGTGGGAGGGTGGTATGGGTCCCCCCCTCCCCCCAACCCTCCTGCCAGGCCAAGCTGCGATTTGCTTTATTGTTATTTTTCAACTTGTAATGTCTGGTAGATATATGTAATTTTATTTATTTTTATTTTTTGTTACATGCGCACACAATTGCTCATAAAGAAAGAGCCCCCCAAAAATAATAGTTACCATAAGGTCAGAAACATAACGGGAATAAAAATTTCTTACCTAATAACGTAAGAACTTATGAATGGAGGAAACTGCAGCGGTCCTATTGGCCCATACTAGGCAGTCCCATTTACACCCAACCCCTATCGCTCATATATCCATCCAACCTATGTTTGAAGCTATCCAGCGTATTCGAGTTAATAATGATGTTTGCTAACTTGTCACACTTATCCACTACTCTATTTTCAAACTAATGTTTACCTATCTCGCGCCTATATCTAAATTTGTCTAATTTAAAACCATTGTTACGAGTTCGCTCCTGGTTGGATAGTTTGAGTACCCTTGTTATATCACCTTTGTTTAACCCTGACTTCCATTTATACACCTCGATCATATCGCCCCTCACTCTACGTCTCTCGAGGGAGTGCAAATTAAGATGCTTTAACCTGTCTCTGTACTGAAGGTTCCTAATGCTCGGGATTAGTCTCATTCTCCTCTGAATTTTCTCTATGGATTCTATATCTATTCCTTAGTACGGTGACCAGAATTGAACTGCGTAATCCAAGTGAGGTCTCACAAGCGCAAGATATAGTTTTTGGATGACCTCGCTAATCTTGTAACTAACCCAAGTACTTTGTTAGCCTTGTTTCAAAGAAATACACATTGTTTACTGGCTTTAAGATCCCTACTTATCATTACTCCTAAATCTTTCTCATATTCGGATTTCTCTATAACATCGTTGTTCATCTGGTATCTGGTTTCTCTGTTTACATCTCCTAGACTAAGTACTGTACTTTACATTTGTCCACATCGAATTTCATCTGCCATTCTTCAGACCATTCGAAAAATTGGTTAAGATCTTCCTATTTTAGTGTCATCAGCAAATATACTCTGTTGGTGTCTACGCCGTTATCTATGTCGTTTATGTATATAATAAATAATAATGGTCCAAGTACTGAGACTTGGGGTACTCCACTAGTGACGTTACTCCAATCGGATTTAGTGCCGTTAATGCTTACTCGCTGTTTCCTGTCCTGTAAACCACACCCTTCCCCTGGAGGGCCAGGGGAAGGGTGAGACTAGGATGGATGAATTAAATTAAAAATTGGATCCCCAGAGTGATGCAAAACCTTAGATGATTAATAAAAACAGCCCGAGAAAGTTTAGCGTTGAGAACTGTGGTCGCCAACCCTTAGATTATGAGGACGGTACTCCAATTGATGCGTGCAGGAGTTAACACAAACTGCCATACTGTATAGAGGGGAAGGGGGAAGCGGCGCGGGGAATCTCACCACGGTGTCCCGTGTTCCGTTCAGTGACAAAATTACCAAATGGCAATATTTCCGTTAATATTATCGCATACAAAATGAAATATATATATTTTTTAAATACGATAGGGTAGGGGTCGTTACGATGCCAGCCAGGGAGGGGAAAGCATAAACCCTCGCAGTTATGTGAGCAACACACACACACACACACACACAAGTAAAATATACATCCATATAAGAAAACCACCAATAAAATAAAGCGCTTGGTTGTCCTGTACTGTCGGTCATAAACCATTACGTGAGTAATGAACGAACTAACCCAAGTAAAAGTGACTAACCCCAAGTATCAGTAACTAACCCAAGTATAAGTGAGTAACCCCAAGCATAAGTAACTAACCCCAAGAATCAGTAACTAACCCAAGTATAAGTGACTAACCCAAGTATAAGTGACTAACCCCAAGTATCAGTAACTAACCCAAGTATAAGTGACTAACCCAAGTATAAGTAACTAACGCTAAGTATGAGTAACTAACCACATATATAAGCAACTAACCCCAAGTATAAGTAACTAACCCCAAGTATAAGTGACTAACCCCAAGTATAAGTGACTAACCCCAAGCATAAGTGACTGACCCAAAGTATAAGTAATTAATCACAAATATAAGTAACTAAACCCAAGTATGAGTAACTAACCCCAAGTATAAGTAACTAACCCCAAGTACGAGTAACTAGCCACAAATATAAGTAACTAACCCCAAGTATAAGTAACTGATCCCAAATATAAGTAACTAACCCCAAGTATAAGTAACTAACCCCAAGTATAAGTAACTAACCCCAAGTATAAGTAACTAACCCCAAGTATAAGTAACTAACCCCAAGTATAAGTAACTAACCCCAAGTATAAGTAACTAACCCCAAGTATAAGTAACGCAAACTAACCCCAAGTATAAGTAACTAACCCCAAGTATCAGCAACTAACCCCAAGTATAAGTAACTAACCCCAAGTATAAGTAACTAACCCCAAGAATAAGTAACTAACCCCGAGTATAAGTGACTAACCCCAAATATAAGTAACTAACCCAAAGTATAAGTAACTAATCTCAAGTACAAGTAACTAACCACAAGTATAAGTAATTAACCAAAGTATAAGTGACTAATTCCAAGTATAAGTAACTAACCAAAGTATAAGAAACTAACCAAAGTATAAGTAACGAACCCCAAGTATAAGTAACTAACGCTAAGTGTAAGTAACTAACCCCACGTATAAGTAACTAACCCCAAGTATCAGTAACTAACGCAAAGTGTAAGTAACTAAGTGTAAGTAACTAACCACAAGTATAAGTAACTAACCCCAAGTATCAGTAACTAACGCTAAGTGTAAGTAACTAACCCCAAGTATAAGTAACTAACCCTAAGTATAAGTAACTAACCCCAAGTATAAGTAACTAGCCCCAAGTATCAGTAACTAACGCTAAGTGTAAGTAACTAACTCCAAGTATAAGTAACTAACCCCAAGTATAAGTAACTAACCCCAAGTATAAGTAACTAGCCCCAAGTATCAGTAACTAACGCTAAGTATAAGTCACTAACCCCAAGTATCAGTAACTAACGCCAAGTATTCTAGTAACTAGCCCCAAGTATAAGTAACTAACCCTAAGTATAAGTGACTGATCCCAAATATAAGTATCTAACCCCAAATATAAGTAACTAACCCCAAATATATGTAACTAACCCCAAGTATAGGTAACTGATCCCAAATGTAAGTACCTAACCCAAAGTATAAGTAACTAACCCCAAGTATAAGTGACTAACCTTAAGTATAAGTAACTAACCCCAAGTATAAGTGACTAACTCCATGTCTAAGTGACTAACCTTAAGTATTGCCACCACCAGGAAGAACCAGGAGCCGAGTGCCTTGTTGTGGCCAAGACTACGAATCCAGTGACCAGTGATTTCCAGGTTGTGTATAAATACCAGAGCTGTGAGGACCCTTCCACCCAACACGTCTGTATGTACCCTGGTCAGTGCCACTCACCCGTTCTAATTAGTGTTACTCAGCTAGCTTGATTAGTGCCACTCACCTGTTCTAATTAGTGTTACTCAGTTAGATTAATTAGTGCCACTCACCTTTTTTAATTAGTTTTACTGAGCTAGCTTGATCAGTGCCACTCACCTGTTCTAATTAGTGTTACTCAGCTAGCTTGGTCAGTGTCATATACCTGTCAGTAGTGGTACTTATTAACCTTTGTCAGTGTCACTTACCTGTTGTAATTTATGTCATTAAGTTACTTTGGTCACTGTCACATATCAGTTCTGATCAGTGTCACCACCCACTTACCTTTGTCAGTGCCAGACCGTCTATAACAGCCTTTATCACCTCATCTATCATATGCAGTGCCACACCCTTACATCCCAGTTAGTGCCACACCATCTGTCACAGTGAGTGCCACACCATCTATCACAGTCAATGCCACACCATCTATTACAGTCAGTGCCACACCACCTATCATAGTCAGTGCTATATTATCTACAGTACAATATCACAAATGGTGTGCCACAACCTAGGATAGAATATAAATGCTTCCACAGACTAGATGAACTCTTACCACAGCAGTGATACCAAGGCTGCTGCTCTTATCTCACTATTAGATAACGTTAACTTCCCGATCTTATTTAACGTCACGATGTAGAAATTGCAGTTAAGAATTTAAGATGAAAGCTGAACCCTAAAGATACTCACAGCCTGTTACTATTCAAGGTGTTTACCATAAGTTGCACTCATGAACAAATAATTTAGTGTTCCCATGAAATCATTTACCACATAATGTAAAAATGTCAGTAGACTCAGATGCTCCGTCTCTTACAGGCGCCTGTCCTCCAACGTTCTTCTTAATGACGGGAGGATGTTTCAAGATCGTGGAAATCAGTGGAGGTGGTGGTGTTGAAGAAGCCTTAGCAGCGTGTGACAGTGTAAACAGTAGCTTGGCCTTCCCTGAGTACGAGCGTGTCTTGCAGAAGTTGGCTAGAAGACTTAGAGTAAGTATTTAAATTCTGATCCTGCACTATGAGTACCTGTAGTTCTTGACCTCCAGAGTGAGTGTTTTTGTTTGAGGCTATTGTTGATGTTTAATGTTATTAGAGTCTATTGTTTTTTTTTCGAAGTGTTAAATTTAAATGACATTGTTCTTAAGTGTTATCGTTAACTGTTGCTGTTTTTCTAAGTGTTAATGTTAAATTTTATTGTTCATTCTAAATATCAAAGTTATATATCTGTGTCTTCAGGAAGAGGTTGGGGAAACTCATTCCGCTGTACTAAGTGCTCAAGCAGATGCCGTCATGGCGCTCAACAACGTGTGAGTACTCTAGTGAAAGTTTGAGTACTCCAGAGAAAAATTAAATTAATTAGTGAGAGCTTGACTAGAGTACACGAGAGAGACAGAGAGAGAGTTTCTGCATAACATATAAATATTATCTCATGACGTACTGTATTTTCTGTACTCCTCTCTGAAGTCGGTACAGCATATGTCTTGTTATTTATTATACAGGAGAGGGGACTGGACACAGGGAGGTCTGTACAACCCATTAGCTGAGGTAACGGATAAAGCAACAGGCCCAGACCCGTACTACGCTCTCTCGGTGCCTGTGTCTCCTGAAAGCCCTTACTTCCTCACTTCCTTCCCCCTCACAAGAAACAATTTCACCCACGTAGTTTGCCAACACCCAGGACCTATCAGTACGTGGTTATTACTCTAGTATACGATTTTCAGGGACAATTAAATTTGGTCTTTAATTCCATCTCTTTTACAATCTACAGAGACTTTTAACCTAATTCTTAACATACTTTTCAAATACGAGTTTCAGCGAGACTTTTATACGTAAATACTTGTTGCATTACATTTGTGTTATTTTATATAGTATGGAAATGAAGACTGGTGTGTGTGTGTGTGTGTTTGAAGTCTACAGATAGTTAGTAGCGAAATAAGACAGGTGTGTGTGTGTGTGTTTTGTCACAGGTTGTGAGGACCCTCCAGTCGCTGGTGACAACATGTGGATGGACTGGGACAACAGCACCAAGCCTGGAGCATTCATCGTTTACAGGTGAGTCGCTAAATGAGTCACTACCTGTATTATAACCTACACATGAGTAGGTACCTGTATTTATAACATACACATGAGTCACTACCTGTATCATAACTTACACAGGAGTTGCTACCTGTATTATAACCTACATATGAGCCACAACCTGTATTATAACCTACACATGAGTCACAACCTGCATTATAACCTACACATGAGACACTACCTGTAATATAACCTAAACATGATTCACTGCCTGTATTATAACCTACACATGAGTCAATACCTGTATTATTACTTACACATGAGTAACTACCTGTATTATAACCTACACATGAGTCACTACCTGTATTATGACCTATGCATGAGTCACTACCTGTATTATAACTTACACATGAGTCACGACCTGTATTATAACCTACACATGAGTCACTACCTGAAATATAACCTACACATGAGTCACTACCTGTATTATAACCTACACATGAGTCACTACCTGAAATATAACCTACACATGAGTCACTACCTGTATTATAACATACACATGAGTCACTACCTGTAGTATTATAACCTACACACGAGTCACTACCTGTAAAATAACCTACACATAAGTCACTACCTGTATTATAAACTACATATGAGACATTACCTTTATTATACCTACACATGAGTAACTACCTGTATTATAACCTGCACATAAGCCACTACCTGTATTATAACCTACACATGAGTCACTAGCTGTAGTATTATAACCTACACATGAGTCACTACCGGTGTTATAACCTACACATGAGTAACTACCTGTAAAATAACCTACACACGAGTCACTACCTGTAATATAATCTCCACATGAGTCACTACCTGTATTATAACCTACACATGAGTCACTACCTGCATTATAACTTACACATGAGTCATTACCTGTATTACAACCTGCACATAAGCCACTACCTGTATTATAACCTACACATGAGACACTACCTGCATTATAACTTACACATGAGTCATTACCTGTATTACAACCTGCACATAAGCCACTACCTGTATTATAACCTACACATGAGTCACTACCTGTAGTATTATAAACTACACATGATTCACTACCTGTATTATAACCTACATATGAGTCAATACCTGTAATATAATCTGCACATGAGTCACTGCCTGTATTATAAACTACACATGAGTCATTACCTGTATTATAACCTGCACATAAGCCACTACCTGTATTATAACCTACACATGAGTCACTACCTGTAGTATTATAACCTACACATAAGTCACTACCTGTATTATAACCTACATATGAGTCAATACCTGTAATATAACCTGCACATAAGCCACTCCCTATATTATAACCTACACATGAGTCACTACCTGTAGTATTATAACCTACACATGAGTCACTACCTGTATTATAACCTACACATAAGCCACTACCAGTAATATTATAAACTACTCATGAGTCACTACCTGTATTATAACCTACACATAAGTCACTTCCTGTAATATAACATACATATGAGTCACTACCTGTAATATAACCTACACATGAGTCACTACCTGTATTATACCTACACATGAGTAACTACCTGTATTATATCCTACACATGAGTCACTACCCGTATTATAACCAACACATGAGTCACTACCTGTATTATAACCTACACATGAGTCACTACCAATATTATAACCTACACATGATTTACTAACTGTAATATAACCTACACATGACTAACTACCTGTAAAATAACCTACACACGAATCACTACCTGTAATATAACCTACACATGAGTCACTACCTGTATTATTACCTACACATGAGTCACTACCTATATTATAACTTACACATGAGCCACTACCTCCATTATAGCCTACACATGAGTCACTACCTGTATTATAACCTGCACATGAGTCACAACCTGTATTATAACCTACACACGAGTCACTACCTGTATTATACCTGCACATGAGTCACTACCTGAATTATAACCTACATATGAGTCACTACCCGTATTATAACCAACACATGAGTCACTACCTGTATTATAACCTACACATGAGTCACTACCTGTATTATAACTTAAACATGAGCCACTACCTCCATTGAAGCCTACACATGAGTCACTACCTTTATTATAACCTACAAATGAGTCACTACCTGTATTATAGCTTCACATGAGTAACTACCTGAATTTTAACCTACACATGATTCACTACCTGTATTATAACCTACATATGAGTCAATACCTGTAATATACTCTGCACATGAGTCACTACCTGTATTATAACCTATACATGAGTCACTACCTGTATTATAATATGCACATGAGTCACTACCTGTATTATAACCTATACATGAGTCACTACCTGTATTATAACCAACTCATGAGTCACTACCTGTATTATAACCTACACATGAGTCACTACCAGTATTATAACCTACACATGATTCACTACCTGTAATATAACCTACACATGATTTACTAACTGTAATATAACCAACACATGAGTAACTACTTGTAAAATAACCTACACACGAGTCACTACCTGTAATATAACCTACACATGAGTCACTACCAGTATTATAACCTACACATGAGTCAGTACCTGTATTATAACTTACACATGAGCCACTACCTCCATTATAGCCTACACATGAGTCACTACCGGTATTATGCCTACACATGAGTAATTACCTATATTATAACCTGCACATGAGTCACAACCTGTATTATAACCTACACACGAGTCACTACCTGTATTATACCTACACATGAGTCACTACCTGCATTATAACCTACACATGAGTCACTACCCGTATTATAAGCAACACATGAGTCACTACCTGTATTATAACCTACACATGAGTCACAACCTGTATCATAACCTACATATGAGTAAATACCTGTAATATAATCTGAACATGAGTCACTACCTGTATTATAACCTACACATGAGTCACTACCTGTAATATAATATGCACATGAGTCACTACCTGTATTATAACCTACACATGAGTCACTCCCTGTATTATCACCAACAAATTAGTCACTACCTGTATTATAACATACACATGAGTCACTACCAGTATTATAACCTACACATGAGTCACTACCTGTAATATAACCTACACATGAGTCACTACCTGTATTATAACCTTCTCATGAGTCACTACCTGTAATATAACCTACACATGAGTCACTACCTGTAGTATAACCTTCACATGAGTCACTACCTGTATTATAACCTTCACATGAGTCACTTCCTGTATTATAGCCCTCACATGAGTCACTACCTGTATTATAACCTTCACATGAGTCACTACCTGTATTATAACCTACACATGAGTCACTACCTGTATTACAGTTACACATGAGTCACTACCTGTAATATAACCTGCACATGAGTCACTACCTGTATTATAACCTACACATGAGTCACTACCTATAGTACAACCAACAGATGGGTCACTAACTGTATTATAACCTACACATGAGTCACTACCAGTAATATAACCTATACTTGAGTCACTACGTGTAATATAACCTACACATGAGTCACTGTATGTATTATAACCTACACTAGAGTCACTACCTGTATTATAACGTACACATGAGTCATTACCTGTAGTATTATAACCTACACATGAGTCACTACCTGTAAAAAAACCTACACACGAGTCACAACCTGTAATATAACCTACACATGAGTCACTACATGTATTATAACCTACACATGAGTCACTACCTCTATTATAACCTACACATGAGTCACTACCTGTATCATAACCTATAGCATGAGTCACTACCCGTATTACAACCTACACATGAGTCACTACCAGTATTATAACCTACACATGAGTCACTACCTGTATTATCAGTTACACATGAGTCACTACCTGTAATATAACCTGCACATGAGTCACTACCAGTATTATAACCTACACATGAGTCACTACCTGTAGTATAACCATCAGATGGGTCGCTACCTGTATTATAACCTACACATGAGTCACTACTAGTAATATAACCTACACTTGAGTCATTACGTGTAATATAACCTACACATGAGTCACAATATGTATTATAACCTACACTAGAGTCACTACCTGTATTATAACCTACACATGAGTCGCTACCTGTACTATAACCTACACATGAGTCACTACCTGTATCCTAACCCTTATCATGAGTCAATACCCGTATTACAACCTACACATGAGTCACTACCAGTATATAACCTACACATGAGTCACTAACTGCATTATAACCTACACATGAGTCACTACCTGCATTATAACTTACACATGAGTCACTACCTGTAATATAACCAGCACATGAATCGCTACCTGTATTATAACTTACACATGAGTCACTATCTGTAATATAACCTACACATGAGTCGCTACCTGTATTATAACCTTCTCATGAGTCACTACCACTATTATAACCTACACATGAGTCACTACCTGTATTATAACCAACACATGAGTCACTACCTGTAGAATAACCTTCACATGAGTCACTACCTGTATTATAACCTTCACATGAGTCACTTCCTGTATTATAGCCTTCACATGAGTCACTACCTGTATTATAACCTTCACATGAGTTATTACCTGTATTATAACCTACACATGAGTCACTACCTGTATTATCAGTTACACATGAGTCACTACCTGTAATATAACCTGCACATGAGTCACTACCTGTATTATAACCTACACATGAGTCACTACCTGTATTAAAACCTACACATGAGTCACTACCTGTATTATCAGTTACACATGAGTCTCTACCTGTAATATAACCTGCACATGAGTCACTACCTGTATTATAACCTACACATGAGTCACTACCTGTAGTATAACCAACAGATGGGTCACTACCTGTATTATAACCTACACATGAGTCACTACCAATAATATAACCTACACTTGAGTCACTACGTGTAATATAACCTACACATGAGTCACTACATGTATTATAACCTACACATGCGTCACTACCTCTATTATAACCTACACATGAGTCACTACCTGTATCATAACCTATAACATGAGTCACTACCCGTATTACAACCTACACATGAGTCACTACCAGTATTATAACCTACACATGAGTCACTACCTGTATTATCAGTTACACATGAGTCACTACCTGGAATATAACCTGCACATGAGTCACTACCTGTATTATAACCTACACATGAGTCACTACCTGTAATATAACCAACAAATGGGTCGCTACCTGTATTATAACCTACACATGAGTCACTACTAGTAATATAACTTACACTTGAGTCACTACGTGTAATATAACCTACACATGAGTCACAATATGTATTATAACTTACACTAGAGTCACTACCTGTATTATAACCTACATATGAGTCGATACCTGTACTATAACCTACACATGAGTCACTACCTGTAAAAAAACCTACACACGAGTCACAACCTGTAATATAACCTACACATGAGTCACTACATGTATTATAACCTACACATGAGTCACTACCTCTATTATAACCTACACATGAGTCACTACCTGTATCATAACCTATAACATGAATCAATACCCGTATTACAACCAACACATGAGTCACTAAAAGTATTATAACCTACACATGAGTCACTAACTGCATTATAACCTACACATGAGTCACTACCTGCATTATAACTTACACATGAGTCACTATCTGTAATATAACCACCACATGAGTCGCTACCTGTATTATAACTTACACATGAGTCACTATCTGTAATATAACCTACACATGAGTCACTACCTGTATTATAACCTTCTCATGAGTCACTACCACTATTATAACCTAAACATGAGTCACTTCCTGTATTATAACCAACACATGAGTCACTACCTGTATTATAACCTACACATGAGTCACTACCTGTATTATAACCAACACATGAGTCACTACCTGTATTATATCCTACACATGAGTCACTACCTGTAATATAACCTACACATGAGTCACTACCTGTATTATACCCTTCTCATGAGTCACTACCAGTCTTATAACCTACACATGAGATCACTACCTGTATTATAACCTGCACATGAGTCACTACCTGTATTATAACCTACACATGACTCACTCCCTGTATTATAACCAACACATGATTCACTACCTATAATATAACCTACACATGAGTCACTACCTGTATTATAACCTTCACATGAGTCACTACCTGTATTATAACCTACACATGAGTCACTACCTATATTATAACCTACACATGAGACAATACCTGCATTATAACTTACACATGAGTCACTACGTGTATTATAGCTTACACATGAGTCACTTCCTGTAATATAACCTGCACAAGAGTCACTAACTATATTATAACCTACACATGAGTCACTACCTGTAGTATAACCAACAAATGGGTCACTACCTGTATTATAACCTACACATGAGTCACTACCTGTAATATAACCTGCACATGAGTTACTACCTGTATTATAACCTACACATGAGTCACTACCTGCATTATAACCTACAATTAAGTCACTACCTTTAGTATTATAACCTAAACATGAGTCACTACCTGTATTATAACCTACACATGAGTCACTACCTGTATTATAACCTACACATGAGTCACTACCTGTATTATACCTACACATGAGTTACTACCTGTATTATAACCAACACATGAGTCACTACCTGTATTATAACCTACACATGAGTCACTATCTGTAATATAATCTGCACATGAGTCACAACCTGTATTATACCTACACATGAGTCACTACCTGTATTATAACCAACACATGAGTCACTACCTGTAATATAACCTACACATGAGTCACTACCAGTTTTATAACCTACACATGAGTCACTACCTGTAATATAACCTACACATGAGTTACTACCTGTATTATAACCGACACATGAGTCACTACCTGTATTATAACCTACACATGAGTCACTAGCTGTAGTATTATAACCTACACATCAGTCACTACCTCTATTATAACCTACACATGAGTCACTACCTGTATCATAACCTATAGCATGAGTCACTACCCGTATTACAACCTACACATGAGTCACTACCAGTATTATAACCTACACATGAGTCACTACCTGTATTATCAGTTACACATGAGTCACTACCTGTAATATAACCTGCACATGAGTCACTACCAGTATTATAACCTACACATGAGTCACTACCTGTATTATAACCAACAGATGGGTCGCTACCTGTATTATAACCTACACATGAGTCACTACTAGTAATATAACCTACACTTGAGTCATTACGTGTAATGTAACCTACACATGAGTCACAATATGTATTATAACCTACATTAGAGTCACTACCTGTATTATAACCTACACATGAGTCGCTACCTGTACTATAACCTACACATGAGTCACTACCTGTATCCTAACCCTTAACATGAGGCAATACCCGCATTACAACCTACACATGAGTCACTACCAGTATTATAACCTACACATGAGTCACTAATTGCATTATAACCTACACATGAGTCACTACCTGCATTATAACTTACACATGAGTCACTACCTGTAATATAACCAGCACATGAATCGCTACCTGTATTATAACTTACACATGAGTCACTATCTGTAATATAACCTACACATGAGTCACTACCTGTATTATAACCTTCTCATGAGTCACTACCACTATTATAACCTACACATGAGTCACTACCTGTATTATAACCAACACATGAGTCACTACCTGTAGAATAACCTTCACATGAGTCACTACCTGTATTATAACCTTCACATGAGTCACTTCCTGTATTATAGCCTTCACATGAGTCACTACTTGTATTATAACCTTCACATGAGTTATTACCTGTATTATAACCTACACATGAGTCACTACCTGTATTATCAGTTACACATGAGTCACTACCTGTAATATAACCTGCACATGAGTCACTACCTGTATTATAACCTACACATGAGTCACTACCTGTAATATAACCTGCACATGAGTCACTACCTGTATTATAACCTACACATGAGTCACTACCTGTAGTATAACCAACAGATGGGTCACTACCTGTATTATAACCTACACATGAGTCACTTCCAGTAATATGACCTACACTTGAGTCACTACTTGTAATATAACCTACACATGAGTAACTATATGTATTATAACCTACACTAGAGTCACTACCTGTATTATAACGTACACATGAGTCATTACCTGTAGTACTATAACCTACACATGAGTCACTACCTGTAAAAAAAACTACACACGAGTCACAACCTGTAATATAACCTACACATGAGTCACTACATGTATTATAACCTACACATGCGTCACTACCTCTATTATAACCTACACATGAGTCACTACCTGTATCATAACCTATAACATGAGTCACTACCCGTATTACAACCTACACATGAGTCACTACCAGTATTATAACCTACACATGAGTCACTACCTGTATTATCAGTTACACATGAGTCACTACCTGTAATATAACCTGCACATGAGTCACTACCTGTATTATAACCTACACATGAGTCACTACCTGTAGTATAACCAACAGATGGGTCGCTACATGAATTATAACCTACACATGAGTCACTACCTCTATTTTAACCTACACATGAGTCACTACCTGTATCATAACCTATAACATGAGTCAATACCCGTATTACAACCAACACATGAGTCACTAAAAGTATTATAACCTACACATGAGTCACTAACTGCATTATAACCTACACATGAGTCACTACCTGCATTATAACTTACACATGAGTCACTATCTGTAATATAACCAGCACATGAGTCGCTACCTGTATTATAACTTACACATGAGTCACTATCTGTAATATAACCTACACAAGAGTCACTACCTGTATTATAACCTTCTCATGAGTCACTACCACTATTATAACCTACACATGAGTCACTACCTGTATTATAACCAACACATGAGTCACTACCTGTATTATAACCTACACATGAGTCACTACCTGTATTATAACCAACACATGAATCACTACCTGTATTATATCCTACACATGAGTCACTACCTGTAATATAACCTACACATGAGTCACTACCTGTATTATAACCTTCTCATGAGTCACTACCAGTCTTATAACCTACACATGAGTCACTACCTGTATTATAACCTGCACATGAGTCACTACCTGTATTATAACCTACACATGACTCACTCCCTGTATTATAACCAACACATGAGTCACTACCTATATTATAACCTACACATGAGTCACTACCTGTATTATAACCTTCACATGAATCACTACCTGTATTATAACCTACACATGAGTCACTACCTATATTATAACCTACACATGAGACAATACCTGCATTATAACTTACACATGAGTCACTACGTGTATTATAGCCTACACATGAGTCACTTCCTGTAATATAACCTGCACAAGAGTCACTACCTATATTATAACTTACACATGAGTCACTACCTGTAGTATAACCAACAAATGGGTCACTACCTGTATTATAACCTACACATGAGTCACTACCTGTAATATAACCTGCACATGAGTTACTACCTGTATTATAACCTACACATGAGTCACTACCTGCATTATAACCTACAATTAAGTCACTACCTGTAGTATTATAACCTAAACATGAGTCACTGCCTGTATTATAACCTACACATGAGTCACTACCTGTATTATAACCTACACATGAGTCACTACCTGTATTATAACTTACACATGAGTCACTACCTGTATTATAACCTACACATGAGTCACTATTTGTAATATAATCTGCACATGAGTCACAACCTGTATTTTACCTACACATGAGTCACTACCTGTATTATAACCAACACATGAGTCACTACCTGTAATATAACCTACACATGAGTCACTACCAGTTTTATAACCTACACATGAGTCACTACCTGTAATATAACCTACACATGAGTTACTACCTGTATTATAACCGACACATGAGTCACTCCCTGTATTATAACCTACACATGAGTCACTAGCTGTAGTATTATAACCTACACATGAGTCACTACCTCTATTATAACCTACACATGAGTCACTACCTGTATCATAACCTATAGCATGAGTCACTACCCGTATTATAACCTACACATGAGTCACTACCAGTATTATAACCTACACATGAGTCACTACCTGTATTATCAGTTACACATGAGTCACTACCTGTAATATAACCTGCACATGAGTCACTACCAGTATTATAACCTACACATGAGACAATACCTGCATTATAACCTACAAATGAGTCACTACCTGTATTATAACCTGTAACATGAGTCACTACCCGTATTATAACCTACACATGAGTCACTACCTGTATTATACCCTACACATGAGTCACTACATGTATTATAACCTACACATGAGTCATTACCTGTATTATAACCTGGACAAGAGTCACTACCTGTAGTATTTTAACGTACACATGAGTCACTACCTATATTATAGCCTACCCATGAGTCTGTACCTGTAGTATTTTAACGTACACAGAGTCACTACCTGTATTATAACCTACACATGAGTCACTACCTGTATTATAACCTCCACATGAGTCACTACCTGTATTATAACCTAGACATGAGTCAGTACCTGTAGTATTTTAGCGTACACAGAGTCACTACCTGTATTATAACCTACACATGAGTCAGTACCTGTAGTATTATAACCTACACACGAGTCACTACCTGTATTATAACCTACACATGAGTCACTACCTGTATTATAACCTACACATCAGACAGTACCTGTAGTATTATAACCTCCACATGAGTCACTACCTGTATTGTAACCTTCACATGAGTCACTACCTGTATTATAACCAACACATGAGTCATTACCTGTATCATAACCTACACATGACTCACTACCTGTATTATAACTTACACATGAGTCACTACCTGCATTACAGCCTACACATGAGTCACTACCTGCATCATAACGTACACATGAGTCACTACCTGTAATATAACCTACACATGAGTCACTACCTGCATTATAACGTATATATGAGTCACTACCTGTATTATAACCTACACACGAGTCACTACATGTATTATAATTTACACCTGAGTCACTACCTGTATTATAGCCTACACATTAGTCACTACCTGTAATATATCCTACACATGAGTCACTACCTGTATTATAACCTACACATGAGTCACTACCTGTATTATAACCTACACATGACTCACTACCTGTATTATAACTTACACCTGAGTCACTACCTGTATTATAGCCTACACATTAGTCACTACCTGTAATATATCCTACACATGAGTCACTACCTGCATCATAACCTACACATGAGTCACTACCTGTAATATAACCTACACATGAGTCACTACCTGCATTATAACGTACATATGAGTCACTACCTGTATTATAACCTACACACGAGTCACTACGAGTATTATAATTTACACATGAGTCACTGCCTGTATTATAGCCTACACATTAGTCACTACCTGTAATATATCCTACACCAGAGTCACTACCTGTATTATAACCTACACATGAGTCACTACCTGTATTATAACCTACACATGAGTCACTACCTGTATTATAACATACACATGAGTCAATACCTGTATTATAACCTACATATGAGTCAGTACCGGTATTATAACCTACACTTGAGTAAGGTGTTACTTAATCTACCAACATGTGTTACTTACTCTACCAACATGTGTTACTTACTCTACCAACAGATGTTACCCGGGCTACTTCGTAAACGGCAACATAAGTTGGACTGAACAGGGCACGACATGTCTTGGTCAGATGGGAGGTTGGACGGCTGTATCTATACTCAACTGTACAGCGATCGACGGTGAGATGTTTCTCTCTTATCTCTTAAGCTAGCTATGTTTCAGTGACCTTTTTATCTCTCCCTATCCCTATCTCTTTTTGTTATATTTTACTGCCCTTTGCTATGTCTCATTGTCTCTCACTCCTCTCTACTATATCTTACTGCCATTTGCTATGTATCATTATCTCTCACTCCTCTCTACTATATCTTACTGCCCTTTACTACGTCTCATTGTCTCTCACTCCTCTCTACTATATCTTACTGCCCTTTACTAACTCATTGTCTCTCACTCCTCTCTACTATATCTTACTGCCCTTTGCTATGTCTCATTGTTTCTCACTCCTCTCTACTATATCTTACTGCCATTTGCTATGTATCATTATCTCTCACTCCTCTCTACTATATTTTACTGCCCTTTGCTATGTCTCATTGTCTCTCACTCCTCTCTACTATATCTTACTGCCATTTGCTATGTATCATTATCTCTCACTCCTCTCTACTATATTTTTCTGCCCTTTGCTATGTCTCATTGTCTCTCACTCCTCTCTACTATATCTTACTGCCATTTGCTATGTATCATTATCTCTCACTCCTCTCTACTATATCTTACTTCCCTTTACTATGTCTCATTGTCTCTCACTCCTCTCTACTATATCTTACTTCCCTTTACTATGTCTCATTGTCTCTCAATCCTCTCTACTATATCTTACTGCCCTTTACTATGTCTCATTGTCTTTCACTCCTCTCTACTATATCTTACTGCCTTTCACAATGTCTCATTGTCTCTCACTCCTCTCTACTATATCTTACTGCCCTTTACTATGTCTCATTGTCTCTCTCTCCTCTCTACTATCCCTTACTGTGCTTTGCTACGATTCATTGTCTCTTACTACTCTTACTGTCTCTCATCATTTCTCACTCCTCAAAAAGAATTTGAACCTTGCCTTGGGAAATTACATATGTATGTAAGCGTTTCAGAATACCCTCACCGTCTCTCCATAGAATCCGCGACCATATAAGAACCTTTAGGAATTCTGATTCCTCTCCCTGACTTAAGAAATCGACTCCATGTTCATATAAAACAGAATTCTAACTTCGTGGCATCTTTTGTTGTTGTTTTAATGCTCTGACATCATTTATGTAAAAAGTCCATCTCGGCACAGGTCATCGACCCACAACGGAGCCTAGGGGACGAAAAATTAAGAGTAAGATAAAATAAAAAATAGAAAAGAAAAGGCCACTTGTAAAGGCCTGGGACTTAGGGATATGAATCCCTTGCCAGCCTAATCAGGATCTTATAAAAGGAAAGTCAAGAACCGTCGTGGCATAATTATCTTAAGCGCCCGTATCGTTTACTTTACCAACAGTGTGTAACGCCTCCTCACTACCAAGCTGGCCTGAGGTGGTGACCGAGGTGAGTGAGAACCACCAGACCCTCAACGGCAGTATCAACTTCACCTGCCTGGATAACATGGCCACCATCCAGAATATTTCTGTGCAGGTGATCAACTGTATCAACCAGACCGACCCAGCTGTACCTTACGCTTACCTTCCCCCACCTGAACCTTGCAACCGTGAGTCTTGGGGAACCTTGGGTGTAGAGAGGGGGGGGGGCGGGAATAGGGAGAAGCTTTTTAATTTTAGGTGTAGGTGGGTAAGATAGGGTAGTGGGTAACGTAGGTGAATGGGGAATGTGGTTTCATGTGTATTTGGGATTAACAAAGGTGATGGAGATTAGGTGGTTTAAGGTGTTGCTGGAAACAAACTAGGTGAAGAGAATTAAGTTATTATAGGAGTAAGTTAGATGAAGTTAGTTGACGAGGTGATAATCTCTGTGTAGGGTGAAGGTGACTCTGAGTGTAAGTAATGAAGTGTGACAAATAATTCAGGCGTTATTATGTACAGCACCATTTCATAAAAGATAAAATGCCTGTAGGAGAGAGAGAGAGAGATACTAAAGCAAGCTACGCTGTACAGGATGCATAGGTATACCTGAGGTGACGAACGCTGACACGGACTGGACCGAGACAGCTACTTACCTCGTCAACACCACCGTCACCGCCACCTGCAACGTCAGTCACCTCTTTAACTTCACTACTGACCTCCTCACCCTCGCCTGCACCGCTCTGGGCTGGGATACCTTGCCACCCTGCTACCCTGGTAAGTACACCTGGCTACGCGTGTCCCATCACACACTTGCCCACACCTGTCCCATTACACACCTGTCTACACCTGTCCCATCACACACGTGGTTACACCTGTCCCATCACACACCTGGCTACAACTGTCTTTCACACTCCTGGCTACACCTGTCCCATCACACACCTTGCTACACCTGTCCACACACCTGGCTACAATTGTCTTTCACACTCCTGGCTACACCTGTCTCAATAAATATACAATAATGAAGTATTACCATTAATTTGAAGGAGTTGCTACAGCGAGGCCGAAGCGCCACTTGATGGCAGTGCGACCAACTTTCCACAGAAAACGTCTTTTATATGATGGGAAACTATTACTGTTTATTGAGCTACAGTTTTTTGAGCCTCAAAGAAGAGGTACGCATGATCGTCATAGAAAAAATGCAGTATAAAATAGTTTACTTGAACTAAATTAACTGCATAAACCATTACCTAAGAAAATATTAGTATGAGCTTTATGAAGCTTACATTATAAGTAACGAATGGGCATTAAACGGAAATATTTAATGTCTTAAGATTTTATTCCTTGGCACTAAAAAATTTAAGATTTCTTATAAATACAAAGGGTAAAACAGGTGTCACAACTTAAGGCTGAAGGAGCCACAAGTCAGAAAACTGTTAGGTCAAACTTTTTTGTAGAATATTGTGATGGCACCGAGAGTAACCTCTTTCAAGACCAGACTTGACCAACACACAGCGGATGTACAGTTACATTCAGTAGCCAGTACATGCCCAGTACTTGCCAACAATGCGTAACAGAGACGTGACCGATCGCCCAAGCGGTTAATGTGCCGATCAGTGATCATTTATCCAGGCGGTGAATATGGAAAATATTTTGTTTCCATATTCAGTATAAATATGATATAAACGAGGTGACTGTGAATGTTATTTCAATTCATAATTTTTTATTCGATACATATTTCAGCATAGCACAACAATATAGCTATTCACTTTGATGTCCGATTTTAAATCCTTAAATTATTCCTGAATGTTCCTGAGCAATAGTCTGTCGTGGTATAATATTTTGTTTGGAAGTAAACTAAAATTTAACTACACGATCTGTTCTTACAATATTCCTATGAAAAACTGTTTTAGCATTGATGAATTACCTTCTGTTACATTTTCACAAAGTTACGTTCAACTTCCAAAAATAAAAGTGAAAATGTTATTCTGGAGATTCCAAGATGTAAACAAAGCAGACGACAGATGGTGACACTGGCGTCACCTTACGCCAGAGCAAATAACTAAAACAGGCTTAGTTGGCACCATACTATTCTTCGAGAGCTATATTTCCATATTGGATATTCCTAGACCTGGCTACACCCATCCTCTCATACACCTGGCTACACCTGTCCTTTCAAACGCCTGGCTCCATTTATCCTCTCACACACCTGGCTACACCTATCCTTTCACACATTTCTTCCTTCATAAACGCTACCTACACCTGTCCCTTCATACATGCAACAGGTAGTTCTATCCAGCCGATTACCACTTCATGTAACAGGCAGTTACCACTTCCAGTCTGTGTTCCAGGCAGTGATATTACATATATACAGTAGGTATCGTTATCACTGTCTCCTTTATATGTTCCAGTTCAGTGGAGATTAGAGCTATCCCCACCGCTGACACCTTAATGTTCCTGGAGTGGGTGTTTGTACACCTCCTGCTAACATCTATGTACTAGCTGGTGTTCCCTCCGGCTGGCACTGTACCTTGTAACTCTTGTAGTTACTTTTTAGTTCTTTCACAGTAATTAATGTACACACAAACACTATCTGGCCTTTCTATTTCATTACTAAAATATAGCACACTCTATGGTTATTACGTAATTACGAATCAAACGGATGAAAGCAGCTGTCTACAGGGCTGGGCACTTGGTGATGACCCGTGTAAATCAGAGGTGCGTGGAGGACATGGGCATGTCATTCAACACGTGAGAAGGAAGTGATAAGCTATATTTAGTTACTGATTAATTCGAGTAGCGTAGTTTACATATTTGCTACAAGTAAATAGCTCATATTTATATAAATACTACTATCTATATTATTTGAGAAACTTGTTTTTCACTGAATGTTTATTATTATATCAACGTTGTTAATGTTTTCTCATTTTGACTGTTGATCACATTATTAAACAACAAATTTTAATTTCTTGGTGAATGTTTAAATAAATACATTTATACATTGGTGTGATTATAATGGCTTGAAATGAAAATAGTCGAAATTATGTTTCAGGAAACCGACGATAATATAGTGCTTCTTTAGTTGACTGACAGGCAGTTTTTCACATTTATATATCAATTATACAGGGTGTCCATTAATGATTACCCTAAAACAGTATGCTCTCATGTTTTAATCAGGGTAATCATTTATGGACACCCTGTATTTCATTTAAAATTTGTATAAGCACCTCCAGCCTCGATCACGTTGTTTAGCCTAAGAGGCATAGATGTCACCACGTCTCCAGTCAAGTCCCGTCCAGCCCGGCTTCCAAATTGTTCCCAGGAATGTAATGTAGTATATTTGGTGCTATGGGTTTCCATCTTCTGCATCATTACTGCATTTTGAAAAAATAAATAAATGCAGACTTTTTTACTAGAATAAGAGAAATGACGTCACAATCGTGCTTACCAACCCTATCGAGATGTCAGGCGAGGTAGTGTTCATTTTGAAATTCATCGCACCGAGAGGTAAAAGTAATTTATGGTCTGCTGTACGGTACGTCTAGCTACACCTGTCCTTCATACACCTGGTTTACCTGTCTTACATACGTCTAGCTACACCTGTCTTACATACGCCTAGCTACACCTGTCCTCCATACACCTAGCAACATCTGTTTTACATACCTGTCTAACTTCACCTGTCCTTCATACACCTGGTTATACCCGTCTTACATACGCCTAGCTATATCTGTCATTCATACACCTGGCAACACCTGTCTTACATACGTCTAGTTACACCTGTATCCTAATTATCTAAATACAAAAAAATACATGTCACTGTAAGTTTCATATGCATTTCAACAGTTTTGTAGAGAGTTAAAATTTGGTAGAAAGATGTGGGTGACCTAGAAGAAGGTCTCTATACGTAAGTTGGGTCGGCCCTGCAGGAGCCGACCCTCTCCTCCACTCCCCTACCACATTTATGGTTATGGGGCCACGGCTGGGATTTTGTTGAATTAATAACCCGGGTAAAGCCGTGTAAATGAAGTAGTTACTATATTTGTTTTATTATTAAGTATTATTATTTATTGCATTATTATTATTATTGTTATCATTATCATAAATAATACTAGTAAGGGGTGACGACAAGTGTTGGTCCCTTCCGCAGCCTGTGTGGCGGACCCCCCTGCAGTGGTCGGTAACTTAGAGAGAGACAACATTACCGATAACAGTGTTGGCGTTACCATAGGCTACAGGTGTCTTCCACTCATGTTCTTCCCTCCAACGCCAGTAAGTAACTACTCACCTAACACTGGATTTTCACAGATTTGTACAGTACCTCCCCAGGTCACTTCCTCCCCAGCAACACACTCTAGCGACCGCCTTATTTCAGCGACCACCTTTTATCAATAATTCCCACGTCGATGAGAAGGAGGATTTGGTTCGTCACACTACTACTACTACTACTACTACTACTACTACTTTTTTTTTTAATGGCCTCCAGCCTCCCCCAATAGCCACACCTTCGCCACAATTTAATTACCTTAATATTAAATATCCTAATACATAAGAAGCTTTCCTATCTGTGTTAAATTAGTTGAGCCGCAGATCTATGCGGCATTCAGCGACAGTAGCCTCATAGTCAATATCTGCAGCAGTTGTCGGAGTTGGGGCAGAAGCTCTCGTTCCCCTGAGGCAGAGCAAAGCCGACCGAAGGAGAGAGAAAGACAGTCGACATCCCATCCAGGCTGTAACATAACTTCTGGGCTGCTGCTTCTGTTCGGAGATCAACTCCGCGAGTCTGGCGTAGAAACATCTTGCACATGGTCTCATCCCACCAGAGGTTGTGAACACTAGAGGAGTGAAGCTGCCTTGATCAACGTTTTGAATTCTCTCCCCATATGCCCTTCTCTTGTCGTTCTCGTTCCTCCCATGTGCAGCATCAAGAGCTAGGTTACGGTGACATGCGGCCATGGGATCAAAAATCCTGATGTCGAAGAAAGCTCGCTGTCCCAGCGTCCAGAATCCTCGAGCACTGATGTCCACACGGGCTTCGTTAGTTGTGTTTGAAGTCCTGTGTTGGAAGATCTCACCATCCAATGGAAGGAGAGTCGGTTCTACCATGACGTCCCGGCAGATTTCCTTCAACATATTTGCTGTGAGATCCCTTACCTCGTCATGCCTCATGCATATGAAACCCCCCTTCTTGCACACCATGGCGTGATCGCCATCCTAGGAAGAGCCACACACGCATTGGGAGGGCAAACCTTCTACTGGCCGAACGTACTTTAGAGCAATGGCATCTGTAAATTCTTGTTTATCAAGACTGAAACCATTTGCCCTTATCGGTAACGTAGTTAACCAGTTCGAGGCGCCCACCTCCTGCGCTATTGCTACTTTTTTTTTCAAATTTTCTGGAACCTGCAGCAATAGTTGCTGCAACTTATCATTTTGGCAGTGCTGTCGATCTGTCGTAATGGACCTACGAATCTTATTTACTTCGCTGGTATCCACTTCCCCTGTTGCATTCTGGGCTATTATGTGGTCCGTGAGGGCTGCGGTGAGCTTAAGTGAATTTTGATGTTCAGTGGCAGCAATCTCCTCTGGATTTGTTAGTCCCATCCCTCCCAGTCTTGGTGGAAGTGCAAGAAGTGCTCTTTCTGCTGGGGTTAAGTCAGGGTGTTTCACTAATTTGGGAATGAACTTGACACTGATAGCTTCTTCCAGAGGGTGAAGGAGGGGTTCGATATCAGGGATAGTACGCATCAGGTAGTTCCAGCGATGCTTGGCTCCATGGGTGAATGCAGCAAAGGCCGCATGTGGCTCTGTGTTAGCAATATCAGGCAGAGCTTGGATTTCACTAACCCACTCATTCACCTTTCCCGCTACGTACTCGGTCTTGAAGTCCGTAGTGCCAATTACTGCGCCTAGATGTCTTTGGCCGTCCTTAGTTATTTTGACCTCACTTCCGCCAAAATCCTCCAATGCCTGTTCATAATGTTCTGGTTTCACGATGAGGAAGGACTTGCTGGCGTTTGGGTGGTACCCTATTTGTGGACCTCGCGATGTTACCAAGTCCCACCACTTTTTGATGCCCTCCACTTTTCCTGCTCCTGTAAGGTCATCAGCATATGCCACTTGTTTGACCCCAGTTGTTTCAAATTTTATTTCTTGTTGGAGCACTGATAGGCCTATTGCATACATTGCCATTGCAACAGGGTCCCCCTATGTTGTTCCCTCGGTCGACTGTAAGATGGTATCACCTCTTAGAGCCTTGTTGTTTACTATGTAGAGGTCTGATGGATTCCTATACGAATTTTCAACATACATCGCAAAGCTTGGACACTTGATCTTGATGTTGTGCAGTGCAGCCTTGCGGTTAAGTATGTTGAATGCGTTTGAAGCATCCACTAGGAGAACTGCCTCACAATCACGCTGCTCAAATATCAATCTCATGGCGTGAATGGTAGCTTCCCCACCAGCCTGGTGGCCAGCACACACTTGTAGGTTCCCTGCTGCTGCCCTGACATCATCCTTTACCACCTCCATTATGCATTTGCCGATGATCCGCCTCAGCACTTCCCCCACCCCTATAGGTCTACATCCTGGTTTCTTTTCCAGAGGAATAAGGCGGCAGGCCATCAGGGCCTGGAGGTGATGGCAGCAAGAGGATGCAAGCTTTCTTGCAAGGGCGGCAATGGCAGTGCAGCGATCGTTTGCTACAGGGCCAAACTTGTTTGTGCTGAGGATGACTCTCCAACCGTTTGCATACAGACCTGAAGGGCCGGCTCCTCCTCGAGTCTTCAGTGCCTTTTTCCACACCATCTCTCCTGTTATTTTCTCGAACAGGACAGCATTTGGTGGGATATAGTCACCCTGGAACCTGATGCCTTCGTCTTTGCTTGCAGGGGGATGTTTCTCTTTCAATAGTTTTAATGTCTCTCTGTTTATTGGCATCACCCCACCGGAGGATTCCTCTGTGAGAGATCTTACCGCAAGAGACACTTTTCCCACACGCATTTTGTTTCCAAATTTTCTTGCCACGTCATCGGTGTTTTGCTTTCCGTCACCCGTAAGTTTTAGTCTCTCCTGCAGTGTTCTTGCTTCACATAGGAGATCATCTAGGACCCCAGTCTGCCACATTTTCTCTTCATTGCCGCCACATTTTCTTTGTGCTTAGTCTTTGTGTGTGTCCTCTGACAAAATAGATGTGGTATTATTGCCAGTATTTGAAGAGCTAGAGGGGCGAGGAGGCGGTCCTGAGTGTAATCAGTCATGAAGCGAGTCATCTCCCGAATCATTTCTTTGGTGGCTGCACACTTGGGTGGTTCAAATAAGTTAGCGGGCGACCACTTGACAATTTCTGAGTAGGTTTCTTTGACCCATATGTCTGCATTTTCCATCGACATGCCATTCCACTGAGGTGGCTGTCTCTCATTCTCCTCGTGGACACCTGCTACTAAGGGAGCAGCATTTCTTCGTACTACATTTACGGGTTGAGTAGACTCACTGCTATCATTTCGGATATCATCGGGTAGTTGGGTCCCGGCGATATCCACTGTGGCCACCTGTGTCGGCTCCCTGCGACGTGGGTTCCGACACTGGTCTCGCTTCTTGCAATCCACACATGGTCGGTTGTTTCTCGCACAAACACAATTTGTGCAGTTTTGGTTCGGGTTAGCACAGACGCAGCAATGATTGTTACCAGGCATAGTGAACAGCACCTTGCGCGACAGTTACGTCCGCCTCCGAACATCTGATTTAGTCCCAGGCACAAGATAATACTGGTTCTTATGAGGGAAGGGCGGAGAGGTGACAGGCTGGACTGCTGTGTCCAGGTAGTAGGGGCATACGTGCGCGCGTGGGTGTGTAGGCTACCCCTCCCCCCAAGGGCGACCATCCATACGTCAGAATGATACACTATGGACAAGAATTTGTCACACCAAGCACTTGTTTATATATCCTTGGCACAAAGAACCACTATTTATATGGTCTCACTGGTGTAATATCACTTGGTTCGTCGAGACCCTACATGAAGTGTCCTACTATGGTGGGGGGGCGACCGCATGGGAGCACTCTCGGCCCCATAGGGGCGAGAGTCTCGAGACCACTCCTGTCAAAGTAGGCCTATCGACACTGACCTTGGCTCCGAGCCTTGCGTTATTCCACTGACCCAGCGCCGCCAGGTCACCACTCGCTTGGTGATCGCCGGTGAACACACGGAATATTTACAATTTATGCCGTAAGGGATGAGAAGAAACCTTGGGTGGCAATGCTTAGGGTGACATCCGATATTCACCGACACATTGTTAAATTCCCGCTCCCACACAACGAGTATATCCCCACCAATAACCCTTTAGATCAGGGAGGACGTTCCACGACACCCACGCCACGCCACGCTACTACTACTACTACTAATTTGCTGTCACTCGAAATCGAGTATGACGATCAACCAGTTATGATACAATGGTATGAGTTATTAAGGATGTCACCTACGTTGGTGAGTTTTGAGGTAACCAAAGAGGCCGACACGGGACCGGCAGGGTCGTTCACAGATGTTGCACGTGTGGGGGGCTACATCAAGTGCGGAAGTGGTGGTGGCAGCGTCTTTCCGGCGTTGGCGCTTGACTGCCTGATTATGCAGTCGGGCTAACTCGAAAGTACTGACACCTTCTTGTGTGTTGCTCCTCCAAGCGTTACAGTGTGGAGTAATCGTCTCCCAGGTGACAGGGTCGATTTGGGACTTTTTCAGGTTTGTCTTAAGACTATCCTTATACCATTTCCGTTGCCCGCCAGCATTACGTTTACTATTCGTTAAGTGACTGTAAAGTAGCTGCTTTGGTAGTCTACTGTCGTCCATGAGGATAACATGGCCAGTTCAGCGTAGTTGTTCATGGATTATGGAAGCCTCGATGCCCCTACAGTTAGTGTCAGCTAGAATACTGGCATTTGTTCTCCTGTCTTCCCAGCGAACTCGGAGGATGGAACGTAGACTACGTTGGTGAAAGTTTTCAAGTGCCTTGAGGTGCCTCCTGTATGTGACTCATGTCTCGCGGCCATATAGCAGGGTGGGGAGGACCACTGCTCGATATAGGTGTAACTTTGCAGATAGTTTCAGCTCTCTACAGCTGAAGACACGGTTTCGGAGCCTGCCAGAGGCTTGAGATGCACATCTGACCCGATGTTGAATCTCTTCTTCGATTTCCGCGGTGGTGGACAGATGGGAGCCGAGATACCGAAAGTGGGTAACATTAGAGAGGGTAGTACCGTTAAGTTGGAGGGATGGTGGAGGTGTGTCTGAACCAGGGGCAGGCTGAAAGAGAATCTGAGTTTTACGTACATTCATCTCAAGGCCGAAGTGTGCATATGCATCTGTGTAAGTGTTCAGGATCTCCTGTAGGTCGTGTTTGGTGTGATCGACAAGGGTGAGGTAGTCTGCATACTGAAGCTCAGTAATGGAAGCTGCCGAAACCTTTGTTACTGCCTGGAGTCGTCTTATGTTGAAAATACCCTTCATCCGGTACTCATTGTCCACCCCCCGGTTAAATTGGCACTGGCACGAGGAAGGAAGGCAGCCAAGAAAATGGAAAAGAGAGCTGGTCCCAGTACACACCCTTGTTTAACCCCCGTTTGGATGGGGAAGAACTGTGTGCCATCGTGGA
Organism: Homarus americanus; assembly: GCF_018991925.1. Classification (NCBI taxonomy): domain Eukaryota; kingdom Metazoa; phylum Arthropoda; class Malacostraca; order Decapoda; family Nephropidae; genus Homarus; species Homarus americanus. The sequence continues at coordinate 16,552,387 of NW_024735554.1, read as the reverse complement.
GTTGGTTCACAATGGCGATGAATTTTGGTGGGCAGTCAAAATGGCTGAGGGTCCAGCAGAGGGCTTCTCTGTTGACCGAGTTGATGGCCTTGGTTAGCTCGATGAAAGCCGCGCATTTTTCCTGTATCTGGCGGGCAGCAAAGATCATGTCAGTGGTGCCACGTGTTGGTCTAAACCCTCATTGGGATTCTGGGAGGAAGTTTTCCGCCTCAGGAAAAAGTCTGTTTCGGAGGACTCGGGCGATAATATTGCCAGCTAAAGAGAACAGCGAGATCCGGCAGTAGTTGCCACAGTCTGACCGGTCTCTTTTGTTCTTAAAAATATTAACGATGGAGACGTCTAAAAGAGCGTGGGGAATTTCCTCCTTTTCCCATAGATTCTCCAGGTGGCTCGTAAGTAGAGATCCTCCTGCTTCATACACCTCGGCTGGGATTCCATCAGGCCCCTGCGGCTTTGTTATTTTTCATTTGTTTGATGGCAGGAGCTACCTCATCCAGGGATGGAGGATAGCTGAGGTGGGTCAGCTCTGTATGCTGAGGGATCTGCTGGGTAGTCAGGACATCCACATCGGTGTTTCAGATGAGCAGTGAATGGTCGTACTCTTTCCAGCGTTGAAGGATGCGTTAGTCGTCTTTAATTAGGGAGTTACTGTCGGATGAGCGGAGGGGGGCTGTGTCACGAGTTATTGGCCCGTAAAATGCTTTAGTGGAATTGAAAAATTCGTGCACCTTGTGCTGATCTGCAATTTGCTATGTTTTACTTGATTGCCGGGTCATTTTTATCAAACCAGTCCTGGTGTATTCTTTCGATCTGGCAGAGAGTCTCTCTGCAAGTTTTTGTCATGACAGTGTCGAGAATGTAACATTCGGCACTGGGATTTGGGTTGTTTATTTTCGGCTTGCTTATCAGCCCATGTTCGAGCTGCTCTCTGAAAGCATATGCTACCGCTGGATCCTCCAGATGCTTAAGTGTTGAAACCTCTTCTGGAAGCTTGCTGCCTTAGCAGTTTTGGGGCGACGTGAAGTGATAGCTTGGCTCTGACGAGTCGATGATCAGTGTCACAGTGGTCTGAGCCATGCATGGCTAGGGTGATGAGAACATCTTGGCGATCTCTTTCTCTGACATTGATGTAATCAATGAGATGCCAGTGTTTGGTTCGTGGGTGTTGCCACGAACCCTTGAACTTGTCGGCCTGCCTAAACAAGGTATTGGTGATAGTGAGGTTGTGTGCAGCACACTTGGTGAGGAGTAGGCTTTGGGATTACACTTGCCTAGTCCATTTCTCCCTATGGTTCCCTGCCAAACGTCAGCATCTTTGCCAACTCTGGCAATGAAGTCACCTGGGAGCACAACCTTATCTTCTCTGGGGACAGAGGTCAGCACTCTGTCGAGAACGGCATAAAAGGGCTCATTGATATCATCCTCTGCATCCAGTGTTGGGGCGTATGCACTGATGAGAAAGGCATGACTTGAGTGATTCAGTGGAACTCGGAGCGTCATGAGGCGCTCGTTGATCCCAATATGCATTCCAGTTGGCCTTTGTAGGATGCATTGGCGGGTGGCAAAGCCAACTCCATAAATGAAGTTTCTCTCCGCAGCAGGATTACCTTTCTAGAAGAAGGTATAGCCAGACCCCCGTTCTGTGAGTTGAACCTCGTCTGGGAGCCGGGACTCACGAATGGCGGCTATGTCGACGCTAAACCTAGCCAGCTCTTTTGCCACAAGGGCGGTTCTTCTTTTATTACGCTCATTTGTGCCAGTATCCAGAAGGGTCCTGACATTCCGTGCAGTGACATAAGTAGTTGAATAGTTTGTTTTTGTTTGGGTCTGTGATTATGATTATCTTTTTGACCGCATAAGGATTACTTTATTAGGTACAGTTTAGGGCACCTTTCATAGCCCCCTCCTTATGTGGTGTGAGCAGAGTGGCTCCTCGAAAGGGCTGCTCAGTTGCACAGACAGGTTCTGATTGCACTGCTGCCTAGATCCCAGTGCATAAACGACCATTATATCTGTGCCGCCCATGTGCAGAGTTGTGACTATAGACTCCCGTCAGTTATCTCTGCCTGTCCCCTTCGCTACTCGTCAGTCGCCATGAAACTTTTGGGGGTATAAAAGTTTTAATATTGACGAGAGCTATGATGAGCTGGATGACGGCTGCGTGCGAGTTGATTTATGTAGTGAGGAAGGAGTAAGGCTGCAACCACACATTTTGGCTCTCCCTTTTCCTGATCCAGTGGTGCAAGTGTTGCAATAACTGGGGAGAGGGAGAGTTGCAATGGACTGCCAATAGCCCAGTTTGTTTGGTTTCGCCTTAGTAGCCTGTCCATCATGCATTGCCTTCGTCCGCTGAGTGGTAGTCGTTGGGTTCCCATGGTGGTCACCTCTTCCGCCGTTCGGGTCTTATTAGAGCTTTGTAAGCATGTGTGCCTGATGCGGGGCTCCACTGCGGATTTTTCGTTCAGGGTTTACTCCCGTAGCCTTATACCTTCCAAGGTCAATCCGCAAGGCGGTGGGACAATGGTTGGCAGGTGCCAGGACGTGTCCACATGCCAGTGGGCCAATGCGCCGTCTCTCTGGGGCCCACTGCTACTCCGAGATCCCCTGCTGATCTAGCCTGGGCCCACGAGGCACCCAGTTACCGTGTGTTGCCACGAGGAGGCACAGCAGGAGTCTTGATGGTAAAGAGGCTGTTTACTGGCAGGGGAAAACTAATGTAAGATGCTTCCCTGTTCGGCACGAGGGCTAGCCAGCGGAGGTAGCTGAAAGCGAGAGGAAGCAAGTCACACTAACACGTCTGAATTGACGAATTTTTAACCAGGCGGGAAAATTTAGTCAATAACAGTGGTTTGTTGTATTGGCCCAGAATAGTGAAGTGATTAGTGAGACAAGTAGTTGAGCTTTTGTTCTTGTTTCAGTCTCGTTATCATCGAAGGCCACGGGAACGTTTTTTCCCTAAAACTCATTGTTTTTATTGGCTGAAGGTTTGTTACGCATTTCTTGTTGGCTGAAAATTTCTTGTACTGTTCTTATTAGCTGAAGGATACTTGCGCTGTTCTTATTGGATAAATGAGCGGATAGTTCATTAAATTGTTAACGGATGTCGGAAACCTATACATCATCATCCTCATCATCATGATTGATTATTGTTATTATTATTATTATTATTATTACTAGCAGAAACGCCGCCCTCTGGGCGGCTCTTTCGCTAGGCCACGGTAGGACGCCACCCTCCGGGAGGCTCCACATCGTCTCACTGTAGTGCAATAGGGTAGACCACATTTTTTATTTTGCTATTAGGAGCAAGAATGTACAGACTTTTGCCAGTTCCCACTCTGGAGCATCCAACATAGAACTGTCCATGAGAGAAGCAAGGAAACACCAGGTTTAGGCCAACCATCTTTAGACTCTGTCTTTGGCTTTTGTAGATGGACATGGCAAAGCTCACTTTAACCGGGAACTGAAGTCGCTTCAACTCAAATGGCAGGTCAGTGGTGATAATAGGTATCCTTGGTATAAACACGTCCTCTCCTTTAGCTTTTCCTGCCAGTATTGTAGCTTCCAGTACATGTGGTATCATGTTCTTCACCACCAGTCTTGTGCCATTGCAGAGGATTGGTGGTTCAAGATTTCTTAAAAGCATTATAGGAGTTCCAATCTTGAGAGTGAGGAGGTGAGGAGGCATTCCAGTAGGCTCCAAAGAATTAAAGAATTCTGCAGGGTACTGGACTGCTTGATCCTGGTCGATTACTGTATCAACAGACTTGAATGAGGTCTCACTGCCTGGAAGCTGTCTGAGTAGAGTCATGTTGATTTCAGCCATCGTTTCATTCTTTGGTGCCAGAATTGCACGTTCACGCAGCCACTTGTGATCCTTGTAGTGGTGGATAATGTTTGGGGAGACCATGTTAGTGAACTCAGCTGAGGACTTTACAACATTTCCACATCCTTGAGGACTGATTATTTGTCCATCTGAATCAACAGGGAAAGTTCCATTCCCAATCTATAGTAGAAGGTTTGTAAACCGTCCAGCATCGGGATCTCCTTGTAGATGTACTCTCATGTTTGTGGGTAGAGTGAATGTCTGAACACTTCTCCAAAGGTATGATGCCTTGAGGCACGCATTCAGTTCATCAACTGGAGTGCTTCGAGAAATGACAGGTAGGGTCTGGCGAAAGTCTCCAGCAAAGACCATTGTAATGCTAGGGTAGGACGCCAGCCTCCGGGAGGCTCCACATTGTCTCACTGTAGTGCATTAGGGTAGACCACATTTTTGGTTTTGCCATTAGCAGCAAGTATGTAAAGATTTTTTTAGCATCAAACTGTTATTATTTTGTTGTCTAATCATCACTACATATAACACCACCCATCATCACTACATATAACATCATCCAACATCATTACATATAACACCACCCATCATCACTACATATAACATCATCCATCATCACTACATATAATACCACCCTTCATCACTACATATAACATCATCCATCATCACTACATATAACACCATCCATCATCACTACATATAACATCATCACTACATATAACACCATCCATCATCATCACTACATATAACACCATCCATCATCACTACATATAATATCATCACTACATATAACACCATCCATTATCACTACATATAACATCATCACTACATATAACACCATCCATCATCACTACATATAACATCATCCATCATCACTACATATAACACCATCCATCATCATCACTACAGATCGGTTAAGTAGTTTCCGAGATTCTCGTGCGGACACACAAACACACATACTTCTTTGTTTTAGATATAGATTATTATTATTATTATTATTATTATTATTATTATTATTATTATTATTACAACAGTAAGTGGAGCCTAAGACACTCATGTCCCCCCAGGACCAGCCCACACCAGTGAGCGAGGCCACCGTCACCTGCCAGAGTAACCTGACCTGGGCCTCCAGCGTCACAAACCTTACCTGTGGTAAACGTAAGTCCGTCCGTTTGTCGTCTATCCGTCTGTCTGTTTTTCTTTCTTCTGTACGTCTGGCTGATTGACAGGTTGTGTCTGTCTATCTACTTATCTGTCTCTCTGTGTCAGTCTCTCCACTTATGTCTGTCCGTCTGTCAAATTTTCTGTCACTGTCTGCCTTTCTTTTTGTGCCTTTCTGTCTGTCTGTATGTTATAATAATTACTACTATCATCATTATTGTTTATATCCTTGTCAATAATGCTTTATGTTTATTATTAATGGGCAGTGTATATTTGTCTGGTTACATATCCTTACTTACTTTCGCTGTTTTCAGGCTTTCGTTCTGATTGGTGGAAGTCATTGTCTGCCATTCGTTCTGAATGGTCGAGTCTGATGGCATTATTCCAACTGGAATGTTCCAGAATTACCGGATATTGTTACATTGTATAATTTATCGTTCTTAAAATGTACTAACCTAACCTAACCTAAAGTTGAGCTTCATCTCAACATTATTATATGATTTCCACGTAATCTTTCTTCCCAACATTCAAAGGCTCACACGTAACTGCTGGTCTGCAGTGATCCAACCAAAATATTTTGCCGACAGCACATTTATCTTCTCTTTGTTTAACAAAATAGAAGATACTGTAGTGTTTTAAGTTAGGTATGTTGTGTTAGATTAGGTTAACAAGGCTCACGACGACACACTATATAACGTAACAGTATCTGGTACTTAGGGAACATCCTGGATGCGCCGAATGAAAACAATGTTTACTAAACCCCAAGACATGTGAAAATTATCGGTAGCCATCTTGATTCTAGGATTTTATTGTCGGTTCTTATCGATCTGGCAATTTAACTGATATCCCTTGTCTCCCTTGACGCACGTGTAGTGTACTGTACTACTGCACATCTAGGTCTTGGTTGTCACTTTATACTCTTCCCTGCCACAGCCATTGATCTGGTATCTTTAAAATAGAGATCGTTTAAACTTTTCCTTTGCACACTTGACTTCCTCAAAGGGTCTGAAAGCATCACTTACGCGCACTACGCGTAATGAAGTTAATATAATTATAATGGTCCTATAATAAAGCACTTAAAATACACATTATAAATTTTGATTTTCATTTTATGTCATAATGGTGTAGATTATCCATGGAGCCCTCAGCTTAAACTAAGGTCATATACTGTAAATACTGTGTTGTACCCAAGGCGCTGTGGATGACCATGTTAACTATGACAACCATTTTCTCCCCGTATAAAAAGGGTGAACAAAAATGGTTGTTGATGAAAAATTCTCATTTATGAAGTATTCAGTTGAGATGATCTGACGTCGTTAGCCTCGACCAATAGGAGCAAAATTCGGATAAACAGCGGAAGTAAGGAAGGTTCCGACACATGCACTACGTTCTTAATTCTTATTACTCGACATACTTATTTTGTATTTTTTTTTTAGTGTGCCTGAAGCCGCCGCCGCCAGCACCCGAGGGCGCCATTAGTGACTGGAACAACATCACCAGTAACGTTGGCACTGAGGTAACTTAGCGCCAGTCCTTCCTGACCTGACTGATGCTGTATTTAACGCACGTGGGACTTGACATTTCGGGTGTTTAATCCTCAAGTGATGTTTAACTTGGCTATTGGTCAGTCAGTGGTCATAAATATTTTTTTGAGGGTTATTCTTGTTATCGTTATTATGTTTACGTTTCCTTTGTTTATTTTGTTCCTTCCTTTACAGATTATTAATTCATGGCGTTTTATATCGTTATTTGACTCAGTATTATCTCTCTCTCTCTCTCTCTCTCTCACACACAAGATCATTTCCACAGGTGAACTTAACATGTACGGATGGGATGAAGTTTAGCGACCGAAGTGTGGCCATTACTGTTACCTGTGAAGACGATGGTAACTGGACGACAATTGACCCTACCCTTCTAATCTGTCGTAGAGGTGAGTCCTTCAACACACTCACCTGTCGCAAGGCTGATTTCTTCAACACACTCACCTGTCGCAAGGCTGAATCCTTCAACACACTCACCTGCCGTAAGCTAAGTCCTTCAACACACTCACCTATCGTAAAGCTGAGTGCTTCAACACACTCACCTGTCGTAAGGCTGAGTCCTTCAACACACTCACCTGTCATAAGGCTGAGTTCAACACACTCACCTGTCGTAAGGCTGAGTCCAACACACTCACCTGTCGTAAGGATGAGTCCTTCAACACACTCACCTGTCGTAAGGCTGAGTCCTTCAACACACTCACCTGTCGTAAGGCTGAGTTCAACACACTCACCTGTCGTAAGGCACACTCACCTGTCGTAAGGCTGAGTCCTTCAACACACTCACCTGTCATAAGGCTGAGTTCAACACACTCACCTGTCGTAAGGCTGAGTCCTTCAACACACTCACCTGTCGTAAGGCTGAGTCCTTCAACACACTCACCTGTCGTAAGGATGAGTCCTTCAACACACTCACCTGTTGCAAGGATGAGTCCTTCAACACATTCACCTGTTGCAAGGATGAGTCCTTCAACACATTCACCTGTTGCAAGGATGAGTCCTTCAACACACTCACCTGTCGTAAGGCTGAGTCCTTCAACACATTCACCTGTTGCAAAGATGAGTCCTTCAACACACTCACTCGACTTTTAAAACATTGTGGGTGCTAATATTGTTGTAAACATTATCAAAATTATGTTATGCCATAGTGGCAGTATTTGTGAAACGTGTACAGAAACGCATAAATACAGACACACACATTGTGTAAAGACACACATGAACACATACAGAGACACCCAGTTAGTAATCATGCAATGTAGCCACTGGACCACGATGTGCTTAACACTTTAACTACCCACTTGTAGCTCAGGGTTCCCCGCCCACCACTGTGGGCCTGTTAGCCCATTTGCTTAAGGCTCATTTTGGGGTTAATCGTGCACTTTTTGATACAAGTATGAGAATTGATATACAGTTACTATGACCCACAATGGTCAATTTGAAGATTGTACCCCAACCGAATTGAGGTGTGGACAGCGGTGGGGGCCATTTTTCAAAATGGCTGCTTCGCCCAAATGTGATTGGCAATAGCTTGCTTAATATGTGAGCTACTGACTTACTTTGTGTCTTACTACTCAGGTTTTTAGGGTCAATAAATACAATAAAGCCAATATTTTTCATATAAGTGGGGCCAGTCATATGGTTTTACAAGATTTCTGCCCTTCATATATAGGTCATAAACACTCAAAAACCATAATCTCTAGCCCACCTGGGTCAGTACTGGAGGTTAGAACAGTGTCCTTTCTGGACGGGGGCCCACTCTAACTATCACGAGGCAACGCACGTATGAACACACACAATCATAGTACGGTTGTATAGATGACATTATGTATAAATATTGTATATGGCATTTTATACTCTGCATTATCTTCATTATATAGGAACACGAAGAAAAAATACCATAGGTTGTAGTTACGAAAGTATGAATGGGAATAAACACTTCCAAACCACCCAGTGACTCCACACAACGTGTGTGTGTGTGTGTGTGTGTGTGTGTGCCAGACCATGATGCTTCCCATCATTCGCATAACTATATGAAAAATCGTGTTTAATTTAACTACATATTTCAAAAACCTTAAATTACATGTGGATCAGTCACTCCTCATTTGACACACTTATAGTGTAATACTTTGACCGTCCCACCTGGGCACATGGAGGCCCACGGTAACTCTCACGGGGCAACATGCTCACGAACACACAAGTTATGATATGAACCCTTCCAGGCTTCACTATCATTATCATGTTATGTTCATCGTGCTCTGTATCTTGGTAACTAGTCATAGTATCAATACATGACAGTGTTATTAGTATAATATTGTAACTTTTACCCTACAGTTATTGTTGCAAATCATGGACAAGAAGGATACATAAATTGTAATACCAAGTGAATGGTTCGCTCAAAGCCACCCCAAGTCAGACAACGCGTCACACAAAGTTACACTGTGTGTGTGTGTGTGTGTTCTGTAACATTAAGCTTCATCCTTAGTAGGTAAGATGTTTCATAAAGAGGTTTCTCCCATTTGTCATTGTGAGCATCGTCCCAGAGCACATTGTTTCCATCAAAACCATGGTTCATCCTTATTTCCCTTCTTCCGTGTAACTATATCCATATAGCTAACTGCTTGCTTTTCATTTCTTTATTTACCAAAATAATGTGGATCCGTTATTCGTTATTTAACACATTCATGCACTTAGAGCATCAAGATTGTTTTGTAGGCATGACTATTGGTTAATTGAAACCCCAAAAATATTTTTCACATTTATTATGCATAAACATTGTAAACATATCTACGTGATTATTGTAGTATATAACATATATTTAATGTCTGGACAGATTCCCAAGAGTTATGCATATTAATGCATAGATTTTGTAAGCATATTTATGCGAAGTGACGTAAAACCACATAGTAAAATACCTGGACAAATTCCCGAGAGTTAGAAAACGAAGTCTATGTGGCCCCAACGAGGTTACACCAGAGAGCTAACTCCCCCGCCACACCCTACAAGGCACCGTCGTGGGCGGAGATTTAATTCTTGACCACAGGTTAATACCGTGTCCAACCTCCATCTGCTGCTATAACTTCATGCAATCTGGTGGGCATGGAATCTACCAGATTGCTGCAGATGTTCGGCCTCCTCCTTATTCCCTCCCACACATTATGTGCGTGTCTCCTCACTGCCTCACTCGTTTTCTCCTCAACATCCCATTCAACAACCATATGCGCCCATAGATTTTCTATTGGATTACAATCGGCTCCTTTAGGGGGCCAGTCCAATAGAATAATCTGCGGGTGCGCTTAAACCAACGCTTGACTGCCTGACTTGTATGTATTGGACTGCGGTCTTGCACCATACATGTAGGCTGTGGGTCTGGGATGGCATATGAGTTGCTGGGAGGATGGTTAGCAGTCCTGTTGAATTGGCAGGTAGACAAAATAGAAAACTCACAGTCAAACTGTAAGAAAACCCATGGACAATGAGACATTAGTAAAATATACTAGGTCATTTTAGCGGGTGCACATACATTATATACAGACCTATTGGTCCTTGCGAGGCTGTCTGGTTATGCTATGCTAACTAGTTTGCTAGGGTGAGGGAAGTATATATATATATATATATATATATATATATATATATATATATATATATATATATATATATATATATATATATATATATATATATATATATATATATATATATATTTAACTCTTCTCAACAAATACAAGGATGTTGCCCCGTGAGAGTTACCGTGGGCCTCCATGTGCCCAGGTGGGATGGTCAAAGAATTACACTATAAGTGTGTCAAATAAGGAGTAACTAATCCACATGTAATTTAAGGTTTTTGAAATATGTAGTTAAATTAAACTCGTTTTTTCATATAGTCACGCGAATGATGGGAAATAAAAGATATTAATGGGGTGTGGTGGAATCATCGTGGTCTGGCCACAGGCGCTTTAAACGACATGTGGATTCACTGGGTGGTTTCGAAGTGTTTATTTCCATTCATACTTTCGAAACTACAACCTATGGTAATTTTTTCTTCGTGTTCATATATAATGAAGATAATGCAGAGAATGCCAACTTAAAATCCTAAAATTCCCTGGATGACCAAAAAGATAATGATACCATCAATTTCATTTATTTTGGAAGACATTATTCACTTATGTTGAAATCATGAACATACAAAGCCAATATATCTACACTTGATTCTACCAGTGTCAATGGCAAAGTGAATTATTACCACCACTCCAAATGTTGCACAAAAAAGGGGTAAGGTAGTTCTTTCTTGCAATATATTGAGTCACTAACGGAATTAAAAAAAGTACAAGAATTTATGTCACTGAATTTATCTTATTAGTATCTAATTGTGGTTAAACTGATACACAAATGAAACATACCTGCGAACTACCTGGCACTGGTTACCTGGCATATTTGGACTTATTAAAATATGAAATTTAGGCTACTAAGTATTCGTACTAATGCATTATTTATTTTGGTAGTGTTGGACGATTATTAATTGCGTTCATTACGAAAATTGGGTCGATATTATTTCTGATAAGGGACGTCATTCACCATCCCAGGCGGAGCATTTCTCTCCACTCTTCAAATAGACCATTTACGACTTTTTTTTAGCTTTATTTGATTTCCATACATTCCTACGCATAAATTATTTGGATTAGTTATCTTAAAGGCTTACCTTTAATGATGGTTAGGAGAATTTGGAGGATATAAGCGGCTATGAGGCAAGTAGAGGCTGGCGGATGTTCCTACATAAACATGGAATTATTTTAAAAAGAACAATGTTCTTCATGTGCTGTTCTATATGGAGGATATCTTATAAAAAATATTATTCCTATGCAGATGTCTACAATTTACGTGCACCCAATTCTCGTTCTTTTCTTTTGGTTTCAAAATATAGTTCCATCGTAGTGATCATAGGGCGGGGGTGAGAGTACCACGGAAATCTCCCAAGTTCCAATAACGAATCGTACATATTTTTTTTTTCAGCCCAGAGTACTTCTTGCAAACTGACCATGGGGCTACCACAGCATGATGTACACCACGGAAGTTCTTGCATTTGGCCCAAACCCCAAGAGCTATAACATCCCACTGACACAGCTCTCTCATTATCCTTTCATCTTGTTGGTTCTGTGCACATTGTTTCATGTGTGCATCAACTTTCAATTAGGAAGCATTGCATAACGGTTTGCCTCTTGTTGCAGGTTGTTCAGAGAAATGACAGGTATCATCATAACCTGACTGACATTTTTGTACAGGTGAATTTCTCTGGTACTTCTGAAGCTTTGCTGCTTTTGCGATTTGACACCCGTTTGAGGTTCTTTTCATTGAACTTTGTAGCTCAGAGTCTATGGAACTTTGTAAGTCTTCGCATGAATGTTGCTTCGAGACCATCACCTTCGTCAAACCGATTGAGTTCCACTCTGGATGGCAATTGACCCAACTTGTGGAGTTCCACAAGGTTTTTTGCTAGTGTTTTATATCCCTTTCCATCAAATCTACCGGCATAGTCAGCTGGGAATGACAAGTTCTTCTCCTCTTCACAAAAGATACATTTGTTCCAATCAATGTTAGATGGCAGAACAAGTGTCACTTCACCCTCACAAATTACAGTCGCCCGTCCATCTTCTTTTAACTGATCAGTAACTACCTGAAAAATGAGGAAAACAATGCACATGACATAACAGCAGTGATTAACAACATACTGGTATATTATATGTTATATTGTCATTGGTCAGTTACTTTACACTGATACCAACAACGGTTATTTGCAACACGTTTCTGCTCCAATTATGTACTGAAAGAATAATTGGTTAATCATTTAAACGATTGGCGGCCATCCTGTTAAACCATATGACTGGCACCATCTATATGAAATTTTTTGGCTTTATTGTATTTCTTGACCTTAAAAACCTGGGTATTAACACCAAAAGTAGGTCTGTAGCTCAAATATTAAGCGAGATATTGCCGAATACATTTGGGTAAAGCAGCCATTTTGAAAAATGGCCGCCACCACTGTCCACACCTCAATCCAGATTGTGGTACAATCTTCAAATTAACCTTTGTGGGTCATAATAACTGTAACCAAGTCTCATACTTGCATCAAAAGGTGCATGATTTTGTTCTTATCCTCTGGACTATGATGGGTTAGGGTAGTCAGTCCACACCCGGCTCCCAAACAGGTTTTAATCAGATTCCCAGCACACCGTAGCCCAATGGATATGCTGCCTGACTACAAACCGTGGTGACCCGGGTACGAACCCGACACCCAGAGGTGCAAATTTTTACATTTTTTTACCTTTGTATACTCACTAAAAAGATAATTGTGCACCGTTACGGGGTTATACAATATGACACACTGGATCAAGAAACCCGATAACATTCATCATGGCTTCTGTCGCAGTGATCGTTGTGGATGGTTTCAGAGCCAAGGATGTAGAATTTTTTTTAATGAGTGTACAGTCACCCAAAAAAGTCCTGTCGCCTCTCATCCTGAACCACGAACCCCGAGATGTAGACTCGTGAACCCGAAGCAGTAGACAATGATAATATATTCTGTCCATAAATGCTTCGGATTCAAGAGTCTGAATCTCGGGTTTCATGGTTCAGGGTGAGAGGCGATAGGTCTTTTTTGGGTGACTGTACATGTCAAATAGTCACAGGCTGCAACGAAAGATATTTTCCCCAAACAACCAACCAATCTGTGCACATTACAGGTTGATATACAGACACACATATATGCATAAAAAACACATATTAATACACACACACACACACACACACACACGTGCATAAAGACATATAAACATATATACACACGCATAATTATGAACACACTAATACACTCACGTAATTACACAAACGCACATGTATTGAAACACACACACACACAATCGTGTTTTTGAGATATTGGTGAATTTATCGTGTAATGTTTGTGTAAAAGACTTACCAAGTTGTGAACGTTTCCTTTTTCTGCTACACAGAAGCAATACCTCCCCCGTCACTACTTCCGGGTATGACTTTCACTGTATCCTGGGCGGGCACTACGGGAGGCTCAAATGGCTCCACAAACACCACGGGCTCCACCAGCCTGACAGGGCCTTTCTGGGAAGGGATGGAGTTGACTTACCACTGCCCTAACAACACCATGTCTCCAGACGGCGAGACTCAAGTGACCCTCACCTACAACGGCACCACCTGGTCATCCTTGGACCTCGTCTGTCTCAGTGGTAGGTGACTCAAACCATGTTGTTTACACACACACACACACACACACACACACACACACACACACACACACACACACACACACACACACACACACACACACACTTCTCAGTCTTGACACTAGCTATTTTAAATGTATCGCCAATAATAGTCTTGTTCAACTTAGTGAAAATCTTATTTTTACGCTTTTTTCATTCATCTCTTCTATTCATACGTAATTCTTTCTTATATACTGCACTATAAGTACTATGATCTCATTACAAAGATGTAAGTTTATATTTTTATAAGGTACAATATTTGTCTTTAAAACTTCCACTACTATTGTAAAGTGCTTTGGATAAATTATGGTAATCTGACATAAGAACATAATAAAATAAGGAGTCTGCAAAAGGCCGGTTGGCCTGTGCATGGCAGCTCCTGTCGAGAATTACAGCCACCCTCTATCGTCCATAAATCTATCTAGCCTCCTTTTAAAACTTTACAGCGTCCCAGCACTTACTACAAAGTTGTAAAAATTGCTCCACTCGTCTACCACCCTATTTGTAAACCAGTTTCTTCCTATCTCCCTCCTAAACCTAAACTTATCCAACTTAAATCAGTTGCTACGAGTCCTATCCTGCTCGGATATTATAAGAACATTATCTATATCTCCTTTATGATTCATTTCACCCACTTAAATACTTCTATCATATCTCCCCACACTCTTTGTCTTTCTAGAGAATGCAAGTTAAGTTTCTTTAATCTATCTTGATATGGAAAGTTTCTAAGTCCCGGAATCATTTTCGTCTTTCTTCGCTGCACCGACTCCAGTGAATTGATATCCATTCTATAAAAAGGGCACCAGAATTCAAAAGCATAATCGAGGTGCGGCCTGACTAGCGCAAGATATAATTGCAAAATGAACTCTGTTCTCTTATTACTTACACTTCTAGATATAAAACCTAATACTCTGTTTGCCTATTTCGAACATTAACGCACTGTTTTCTAGGCCGAAGGTCCGGGCTTATAAGTACCCCTAAGTGTCTTTCACACGTCGACTTCTCTAGGTTGATGTTGTAAAGGCTGTATACATTGAAAGTATTTGTTCTTCCAATATTAAGTACGCTGCACTTGCTGGTGTTGAATTTCATTTGCCATTTTTTCTGACCTCTCCTGCAGTTTATTTAAATCCTCCTGTAGTGCATTTCCATCCTGCCCTGAATTAATCTGCCGCCCCATTTTGGTGTCATCCTCAAACTTGCTTATGTCACTGCTGATCCCAGTATCTAGATCGTTTATGTAGATTATGAACAAGAGTGGGTCCAGTACTGACCCCTGGGGAACCCCACTCCAATTGAGGACCATCTACGCTGACCCTGTGTGTTCTATCGGTGAGCAATGATTTTATCCAATTTAAAACTTTCCCCTCGATACCATGAGCGGTAACTTTTCTCAGAAGCCTCTGATGCGGTACTGTGTCAAATGATTTGCTGAAGTCTAAGTAAATAACCTCGTAATTTTCGTCATTATCAACTACCTCAGAGACTTTCCTAAAAAAGTCAGCAGATTTGTTAGACAAGATTTTCCCTTTGTAAATCCATGTTGAGATTCTTAGATTAATTTGTTTTTCTCTAAATGCGCTTGGATGCTATTGCTATAATTGATTCAAGAAATTTCCCCACTACTGACGTCATACTAATCGGCCGGTAATTTGATGCTGATGCTCTGTCTCCCTTTTTTAATATAGGTACTACATTTGCCTGTTTCCACGAGTCTGGCACAACTCCCGTGTCCAATGATTTAGAAAATAAATTTACAAGGGGTCTGCTAATCTGTTCCTTACACTCTTTCAAAACTCGAATGGAAAATTTCATCCGACCCTGGGGATTTGTCTTCTATAATTTATTTATCTTCTTCAGAACATCGTCTTTTCTAATAGTGATATCCTTTAGTTTCTCTTCTTCCTTTCCCCTAAATATCAGTTCCACCTCTGGCGTTTCCTCGTGAATTTCTTCTGTGAAAACTGATACGAAGTAGCTGTTTAATGCTTTGCTTCTTTTCTCACTATCATCGATCACTTCCCCTCTCTCTGACTTTAAAGACCCCACTTTGTCCTTGTCCTTTGTCCTATTATCTGGAAAAATCCCTTGGGATTCGCCCTGGATTCTCTTGCTTTCCTGATTTCGTAGTCCCTCTTTGCCTTCCTTACATTTTTCTTAACATTCCTTGATAGTTCATTAAACCTATATCTGAGATGCTCCTCCCCTCCCTTTAATTTCTTTTAAATTCTTTCTTTATTCATATGTCATGTTTAAATCTTTTGGTCATCCACCTTGGCTCATTCTTATTTGACCTAATTTTTCTGTATGGTATATTTTGTTCCTGTGCTTTATGTAGTATACTAGTGAATTTAGTATAGTCATCATCAATTGTTGAGTCGACAGTGACCTGACCGTTCCCAGGTGACCACCACCTAGGTACCTTCTTAACCCCTCAAAATCCTCTGGTCGAAAGTCTGGAACTCTGACCATATTGTCATTATTTTCGTTTTCCAATTTAGGGTAAACCTGATTTTTCCGTGATCACTGTTTCCTAGTTTTTTCCCTATTGTGATATCTCTGATAATATTTTCTTTATTTGTTAATATTAGGTCTAATATATTGTTACCTCTAGTCGGTTCTGTAATTAGTTGTTATAAAAATATTGTCCTGTACTGCGTCTAGGAAGTCTTCAGATTCATAGTCACCTATAATGTTGTCCCAGTCAATATTCCTGAAGTTGAAATCCCCCATAATGAAGAGGTTGTTGTATCTTGCTGCCCTACTGATTTCTTGCCATATGGGCTGAACTGCTTCTTTCCCTAGACTTGGGGGGCCTGTAAATTACTCCCATAATTCGTTGTTCTCTTCCTTCTGCAATTTCTACCCATGCAGACTCGGTTCTTATTTCCCATTTATTGTATTATTAATATAACATTTTAATGTATTCCTGACGAAGAGGGCGACCCCTCCCTCCTTCCTACCTTTCTTGTCCTTGTGAAAAAGGTTGTACCCTTCTTGATACTCTGATAAAAAATTCCTGCTCGCCAGATTCATCCAAGTCTCGGTGATTGCTATGACGTCTACATTCTCGGCACATACAACCGCTCTCAGCAAGTCTATTTTATTTCTAACGCTCCTACTGTTTGTATAGTATACATTTAAACCTATCCCTCCCTGGTCCTGTTTTACCCCTTGTCCTAAGTGACCAATTTTACTCCCCAGGACCTGCTTGTTTTTTACTCCCACTTTCCGTGACCTCTCTCTACTGGCGACCCCCCCCCCCCTTTGGTGTGACAATTTCACGCTCCAGGGATGCAGACAACGTCTTTACCCTCACGCGAGACAAGTGTACCCCGTCACGACTGTACGGGTAGTCGTTGCCATAGAACGGTCGCCAGTTATCAATGAATGCCCATCCATTGCTTGCACAATGTTTTTCCAGTCGGAAATTTATAGCAATTGCCCTGGGCAGCCACTCACCGCCAACCCCTCTTCTAGGCAAGACACCACATACTATCGGGATCCCTTCTCTATCTCTAACCTTCCCTAACGCCTCCCTATACCTCCTGAAAAGTTGTTCACTCCTAACCTTTCCTATGTCGTTGCCTCCTACACTAAGACACTGCTGGCTTGGTATTCTCCCCTGACAAAACCCTATCCATCCTCTCAGATACATGCCCTATCCTACACGACCACCCTGTCTCTCCATCACACTTATTTCTGTCCTTTTCTGTCGATTTCTCTCTCTCAACTCTCCTACAGTGTGTTCCTCAGCGCCTCCAGTAGCAACGGGGTTCCTGTCCAACAACTACACAGGGTTGGGGGTGGAGGGCCTGGTGGTCGGGTACTGGTGTAGGGAGTTCAGCGCCTTCCCTGACAACATCACCAACATTGTCACCGAGTGTGTAGGAGGCAGCTGGACCCTCACTAACATAACTGACTGCATCCAACGTAAGTCTCGAAGGGATTACATGAACATTGCCCCCCCCCCTCCCCTTCCTCCTAAATTTATTTCATCGGATGATTAAACACCTAAACCTTACGTGGTGAGGTGAGGTGAGGTTAGCATTAGTGCGAGGTCAGGTTAGGTTACCGTTTGATTAGATTAGGTTAGATTAAGTTAAGTTTGCGTTAGGTTAGGTTACCGTTTGATTAGATTAGGTTAGATTACGTTAATTAGGTTAGTTTAGGTTAGGTTAGGTTAGGTTAGGGTGATTAACCACAATCTGTGGGGCGAATCTTCATGTGACCTATAAATTTTTGTTGAAGTTTGTTATTAATATATTCACACAGTGTTCCTAGTTCTGAAAGTTATTAGCAGCAGTATCCAGTAACCTCCCCGATATCCCCACCCCTACTGTTAACAATGCCTTGTTTTGACTCAACGCCCTCGAGTCTGGCGTTCCACCACCGACGAGTGATCTACCATGTTAAGTTATCATAGTTATTAACGTTATGGGAATAATGTTAATAGTCTTCTAACTGATTGAAATATACTGAATAAAATAATGTTGAAATATGGGTGGAAAATATAGTTAAAATAATGAAATATGATGAAGTTAGTGACATTTAAAGAAATGTTTGTTTGTGTGCGATAAATTATTGAACACAGAAGCAAAATAGTGTAGGCCTACTTTAAGGGACAATTTTATTAAAGTTGTATTTATCAGTTTGACGCAGGTTCACCTTATATATATATATATATATATATATATATATATATATATATATATATATATATATATATATATATATATATATATATATATATATATATATATATATATCTTGATAAATCACACGGGAAAAGGGAAACAACGGAGCACCTTAGCTTTCGTCTTTATTCAAGACATCTTCAGAGGCAACATCCTTTTCCCGTGTGATTTTATCAAGATTTATCTTATCCACGTTTTCATTGTGGATCTACATGGAAAAAAAAAAAAAAAAAAAATATATATATATATATATATATATATATATATATATATATATATATATATATATATATATATATATATATATATATATATATATATATATATATATATATATATATATATATATATATACAGTATATATATAATATATATAATAGAGTTTCACGGACATTTCCTCCTCTCCACAGCTCCTCCCCTTTTCTACCCTCCCTCCTCCCCATCATATTTCCTACTCTCCTTTCCTCCTCCATTAATAAACTGTTCTGTAAATGCCTGGATGAGCAAATGATTCCCAGTGACTGGAAAATGGCTTATGTGAGTCCTATTTTCAACAACGGCGATCGTCACTCCACGAACATTTATAGACCAGTGAGCCTCACCAGCGTAGTGTGTAGAGAACTAGAGAGCTTGACACAATTACTCAAGGTACTGATTGTTTGGACCCATATTCTGGAACAGGGTGGTAATATCGACAATATATACCTAGAATTTGCCAAGGCTTTCGATAACGCACTCCACCATGAGAGGCTGAGAATTAAACTGGAAGGGTACGGGATTAGGGGGAGTGTTGTAGCCTGGTCCCCGAGATATGCTAGAGACTATCAGTTGATTGAAATTGTCCAAAGGAGGGCCACCAGACTGGTACCTGCACTACGGCACCTTAGTTACCCAGAGATATCAAAACGCCTGCAACTGCCTAGCTTATACTATAGACAAGTAAGGGACGACCTAACTGAAGTTTATAAACATCTCAGAGGGCACTACTTTGTCGAGTGTCCATACCTGGAGCTGGCGGACACCCGCCCCACAAGGGGTCACAGTTCAAGGTTGAAGATGCCACAAGTCCAGAAAACAGCGAAGACAATCTTTTTCGGAATGAAAATTGTGAACTCTTGGAACAATCAGCCAGAGTGTTGTGACGGCACCGAGTGTGAGTTCTTTCAAGACCAGACTTTACCAACACTGGAGCAGGTACAGATATATTCTGGAGCCAGTACATGCCCAGAGACGTAACCGAACGCCGAAGCAGCTAACGAGCCGATCAGTGGCGAAGAGGATAAAAAAAAAAAAAAGATCCCCTCCTTCTCTCCACCCCAATTCCCTCCCTTCTTCCTTCCCCTCCCCTTCCCTCCCTCACAACATAAACACATGAAAATGAACACAATATATTAAACAAAATTCTTATACCTAAGTCTCTTCTTCTCTGATTGTCTCTCTAACTGCCTCACCCTCGTGTGTCTCTGGTTTCCTCCTTCACTTGTGTCTACTTAACTTCTTCCTTGTATGGCGATGCGTGGCTGACTCTGTTTTTCTTGTGTACGATTTAATGCGCGCGTGCGCGTGTGTGTGTGTTTTCATGTGTTTTTGAAGGCATATTTGTAATTTCTCATGTGTGTTCTAGGGTGTCTACATGTGTGTGTGTGTGTGTGTGTGTGTGTGTATTTTCAAAAGTTTTTGAAGACATATTTGTAATTTCTCATGTGTGTGCTGGGGTGTCTACATGTGTGTGTGTGTGTGTGTGTGTGTGTGTGTTTTCATGTGTTTTTGAAGGCATATTTGTAATTTCTCATGTGTGTTCTAGGGTGTCTACATGTGTGTGTGTGCGTGTATGTATGTGTGTATTTTCAAAAGTTTTTGAACATATTTGTAATTTCTCATGTGTGTGCTAGGGTGTCTACATGTGTGTGTGTGTGTGTGTGTGTGTGTGTTTTCATGTGTTTTTGAAGGCATATTTTAATTTCATGTGTGTTAGGGTGTCTTGTGTGTGTGTGTGCGTGTGTGTATGTGTGTATTTTCAAAGTTTTTGAAACATATTTGTAATTTCTCATGTGTGTGGGTGTCTACATGTGTGTGTGTGTGTGTGTGTGTATTTTTCATGTGTTTTTTAAGGCATATTTGTAACATGTGTGTGTGTGTGTGTGTGTGTGTGTGTGTGTGTGTGTGTGTTTTTGAAGGCATATTTGTAATTTCTCATGTGTGTGCCAGGGTGTGTCTACATGTGTGTGTGTGTGTGTGTGTGTGAGTCTTCAGGTGTGCGTGTGCGTACAAGGGTTATATCTTTAATAATCAAACTGTATATATTTTATTGATTTACATTTAAATGCAAACATAGATAAATTAGATAGTCTTTTATGTAGCAAGATAGGTATTAATGTATGTATATATATAGAATAAACTTAATGGCAATTATTTGGACTTTATGTATCCTGTGAACAGATTCACAAGACCGGTCTGTTTAACTCTTTGGCAACCCTGACATTTTACATGAATATAATCCGTGATCTGTGAGTACCGTATATTAGTTTGTTTATTTATTGGCATCTCTCACACTCCACATGGCGACGTTGGTGGTATAATGTTATTACTACGCTTCAAAGGCTATGGTGTATAAGTGTGTAGCAAAAGTTAGTGATTACACTAATCCAGTGGTTGTTAGCCTTTTTGGAGCTGCACCCTCTTATGGGCAACTTTTAATACATGGCGCCCCCCCCCCCCACCCCCTCCTGTTCCCCAAAAGGCCTAAGAACACATTTTTTCAAGTTCCAGTTTCATCAACTTTATCGTCTTTCTAGATACCAATAAACAAACTCAGTATAAAGGTAGTGTTTCTAGAAGTTCAATTGTATTTCATCTGGAATTAATGAGAGGGTTTGCACTGCTTCTTCTCCAAATATTGAAGTCGAAGAAAGTACACGGCATGTCAATCTTAACTTTCAATCTGTTTTGATACTTAGTCTTCACAGTAACAAGCGTTGAAAAGTCTGTCTCACAAAGAGAGGTGAAAGAAAGGAACATTCGCTCACAATGACTTAAGTTTTAGGTAAACAAGCAAATATTTCACCAAAATTTTTACAATGGTTAGATTTTTAAACCATCTTGGGCAGATGAATTGAATTTCATCTCCAGAAACTCAACTTCCAAATTCTGAAGGTTTGACAAATTAACGGGGACATCAATGATCAGGTTTCTATACATATAAATATCAGTTCCATTTCAACTCCGCCTCTGTCAACTCAACTACCAAAGTTTCTTCGGGTCATTTTCACAGTTTGCAACTTTTGCAGCAGGATGGTTAACCACAGTTACATATTTGTTTCTTGGTCTAAGTTCTGAATTTTAGTATTTTTATTCTGACAGTCGACGAACAGGGTTTGAAAAATAAGGGTTTAAGTTGACAGGGGTTGGATTGGCAGGGAGTTGAGAGACAGGAGTTAGGTTGACCAGGGGCGAGGTTGACAGGGGTTGAGTTGAAAGGGGGATGAGAGCAATGGGAGTTCAGATGACATGGGTTGGATTGACCGACCACCATATACAGTATATCTGTAGTTATTCCGGAAGGTCTTAGAATAAATTGGGAAGCTCATCGCTACGGTAACACCGTGTAGGGGTATCGAGAGATTAATGTTGTCTAGCACTCAGGATGGAAGGAAACTCTAATGTGGTTTTCTTGTATAATATATATATATATAAGTTATATGATAGACAGTCTGGTGCTGGAGATGCTGTGTGGTGAGGGGCTGCTTAGTAGAGACGTGCGGTGAGTAGCTTGTTGAAGGAGGTAGATGTGCAGGAGCTTCGTTAGAGAAGATGTTGCCTGTTGCTGGCCTCCTGATTGAATGAATGCTGGACAGCTAGGAGCTTGCTGGAGGAGATGTTGCTTGTTCAGGACAATGGGCAGAATGAGAGTTGGTTGGTGAGGAAGCTCAGAGAAGGACATGCTCGCTGGCGGGAGCGAGGACCGCCAGGCAGGCGGAGGAGAGGCGAGGGTCGCCAGGCAGCGGCAGAGGAGGAGGTGTTGCTTGTTCAAGAAGATTGGTCAGACTGAATCTCAAGGGAGAGACAGAGCTTATATACCCCGCAGCAGCCGCTATGAGTCATGGTGGGAAAACCCGAGAAGTAGCCGGTGAATAGTTTCGTTGCTAAGATACGGTAACATCTGGTTGGTTGCTAGGGAAGGCGGCACATTGGAATGTGATAGCAGGTGGTGGGCTGCTACGCAGTTAGTTTGTAGGGGAGACATCCACTACAACCGTCTCCGCTCAGTCAAGCTGAACTGTAGCTTTGATACGAGTCCAAACACCGGCTTTGTTTTTGCATCTCATTTTTCATTTCCAAGTTAGTTTTTCCATTGCTTCTTTATTTTTTGTTTAAATATCATACTACCCTCGTGGAGACTCTGAAATGGATCGACATCTCTGACAATATTATCGGCAGTTAATTTAATATCGAGATTAATAAATGGCTAGACCTCCCAGCCCTGCTCTGCCGGGCCAAATTATGATTTACGAATATATTTCATACTGTATATTCTGAGTCAGAAACATGTTTAAACCTTTGCACTCCATCTAAAAGACTAATATGTTCCCAGGTTAAGAACCACTGCACCAGTTCATCAACAGTTAAGAATTACAAGGGACAGAAGTCTTTTGTAGCGACAACTAAAACAAATTAACTAATCGAAATCTTGTTCAGAATTAACGAAGGTTACCTTTGTTCGGGTCAGGTGCGTATAATTATTTATTATATTAAATTTGTACTTCAGGCAAAATTGACGAATTGTAAGATGATAAACCTGGGTATTTGGTTTAGCATGATAAACCCGGGAATTTGGTTTAACATGCCAAGCCTTGGCTAATTGGTTATTTCATTACGTCAGAGCTGTTCACTATAACAACTGAACAAGTCATACTGTCTAACAGTTGTGAATTTGCATCCATATTTCAAGTGCTAACTTTGTGTGCGTGTCCATGCAGTGAGTGAGGTAGGTGGATATTGTAATGACCTTATTTCTTATAAACCTTTTTTATCTTGATTGTCTTATATTAAATATATCTAAATATATACAAATAATACCTCACTAGTCGGGACTCGAACCCTCTGTATAATGTAAAATTAATTTTAATACTTGACAAAATCACTGATAATCTCATTTCTTCCGATATAATTGTATTCTTAATAAAGCAATCACAACATAAGAACATAAGAATGGAGGAAACTGTCTATTGTCCCATACTGGGCAGTCCCATTTACGCCCATCCAACCTATGTTTGAACTATCCAGCGTATTCGAGTTATAATGATGTTTGATAACTTGTTCCACTCATCCACTACTCTATTTCCAAACCAATGTTTACCTATCTCGCGACTAAATCTAAATTTGGCTTATCTTTAACCATTGTTACGAGTTCGTTCCTGGTTGGATAGTTTGAGTACCTTTGTTATATTACCTTTGTTTAACCCTAACTTCCATCTATACACCTTGTTCATATCACCCCTAACTCTACGTCTCTAGACGGAGTGCAAATTAAGATTCTTTAACCTGTCTCTGTACTCGGTTATTCACTTACTTAATTGACACTAAATCCAATCTATATATTATTTATAATATTACCCCAAAATTACCTTAACCTAATCATGAGTAAAGCTGTAATTATATTTATGAATAAACATCATTTTCATGGCAAGGTGAATGTCTGAGGGTACTCTGGACAACTGGATATTGCCTTACAATGCATACTTAAGAAAATAGAGCAACTCTCTAGACGTTAAGCATCACGACCGTCACCAGTGAATATATATATATATTGTCGCGATCCCACTACCCTTTATACTTGGGGAGTGAATCCTACCCCAAGTTATTAACAAATAAAGGTACAAATAGGGAACACGGCAATAATTATCTCCACCAAATACCTACTCAACTAAATGTACTTGAAAAAGTAAGAACAGTTGAAATAAGTGAATCACAAAAGGGAAGATAATTAATTAATTCAATTTATGTTCTAAAGGGAGTAATGACTAGCAAACATGAATTTAAGTGAATAAGTAATTGTATAATAAAATAAGAGTGATGCCGGAAGGGCGAAACTATACTGTAAATAGTTAGACCAAACAAATATTACTTAACATTACTATATTACACAAGACATACGAAATATATATATACAACAATCAATACAAAATGATTATCCCTACCAAACAGGAGATACCTTACCACCAGGATCCCTTCCTAGGCCTAACTAAACGTGTCACTAATACCTGATACCCCTAGGGCATTGCAGAGACTTGATAAAGCACTTAGACAAAGGTCAAGGCTAGAGAACGAATAGACACGTCTAACCTATGCCACGGATTTTCGCTACTGGGGAGCGTGGCGTGGGTACGCCGTGGAGGAGCGTCTCATATCACGTGATCTAGACATTTGCTGGATATTTTATATAATTAATTAATATTACTCTTGAGTTGACTTAACAGAGTAAGACAATGATGCATATAAATTACATACATAAATATACAATTAACCTAAGTAGCTAAGAACAATAATAATATAATAAGTACAATTAACAAATTAATAGTAGCTGGTGTGAAATGGAAGCGTGAACAGATGCCTCAAGCTATGCGAGATCTCAAGCGCCACAGGCACGTGACAATATATATATATATATATATATATATATATATATACTTCATTTTTAGTCCATATAACACGCGGACTTTGAACATATAATCAACGACCTCACCAGCAAGGAATCGAACCCTCGACCTAGTGGGTGTGACTAGGGAACGCTTACCAGTAAGCGTTCCCGAGTCACACCCAGTAGGTCGAGGGTTCGATTCCTTGCTGGTGAGGTCGTTGATTATATATATATATATATATATATATATATATATATATATATATATATATATATATATATATATATATATATATATATATATATATATTGTTACGAGTTGGGGATTTAGAATACAGTTAAAAGTCTACCCAGATCCCAACAGGCAACAACAATAAAAAAACAAAGACAATCGGACTATAAAAGGGTAGACAAAGGATGCGAGTTTGTGTTGTGTATAATAAAGTACCATAAATTCCTTAACAAAATATTCAGCTTTCTATAATTTACCCTTAACCATACTTAACCTAAACATTAACAGTATATACATATTTATACAACATACAATAATTTGAAGCAAGGTGGAGGTGGGGAGGCAATATAAGATTACAAATACTTAAGTGCGGAGCTGAGATGGCTGACGAGTAAGGCTGAGTATTGTAGAAGACGGTAGGTAGTCACTGTGCCGTAGGTTTCCAGGATAGGTGATCCTGTGGTCACTTCCCAGAGTGAACTGAACTCTCATCGAATTGGAGCTGACGAGGAAGACTTGGAGGAGGTGACGCAACAAACAGGATATGGAGAAGGGAAAGCCCGGAGTGGTAACTAAGACTAGTCATACTCGGGTTTCGTCCCTAGATGGCGTTGCTCGTGGTGCTGGATAGATAGATCATGACAATAGATGGCGTGGTTTGTGGTGCTGGGTAGGTAGATGATGACAATTGATGGCGTGGTTCGTAACACACCCCCCCTCCAAAGACCTCCGTAGCGCGGGCGCGAAGGAGGTGATCACCTGGTGCGTTTGGAGAATAGCTGCTGCATTTCCACTGGACTCGGGATAAGGAGTCCGCAATCAGGTTGTCCACCCCCTTTATATGCCGGACTTGTAGATTATAGGGCTGGGTGAGGAGAGCCCAGCGGAGGATTCGCTGGTTGGAGGTCTTGTTGGTTTGGGTGAACGTGAGTGGGTTATGGTCGGTGAAGACTAGGGTTGTTTGTGGGCAAGACTGGAGGTAACATTCAAACTTCTTTATTGCCAACACCAGAGCCAGGGCCTCCTTCTCTATGGTCGAGTAGTTGGTCTGATGTTTTTTCAACTTGGCGGAGTAGTATGCCACAGGGTGAAGGACATCAGTGGTTGGGTCGGGTTGTAGGAGCACAGCCCCCACTCCGACACCGCTAGCGTCGATTTGCAGATGGAAGGGCAAGGTGTAGTCAGGGGGGTGGACTACAGGCTTGGAGGCAAGGAAGGCTTTGAGGCGGTGGAAAGACTGGTCGCACCTCTGGTTCCAGATGTAAGGGACCGCAGAACTGGTAAGGTCTGTGAGGGATCCGGCCACGCTGGAAAAGTTACTGCAGAACCGACGGTAGTAGCCGCACATCCCCAGGAAGCGCATGAGTTCCTTCCTCGTCCTTGGAATGGGAAAACAAGATGGCTTTAACGTTTGCGTCCTTGGGTCTCACCATACCATGCCCAACGATATGTCCCAGGTAAGTCACTGAGGCCCGGCCAAAAGCAGATTAAGCCAGGTTTATGGTGAATCCAGTCTCTTGCAGTCGTGCGAACAGTATCTCCAAACGCACCAGATGCTCGTCCCAGCCGTCCGACACCACCACCAGGTCATCCAGGTAGGCGAACGTCCCACCTAGGTCCTGAATCAGGTGATTGATTGCCCTCTGGAATGTGGCCGGAGCATTATAAAAGCCAAACGCCATAACCAAATATTGAAAAAGACCAAATGGAGTTATAAATGCTGAGATTATTTTTGCCCTATCCGTGAGTCCCACTTGATAATATCCCTTCAACATTTCCATGGTAGATATAAATTTTGCACAGCCTATGCTGTCTATTATATCTTCAATCAAAGGTAAAGGGTAGGAGTCTGAGACAGTGACCTGGTTCACTGTACGATAATCGGTACAGAAACGAAAGGTGCTATCGGGTTTTGGAATGAGAAGGCAAGGTGAAGCCCAGGGGGAGGTACTAGGCTCAGCTAAGTTATGTTTTAACAAAAAATCTACCTCCTTTTTCATAATCTCTCTTTTTTGTGGATTTAGTCGATATGCTGATTGCCTAATGGGTTGTACATCATCTGAGATTAGCTTAATATCATGTTTAAGTATATTGCAAAACCCTGGGAGGTCTGACGTGACTTTAGGAAATGTTAATAATAACTTAGTGAGATCTTTTGCTTGAAATGGATTCAGAACAGAAAAATACTCATCCAAGTTGTTGAGTATGTGACTGTTAGCAGGGTTTTCTTTAGGTAGAGGGAAGTCTAAATTCTCCAATAGATCCATGTCATCTGTCTCCGGCTCCGGCCCTGACAAAACCGTATGCAATACAGGTAGGCTTATAGCCTCTGGGATGTCTTCCTCTGACTGCCTGGAATGGTAAAGTTTCATGAGATTAATGTGAACAAGTTGTGAATCTTTTCTGCGATCAGGATTATGGACTATATAATTGAGGGGAAGATAGTTTATTAGCATTGATTTGAAAGTTTTGATGGAACCGTTCCAACCAACCTTGGGATTGTGAGTGGTAAACCGAAGATGTACAATGGTCCACACTGAGGTCTTTTATCACCTGTTTGAACACAGATGGATCAGATTGTTGGGCTTTAATGAGCTCATCCTTACTAATGGTCTTATTGTACAGATCTTCTGTGGGTAGGAAGATATTGGAGGAGGTTTTAGATGAAGAGGGCCCATTTCGCATACTCTGTAACCGGGTGACAGCACAAGATGGGAAAAGGTGAGGAATAGTTTCTTCAAGGTCAGTGGTGGAGTTGATAGGTAAGGAAGAGTTGACTGTCTTTATGTTGGGAACCACTAGATCTCCTACCAAGTCATTACCCAATAATAAATGAATGCCGCTCACAGGCATTGGATCTTTCCTAATGGCTATTTGCACTTCCCCAGTAATCAAGGGACATTGGAGGTGCACTTTAGCTAAGGGATAGGAAGAATGGGATGAGAGATCTGAAATTTGAACACTCTCATTAATAAATGCGGTAGATATATCAGGAATGACGTTAAACAGGAGGATAGATTGTGCTGCGCCCGTATCACGTAGTATACGAATAGGGAAAGAACGAGACCCCTCTATGATTGAAATTTTTCCCTCATAGGTGAATGAAGAGAAGAGATCCTGATGGGGCCTTTCCACATTTGTGGTTGCTATTGGTTTGGATTTGGGATCCAGGGAACTACTTTTAGCAATTCGACACTTTGGGTGTTTACAAGACTGGATCGTATGGCCTGGGTTTTTACAGTAAGAACAATAAAACTGGGTTGCATCAGGGGGGGTAGGTGTGGGACCTTTCGACCTACCACTCACGCCCTCAAGGTTATCATCAGAGGAGAACCTAACATGTCGGAAAGTACCACGTTCTCTACTGCCCAGTGACTCCACCAGCAAGGCGTACGCATCAGCCAGCTCAGCCGCACGCCCCAAATTAACCTCTCCACGCTCCTCCACATGCTTCAAGATGTGAAATGGTATCTTGCTTTTCCACTCCTCCAGGACTACCAAGTTTAACAAATCCTGAAATGTGGAGGTCTCTGAAGCCTCTAACCACTTCTTAAAAAACCTAAGCTTTTCTTGAGCAAACTCAACAAAGGTGTGTGAATATGGTTTGGTTAGTTTGCGAAACTTCTGCCGGTATCCATCTGGCGTGATAGCATAAGAGGTGAGGATATTCTTTTTTACGTTATCATAGTCATCAGTCTGGTCTAAACAGTTATAAACTCTACGAGCCTTACCACATAATTTAGGAACTAACACCGACACCCACTGGTCCTTAGGCCACTCATTCTTCCCGGCTATTTTCTCAAAAGTCCTAAATGACCCGTCCATATCGGATTCATCAAACCCGTGAACAAGGGAAGAAGCATTAGCAGGGTTAAAAGCAGCTAGTTTCTCTTTTAATGCCACTTCTTTTGATTTAAACTCCGATGTTAAGGTGACTTCTGTCTCTCTCACCTGTAGTTCTTTCAGTCTAACCGCCTGCTCCAACTTGGCCTGTTCTGACCTTCCCTCATGCTCCAACTTGGCCTGTTCCGACCCATGCTCCAACTTGGCCTGTTCCAACTCAAGTTCTTTCATTTTGATTTGGAACTCGAACCTAGCTCGTTCTAGTTCTAAGACGTCTACTCTTTGTGTTTTTTCTTGAGGGCTAGCCAGACCTGAAGCAACTTCTGAGTGAGGAGGGGTGGTGGATAGTGGTTGAAGTTTCTTGGACATGGGCGTTAATCGGTCAACAGCGGATTCTTTTAAAACTTCTTGTTGAACCAACATTTCAATTACATGATTTTTTTAACATCTCCTTAGTCAGTTGCTGTGAATATGGGATATTGTAATAGTTGGCTATTTCTTTCAGGATATTAACACGTAATTTAGCTAAGGAAGGATTTTCAATAAAATACTGGAGATCAAAACCTGAGGTGGCCATTGTTAAGAAAACTAGGATAAATTAACTAATGGTCAAAAGATAAGATAAGTGGATTACCCTAGAAAATATCACGGCAGTGGATAACCAGAAAGTCCCAGAAACTAACCAAGTTATACCTAGGGAAATTACACTTATGAATATTGTTCTTCTGAGAAGATCCTTAGATAAGGATAAGAGACTTGAAAGAGGAAGGGCGTATTACGGCATTAATATAAAGATCCGGATTAACAACCCTTAGATACTTGAAAGAGGAAGGGCGTATTACGGCATTAATATAAAGGTCCGGTTAACAGCCCTTAGATACTTGAAACAGGAAAGGCGTATTACGGCATTTATATAAAGATCCGGATTAACAACCCTTGAGTAAACAGGAAGGGCGTATTATGGCATTTATATAGAGATCCGGATTAACAACCCTTAGATACTTGAAACAGGAAGGGCGTATTACGGTATTAATATAAAGATCCGGATTAACAACCCTTAGATACTTGAAACAGGAAGGGCGTATTACGGCATTAATATAAAGATCCGGATTAACAACCCTTGAGTTATTTTATTATTGACCCTGAATGAGATAATGAGAAGAACAATAATTGAGGCTTTATAATTATGAGGTCCTGGTAGAGCGGGGCGTCCCAAGATATCACTTCACCCTAAACTAGTGACTATGGAACAGCCTACTCTGGAGCGAGGGTACGGCATTAAACAGATCCGGATTCTTCCCTACACTCGATAAGACTTACTACACGACTGCCACGTGTAATAACAGGTAAGCCTTATGACACTTGGAACCTAATATCCTACGTCTGTCACTCTTACTGTACGATAATACCAATATATGCACACACATATGAAGGAACTTTAAACCACCGTAAAGCAATTGTGAACAGAAGTGACTGGGAGGAATAATTAACAAGGAATAACAAGGGGGGAAGGAATATGGCACTTAATGTTCGGTCCTGTCACGGTCGCCATTTTTTACGAGTTGGGGATTTAGAATACAGTTAAAAGTCTACCCAGATCCCAACAGGCAACAACAATGAAAAAACAAAGACAATCGGACTATAAAAGGGTAGACAAAGGATGCGAGTTTGTGTTGTGTTTAATAAAGTACCATAAATTCCTTAACAAAATATTCAGCTTTCTATAATTTACCCTTAACCATACTTAACCTAAACATTAACAGTATATACATATTTATACAACATACAATAATTTGAAGCAAGGTGGAGAGGCAATATAAGATTACAAATACTTAAGTGCGGAGCTGAGATGACTGACGAGTAAGGCTGAGTATTGTAGAAGACGGTAAGTAGTCACTGTGCCGTAGGTTTCCAGGATAGGTGATCCTGTGGTCACTTCCCAGAGTGAACTGAACTCTCATCGAATTGGAGCTGATGAGGAAGACTTGGAGGAGGTGACGCAACAACCAGGATATGGAGAAGGGAAACCCCGGAGTGGTAACTAAGACTAGTCATACTCGGGTTTCGTCCCTAGATGGCGTTGCTCGTGGTGCTGGGTAGGTAGATCATGACAATAGATGGCGTGGTTCGTAGAGCTGGGTAGGTAGATCATGACAATTGATAGCGTGGTTCGTAATATATATATATATATATATATATATATATATATATATATATATTTTTTTTTTTTTTTTTTTTTTTTTTTTTTACGAAAATAATGACTATAGGACACAGGTCAATGACCTACATCAGGGCCTGGGGGCCAAAATTAATAACAACAATAATAATAATAATAATAATAATAATAATAATAATAATAAATAAATAAATAGTGATAAACGATTTACAGTATGTATGTTGTGTTGTCAATTGTAAGAGAAACAATTTAAACCCTGTAGTTACAATATGTGTAGATGCGGCAGAAAGTCAGATCAGCAACCTGGGACTTGGTCACAATTTTTGTAATGCCATATAGCAACAGGGTCTACCATTAGACAACACATTATGCTTCCAATATCTTCCCAGGCAGTAGTACCTCCCTGTTTGATAGCTGCCTACTACCTGGTGACTACTACCTACAACTTGAGCCCGCTACCTACTACATGGTTTTTCTTATTTTTTGGGACAATATTATTTTCTTTTGTTGGACGTGGCAAAAACAATGTCTCGCGTTCTTCTGAATGACCAGATACCTCCTGACATTTCAGAATTAAGAAAGTACCAAAAATCTTCCCTCGCGTCTTGAAACAAGCGCAGTGTTGACACCTGAAACCCACGTTCCTATGTAATTAACTTAAATTTTTTTCAAGTTTATTAAAGATGTTCACAGTTATTTTTGGTCACATATAGCAAGATGTATGTCTCACGTTTTTGTAGACTCCTGAAAATCGAAACATTCGACAAGTTCTCAGCTAGCTTAGTAGTACGAATGAGACATGACATCATAATTCCTGAATTTATATAGCAAGGTCTCGAATGCTTGAACATTGATAATGCAAAACATACCTGCATCAATTTTGCCATAAAAAAGTCTGTAATCATTTTCTTTGAAGTGGCGAGAACACACACGTACAAATTTGGTGTTTATCTTATCAGAGCGCTTACAGGCATTTATCCATTTATCGTAAGTTTTCTTATCTCTGGGAAATATGTAATACTTGATGTATTCTCTGCGAGGGATTTGAGCATTGCTGGTGCACCCGTATATTGCACAAATAACCATAATAATTGTTGATACACTGGCCCCGGGAGTAGACGAGGGCACACACATGACGCTTGTTTACGAGAGTGACGTGACCAAGCTGTGCATTGTGGGTAAAAAAAGTGCTAGATGAATTATCCTTAAAAGTATTCTATCCTTGTTATAAAGGTACTCTATTCCTTTTCATACCCTAACATAACAATATGCTTATAAGATGTAACATAATTTATAATTTTCTGCTACCTAAGTATTTTCTTTCGGGTCAATCTATTTTCGGTATTGTAAATATGAAGTGGCCGGATGTTCCTAATATTCATTATTAGTTTAACGCAGAAATGTACTCGTCTTCCGTGGTAATGCAAATGATGAATGTTTCTAAATTTATCTGTTAAGAAATATGTTACGAGTTGGGGATTTAGAATATAGTTAAAAGTCTACCCAGATCCCAAGAGGCAACAACAACAAAGAAAACAAAGACAATCGGACTATAAAAGGGTAGACAAAGGATGCGAGTTTTTGCTGTGTATAATAAAGTACCATAAATTCCATAACAAAATATTCAGCTATCTATAATTTACCCTTAACCATACTTAACCTAAACATTAACAGTATATACATATTTATACAACATACAATAATTTGAAGCAAGTGGACGTGGGGGAGGCAATACAAGATTACAAATACTTAAGTGCGGAGCTGAGATGGCTGACGAGTAAGGCTGAGTATTGTAGAAGACGGTAGGTAGTCACTGTGCCGTAGGTTTCCAGGATAGGTGATCCTGTGGTCACTTCCCAGAGTGAAGTGCTCTCTCCTCGAATTGGAGCTGACAAAGAAGACTTTGAGGAGGTGACGCAACAACCAGGATATGGAGAAGGGAAACCCGGGAGTGGAAACTAAGACGAGTCATACTTGTGTTTCGTCCCTAGATGGCGTTGCTCGTGGTGCTGGGTAGGTAGATCATGACAATTGGTGGCGGGGTTCGTAACACACCCCCCCTCCAAAGACCTCCGTAGCGCGGGCGCGAAGGAGATGATCACCTGGTGCTTCTGGAGAGTAACTGCTGCATTTCCACTGGAGCTCGGGATAAGGAGTCTGCAATCAGGTTGTCCACCCCCTTTATGTGCCGGACTTTTAGATTATAGGGCTGGGTGAGGAGAGCCCAGCGGAGGATTCGCTGGTTGGTGGTCTTGTTGGTTTGGATGAACGTGAGTGGGTTATGGTCGGTGAAGACTAGGGTTGTTTGTGGGCAAGACTGGAGGTAACATTCAAACTTCTTTATTGCCAACACCAGAGCCAGGGCCTCCTTCTCTATGGTCGAGTAGTTGGTCTGATGTTTTTTCAACTTGGCGGAGTAGTATGCCACAGGGTGAAGGACATCAGTGGTTGGGTCGGGTTGTAGGAGCACAGCCCCAACTCCGACACCGCTAGCGTCGATTTGCAGATGGAAGGGCAAGGTGTAGTCAGGGGGGTGGACTACAGGCTTAGAGGCAAGGAAGGCTTTGAGGCGGTGGAAAGACTGGTCGCATTTCTGGTTCCAGATGTAAGGAACCGCAGAACTAGTAAGGTCTGTGAGGGGTCCGGCCACGCTGGAGAAGTTACTGCAGAACCGACGGTAGTAGCCGCACATCCCTAGGAAGCGTATGAGTTCCTTCCTCGTCCTTGGAGTGGGGAAGGACAAGATGGCTTTAACGTTTGCGTCCTTGGGTCTCACCATACCATGCCCAACAATATGTCCCAGGTAAGTTACCGAGGCCCGGCCAAAAGCAGATTTAGCCAGGTTTATGGTGAATCCAGTCTCTTCCAGTCGTGCGAACAGTATCTCCAAACGCACCAGATGTTCGTCCCAGCCGTCCGACACCACCACCAGGTCATCCAGGTAGGCGAACGTCCCACCTAGGTCCTGAATTAGGTAGTTGATGGCCCTCTGGAATGTGGCCGGAGCATTAGAAAAGCCAAACGCCAAAACCAAATATTGAAAAAGACCAAATGGAGTTATAAATGCCGAGATTATTTTTGCCCTATCCGTGAGTCCCACTTGATAATATCCTTTCAACAGGTCCACGGTACTGATAAATTTGGCACAGCCTATGCTGTCTATTATATCTTCAATCAAAGGTAAAGGGTAGGAGTCTGAGACAGTGACCTGGTTCACTTTACGATAATCGGTACAGAAACGAAAGGTGCCATCGGGTTTTGGAATGAGAAGGCAAGGTGAAGCCCAGGGGGAGGTACTAGGCTCAGCTAAGTTATGTTTTAACAAAAAATCTACCTCCTTTTTCATAATCTCTCGTTTTTGTGGATTTAGTCGATATGCTGATTGCCTAATGGGTTGTACATCATCGGAGATTAGCTTAATATCATGTTTAAGTATATTGCAAAACCCTGGGAGGTCTGACGTAACTTTAGAAAATGTCGATAATAACTTAGTGAGATCTTTTGCTTGAGATGGATTCAGAACAGAAAAATACTCATCCAAGTTGTTGAGTATGTGACTGTTAGCAGGGTTTTCTTTAGGTAGAGGGAAGTCTAAATTCTCCAATAGGTCCATGTCATCTGTCTCCGGCTCCGGCCCTGACAAAATCGTATGGAATACAGGTAGGCTTATAGCCTCTGGGATGTCTTCCTCTGACTGCCTGGAATGGTAAAGTTTCATGAGATTAATGTGAACAAGTTGTGAATCTTTTCTGCGATCAGGAGTATGGACTATATAGTTGAGAGGAGATAGTTTATTAGCATTGACTTGAAAGTTTTGATGGAACCGTTCCAAGCAACCTTGGGACGGTGGGTGGTAAGCCGAAGATGTACAATGGTCCACACTGAGGTCTTTCATCACCTGTTTGAACAAAGATGGATCAGATTGTTGGGCTGTAATGAGCTCATCCTTACTAATGGTCTTATTGTACAGATCTTCTGTGGGTAGAAGATATTGGAGGTGGTTTTAGATGAAGAGGGCCCATTTCGCACACTCTGTGACCGGGTGACAGCACAAGATGGGAAAAGGTGAGGAATAGTTTCTTCAAGGTCAGTGGTGGAGTTGACAGGTAAGGGAGAGTCGACTGTCTTTATGTTGGGAACCACTAGATCTCCTACCAAGTCATTACCCAATAATAAATGAATGCCGCTCACAGGCATTGGATCTTTCCTAATGGCTATTTGCACTTCCCCAGTAATCAAGGGACATTGGAGGTGCACTTTAGCTAAAGGATAGGAAGAATGGGATGAGAGATCTGAAATTAGAACACTCATTAGTAAATGCGGTAGATATATCAGGAATGACGTTAAACAGGAGGATAGATTGTGCTGCGCCCGTATCACGTAGTATACGAATAGGGAAAGAACGAGACCCCTCTATGATTGAAATTTTTCCCTCATAGGTGAATGAAGAGAAGAGATCCTGATGGGGCCTTTCCACATTGGTGTTTGCTATTGGTTTGGATTTGGGATCCAGGGAACTACTTTTAGCAATTCGACACTTTGGGTGTTTACAAGTCTGGATCGTATGGCCTGGGTTTTTACAGTAAGAACAATAAAACTTGGTTGCATCAGGGGTGGGGTAGGTGTGGGACCTTTCGACCTACCACTCACGTCCCCAAGGTTATCATCAGAGGAGGACCTAACATGTCGGGAAGTACCACGTTCTCTACTGCCCAGTGACTCCACCAGCAAGGCGTATGCATCAGCCAGCTCAGCCGCACGTCCTAAATTAACCTCTCCACGCTCCTCCACATGCTTCAAGATGTGAAATAGTATCTTACTCTTCCACTCCTCCAGGACTACCAAATTTAACAAATCCTGAAATGTGGAGGTCTCTGTAGCCTCTAACCACTTCTTAAAAAACCTAAGCTTTTCTTGAGCAAACTCAACAAAGGTGTGTGAAAATGGTTTGGTTAGTTTACGAAACTTCTGCCGGTATCCATCTGGCGTGATAGCATAAGAGGTGAGGATATTCTTTTTTACGTTATCATAGTCATCAGTCTGGTCTAAACAGTTATAAACTCTACGAGCCTTACCACATAATTTAGGAACTAACACTGACACCCACTGGTCCTTGGGCCACTCATTCTTCCCGGCTATTTTCTCAAAAGTCCTAAATGACCCGTCCATATCGGATTCATCAAACCCGGGAACAAGGGAAGAAGCAGTAGCAGGGTTAAAAGCAGCTAGTTTCTCTTTTAATGCCACTTCTTTTGATTTAAACTCCGATGTTAAGGTGACTTCTGTCTCTCTCACCTGTAGTTCTTTCAGTCTAACCTCCTGCTCCTACTTGGCCTGTTCCATCCTTTCCTCATGCTCCAACTTGGCCTGTTCCGACATTCCCTCATGCTCCAACTTGGCCTGTTCCAACCTTCCCTCATGCTCCAACTTGGCCTGTTCCAACTTGGCCTGTTCCAACTTTTCCTCCTGCTCCAACTTGGCCTGTTCCAACTCGAGTTCTTTCATTTTGATTTGGAACTCGAACCTAGCTCGTTCTAGTTCTAAGGCGTCTACTCTTTGTGCTTTTTCTTGAGGGCTAGCCAGACCTGAGGCAACTTCTGAGTGAGGAGGGGTGGTGGATAGTGGTTGAAGTTTCTTGGACATGGGCGTTAATCGGTCAACAGCGGATTCTTTTAAAACTTCTTGTTGAACCAACATTTCAATTACATGATTTTTTAACATTTCCTTAGTCAGTTGCTGTGAAAATGGGATATTGTAATAGTTGGCTATTTCTTTCCATTCTTTCTTCAGGATATTAACACGTAATTTAGCTACGGAAGGATTTTCAATAAAATACTGGAGATCAAAACCTGAGGTGGCCATTGTTAAGAAAACTAGGATAAATTAACTAATGGTCAAAAGATAAGATAAGTGGATTACCCTAGAAAATATCACGGCAGTGGATAACCAGAAAGTCCCGGAAACTAACCAAGTTATACCTAGGGAAATTACACTTATGAATATTGTTCTTCTGAGAAGATCCTTAGATAAGGATAAGAGACTTGAAAGAGGAAGGGCGTATTACGGCATTAATATAAAGATCCGGATTAACAACCCTTAGATACTTGAAAGAGGAAGGGCGTATTACGGCATTTTATATAAAGATCCGGATTAACAACCCTGAGATACTTGAAAGAGGAAGGGCGTATTACGGCATTAATATAAAGATCCGGATTAACAATCCTGAGATACTTGAAAGAGGAAGGGCGTATTACGGCATTTTATATAAAGATCCGGATTAAGAACCCTTGAGTTTGGTATGATTGACCCTGAATGAGATAATGAGAAGAACAATAATTGAGGCTTTTTTATTATGGGGTCCTGGTAGAGCAGGGCGTCCCAAGATATCACTTCACCCTAAACTAGTGACTATGGAACAGCCTACTCTGGAGTGAGGGTACGGCATTAAACAGATCCGGATTCTTCCCTACACTCGATAAGACTTACTACACGACTGCCACGTGTAATAACAAGTAAGCCTTATGACACTTGGAACCTAATATCCTACGTCTGTCACTCTTACTGTACGATAATACCAATATATGCACACACATATGAAGGAAACTTTAAACCACCGTAAAGCAATTGTGAACAGAAGTGACTGGGAGGAATAATTAACAAGGAGTTACAAGGGAGGAAGGAATATGGTACTTAAGGTCGGGTCCTGTCACGGTCGCCATTTGTTACGAGTTGGGGATTTAGAATATAGTTAAAAGTCTACCCAGATCCCAACAGGCAACAACAAAAAACAAAACAAAGACAATCGGACTATAAAAGGGTAGACAAAGGATGCGAGTTTTTGTTGTGTATAATAAAGTACCATAAATTCCTTAACAAAATATTCAGCTATCTATAATTTACCCTTAACCATACTTAACCTAAACATTAACAGTATATACATATTTATACAACATACAATAATTTGAAGCAAGTGGACGTGGGGGAGGCAATATAAGATTACAAATACTTAAGTGCGGAGCTGAGATGGCTGACGAGCAAGGCTGAGTATTGTAGAAGACGGTAGGTAGTCACTGTGCCGTAGGTTTCCAGGATAGGTGATCCTGTGGTCACTTCCCAGAGTGAAGTGCTCTCTCCTCGAATTGGAGCTGACAAAGAAGACTTTGAGGAGGTGACGCAACAACCAGGATATGGAGAAGGGAAACCCGGGAGTGGTAACTAAGACGAGTCATACTCGTGTTTCGTCCCTAGATGGCGTTGCTCGTGGTGCTGGGTAGGTAGATCATGACAATTGGTGGCGGGGTTCGTAACAAATATAATAAATTATATAATCAATGTTGGATCTTGTTTTCATGTACCAAGTGAAAATAACAGTGTATAATATTTCAAAGAGAATAATCTCTCTCTCTCTCTCTCTCTCTCTCTCTCTCTCTCTCTCTCTCTCTCTCTCTTTACGTAAATTATTTATTGTTACTTGAACTGCAAGACATATTAGGTTGAATTATTAAAGTCTGTTATATGACACAAAGATTAAGTGAGCAACACAAGCTGGAGTAGGTCGGGTGCAATTCAACAGTGAGAGCAACAACACATTCTGATAGTCTTAAGTAAGTTAGGCAGTCTGTGAGCTACACAAGTAAGTCTTCACAGCTTCGGTCTTACCCTTCACTCTAGTGCAAATTTGTCAAAAAAACAATGACCTATTAGTTAGTCTGTGTTGGTCGTTCTTATGGTGATGCTTCAATTTCCTTGTTAAAAAAAGAAAAAGAGAGTTAATAAAATACATTCCGGTCAATAAAGGTCAAAATATTTAATTGAGAAGAAAATCAATAAAATAAATATAACCAACATTGTGGACAATTCCGACTGTAACTATTAGAGTGTGTACGCGATGGCCGCCTAAAGCACAGATAACAGAGTGTTTACTACATGTTCAGCGATGACTAGAGAACCTCATAAGGAATAAAGCAGTAATGACAACGTGTCGTAAAAAAGATTAACCGTAACAATATCCACACGACTCGTACGAGGATTTACTTGTCTTAATATTAAGGACAAAAAAATAGTTCCTGGAATTCTTCGGGAAAAATATGAATAATAAAACCTTTACCAATGTGAAAAAGGCTTCCTTAGTTTGTGTATTAAGTGGTCAGAAATATTAACCTGTATAACATAATTTGGATCAATCACCTGCGTGTATCAATCAGTTGCTGTTGGGTTAAGAACCAGCGGTGTTTGAAAGCCTTACATGTCGAAGCACCTAAATATAATTTTAAAACAAGCAGTAATTGGCTTATTAGAGATTAATTGTCTCTCTAAATTAATTTAAAACTTGCTTGTGGTAAAAAAAAAAGAATGTCAACACCTGTGCTCGGTGATCCTGGCAGGTGACGCTCCTTTTTCGTAAAATATAACAATAATAACAACAGCAACTAACACCTGTATTTAGACATTAAAATTAAGAAAAATCTGTGCATAGTGTAGGCATAAAACACTGTAGAGATGATACTGATAGTAAAAAATATTTGTTAAAAAATTAAAACAATATTGTAGAATAATAATATTCACAAAGAATATTAATTTCACAATACAAAACAACATGAAGCAATATGATACTTGTCTGGCAGTAGTCTGTATGAAGCATTTAACTCGAACAGTTTTTGGTTTATAATAATGTGAAAATCTGCGGTGATCAGGCGGCGCCGAACCCTTGTTCATAACGCGCCAAACGCCGGGGAAAGAAATGCCTTTGACAGGCAGCGGGGAAGGCGGTAATTAAAACACTGGCCAGGAAGAACAGGCTAAACTATGTTATCCTGGGAGCTTTATACCGTGTAGGTCTTTGCCGCTACCTTCAAACTTTGCGTATTAGATCTAGTTTGCTAGAACGGGACAGGAATGGCTAGGAATGGCCCGGAATGGGCAGGAATGGGCTGGAATGAGTGGGATGCAGAGGCTGGCGTCCGAGCCACTCCAATAAAACAAGGGCGAGCGGCTCAATACTTCAACTATGTGACTTATCCTGGCAAACATGTCCGCTTTCCCTGGAACTCACCAATAACATATCTTTCATACTCCGCCGATTTTCGCTGCGGACGATTTCATATTGGAAGGTTTGTAGGGCCGGGCGAGCTGGGAGGATTGATCGATGGCCTCTGCCGCTGATTGATTGATTCTGGTGTTTGCGTTGTTGGGAGCTTTGGATCCTGACTCGGGTATTTGACACGCGTGCATTGGTGCTGACCCCATCGTCTTGTGCTAAATTGATTGGGAGTACAAAAATCACGCTCGCATCTGCTGTTTTTGGCTAGCAGCTGCTTATTCGTGGATGATTCTTCGAAATTCGGGTCATATAGAGGACGGAAGAGGGTGTAGGAGTAGTAATTAGCCGGCGGAGGAGGCGGGGCACCTCGGGCAGACAGGGGTGACCCAGGAGAGTGGGTGATCGTTCATTAAGACTCGCGAGCGAAACTTAGCGCCACGTGCTCTCCGTTACCCCGACGGCCTCACCAGCTGGTATTCCAATATTGTTAATCGCATCGTGATGTGGTATTTTGGTAATTTTATCATATTACAATGAAAAATTCCTGCTTGCCCCATGGTATCGAACTGGCCGGGGCTGCCTCAGTTTCTCGCGCCTGCTGGAGAGGGAAGGACCACCACCTGCCCTGTCCGCCGTGTGTGTGGCCTCTCAAGGTGCACCACCTCACAACACTTACCTTTTTCTTTTGCTACTTGAAGCCGGTGTCAAGGTGGACCGACGGACGGGCGGGGCAAGACTGTGTGTGTGTGTGTGTGTGTGTGTGTGTGTGTGTGTGTGTGTGTGTGTGTGTACAGCAGCCATAAGACAACCTCGTGTCACTTACTGCCTCAAGTGACCTCAAGGAAGATATGCACATACTTGATAATTCTGGGGAGGAATATAACTACTGATAAACCTGTGATAGTATCACGTGTGTGCTTAATGATGCAATCTTCTCACCTGTGACTCATCCGGTGCTAGGCCTATTGACAGTCATTAGTCATAGGCCACGTGAGTGATTGGTAATAGGCCTAGGTACATTGGCTAGTGATAGGCCTTGTGACAGTGACTGGTGATAGGCCTATTGGTAGTGACTGGTGATAAGCCTAGTGAAAGTGACTGGTGATAGGCCTAGTGACAGTAACTGTTGATAGGCCTAGTAACAGTGACTGGTGATAGGCCTAGTGAGTGACTGGTGATAGGTCTAGTGACAGTAACTGGTGATAGGCCCAGTGTCAGTGACTGGTGATAGGCCTAATGACAGTTACTGGTGATAGGCCTAGTGATAATGACTGGTGATAGGCCTAATGACAAGAACTGGTGCTAGGCCTATGATAGTGAATGGTAGGCCTTATTATTATTATTAGTAGTAGTATTGTCATCGTTATTATTATTATTTGTAGTATTATCGTTATTATTATTATTATTATTATTATTATTATTATTATTATTATTATTATCATCATTATTTAGTAGTAGTAGTAGTAGCAGTAGTAGTAACATGATTAATTATTATCATAATTACCTTCAATATAATTAATATCATTACCAGTATAATGATCTTTCTTCTTATTTTCATAATTATTATTACTTCTATTCTTATCACCTTTTATATTATAATTTCAATATATTTTATTTATTCCTTTTATTTATAATTTCTTAAACAGGTGAGAGCTGCAGTAAACAACAGCCGGGAGAAACAGCTGACCACAAAACACACTACCCAGACGAGAGAAAGAAAATACCGAATTATTTTATACTGATTCACTAGGTGGCTCTTGACACTGATCTGTCTCTCATTAAATTTGGCTATGATGGATTAGTGTAAATACTAAACTAGTTAAGCGTTTAAAGACCTTTTAGTCGTTGAAGCGCAGAATAACATTATATAGTCAACGACATTGTAAAAATTCAGTCGACTATATATTTCAAAATATGAGCGATGATATAACATTAATTCACAATTTACGATACGGAAAATATTTCCTGAAATAATGAAGCAACTAAATGATTTTGTTACATCGTTTAATAAAATAAATAAGAAGAATTTGATATTCAGTCATCTCTTGAATTAGTTAAAATTTAACCTAAAAAGAATGGATAACAAACAAAAAAAGGCATCAAACTGCCTAAATATGCTCATAAAGAAGTATGGATGTGACGAAATATTCTGGATATTATTTTCCTTTCGGACAACTCGGGAATCTTAGGAATTTTATCTTTGCAATCATTAGGTAAGACAATTAAGAGAAACTTTTCTTCTATGACGCTTCCCTCGAAAACTACTTACATATGCCGGAGGGGGGTGGGGTAATTTTCGAGGGAAACGTCATAGAAGAAAAGTTTCTCTTAATTGTCTTACCTAATGATTGCAAAGATAAAATTCCTAAGATTCCCGAGTTGTCCGAAAAGAGAAAAATTACCATATTCTGTAATTTAAAGATAACTCTTGGTGATAAAAGAAAGAAAATTTCGATCGAATATGCCAATTATCTCAAAGTATACGAGAAGTAGTTATAGAAAACGTGATAGATTACAGCGGACACTTGGATACAATACAACAAAAAACGGGATGTAAAGAGAATGGCAGCATGACAAGGAATATAATAGACACTGACAGGCGTAATGACAAATGGCATACAGAGACTAATTTTGTATTTTTAATATGTTATATGATTGACAATATGAGAGTAAATACAGCAAGCAGTATGGCAGACCTCGACATATAATATGCCAATATGACAAATAACACAGACCATGGCACAAGACAAGTTGTAACACAAAAATAAAGACTTGAATTACAGAGGATAATAAATAATATAATTTATGACACTTGACCTACATGATAATGACAAAAGACGAACAAAGATAAAACATAACACCATATAATGACACTCAATATAATGTACAACGTGACACAATATGACAATTAACATAATAAATGATACGTTATATAATATGGCACATTGTTAGTGCATAACATAGCACTATGGAAAATTAACATGGATGTAACACGATATAAAACATAACATGACACTGTATGACAATAAATACAAAATATGACGCAAGGCAGAGTATAACTTGACACACAACACAACATACATACAATATATTGTTTCTCACTATTGATCTTTTTTTTTATTTCTGTATTCATCTATGGTACTTTAATATTAATATTATTATCATTATCATCATCATTATTATTATATTATTTTTATTTAATATTTTTTATATTTTTTATGAAGTATTATTATTATTATTATTATTATTATTATTATTATTATTATTATTATTATTATTGTATTTTCGGCCCCAGGCCCTGGTGGGCT
Organism: Homarus americanus; assembly: GCF_018991925.1. Classification (NCBI taxonomy): domain Eukaryota; kingdom Metazoa; phylum Arthropoda; class Malacostraca; order Decapoda; family Nephropidae; genus Homarus; species Homarus americanus. The sequence goes on along the minus strand of NW_024735554.1, from coordinate 16,508,640 downwards.
ACCCCGTAAAAAAAAAAAAAAAAAAAATTCTGATACTGAAAATCAACATAGAACAAAATATGACACAGGAGATTGAATGTGACACCCAATATCAAAATATAGTGTCAAAATAGCACAAAACAATGCATAGAATGCGCTATTACACAGTATAGAGCATACTACAATATAAGACACAATTTGAAGTATTACATAAAACACAATATGAGAAATGGCACGAAATATGACACCAAAAGCATCTTAACCCCTCGTGTACAAGGTTCTCTCTGAGCTGAATAAAGTCGTCTGGTGTTAGTCAAATAAAATATTAAAAGTGGCGTCGCCGTAGTGTAGGAGTTAGTGCTGATATTCTACCATAGTTGAAATACTGGATAAAGAATGAAATGATACAATAGAAATATAAAAGGGAATGAAAGGAACATGATACAACGTAAAAATTAATTAAATATATGGAACTTATTATTTATTAAGGTCAGCAAATCCTTACTACTGAATGAAGTATTAAACTTTATATATACAAATATATATTATCGACTCTGTGTGTGTGTGTGTGTGTGTGTGTGTGTGTGTGTGTGTGTGTGTGTGTGTGTGTGTGTGTTTGTGTGTGTTTAAAACTTGAGAGAAACAGTACATCAGGTGGACGGTGCCTCCCCCGGTCTGAGATACTAACAACACTCACCACATGTCGAATTATCCTTTATGCTAAACAAACACTAAGGAAGTTAATTCAGTGCATTAAAAAATAGAACTTTTTGATTATAATATTAAGATAACACCTTCTGAAGTAACAATATGACACCTGATTCACCTGTGACACAATACCAAGTGTGACGCATAGCTTGACTTTTAATTAGACTGGCAGTGTGATAAACATTGTGACAGACATTGTAAAGAAAACAATATGATAGTTAATATTTCAAACAATAAACAGAATTTATGGGAAAAATATAATGTATAAAATGACAGCCATTGTGCCTGACACCAGAAAACACGATTTTTTGTATCTATTTATAATTTCGTTACTTATAAGTTTACTAGACGTAGGCCGGGTGGTCAATCCTTGTGTTATGATATTATACTAATTTGTTACAACCCATATGACACCTCAGTATTAAATATCATATCCAATATGTTACCGAATATGCGTAACAGCATGTCACGTAATATGACAAAGGAAACTAGACAATATTCTGATCATTCATTGATTCAGAGGTTAAGTTACGTCAAATTGGGCCGGTTAGGTTCAGTAGGTGAACATAGATCAGGTGTAGTTCTAGCTAAGATAGACTGTACCTTTCGAATCAGCGAACTGTCGGAATATAAAGCCATAACACCTTTAGCAGTAGATCTCTCATGACATTACACAATGAACGGTGTTTCAGACAAAACTAAACCTTACGTGAGATTACTAAACCAACCTGAATGACATTACTACTTTTAGAAACATTAACACAGGATTCCAAGATTTTACTGAAGAATGTCGTGAGTATGATATAAGACTAAAGTGAATTATTGTAACGGTATTAATGAAATTGATCATAAATTATGTAAATACAAACTATATACATTATGCATATATAAAATAGCAAAGAAAATGTGAAAAATGCTCGTATATGGAGTGGTGCGTATAAAGTGATAAAAAGTGAATTGAAGAATTATATATGAAGAATGAAAACAGATAAGTTTATAATACATTATGGATAATATAAAAGTGGTGTTTTTAAGTGTAAACGTAATGGATATTATAGATATGATGAGGAAATTGGTTTAAAAACAATATTGAAATGGTATTGCTGGATGCGTGGGACTACACGTATTACATTAGTTCCCCTTACCTGATGAATAAGTTGCTGGTGAGTAGACTCTTGGTTCTCTCTGATGATGGTAGTACAGGGGTGACTATCATATACTTTATCTCATTAGTTTAACTCATTCCTGTATTTGCATGCATAATTAGGTAATTATTATATTTGCATGCTTAGTATAGGGGGAGAACAACATAGATTTATGAAAAAATAATTATGATAACTCAAATTTACAGACTGAAATGGATGTTTGATCACTTAGTTGGCATATTCTACAATTTCAATCGTAGGTGATTCCTCATTATTGGACTTTGTGAATTCATGAAGAGATAAATTATCATAGTATTTAAAAAAGCATTGGAAAGATTATAGTAAAAATTAAAAGCGCATGTTTTATTTTCCCTAATAAAAAATGTACAAGGGATTATTGGAGATCAAAATAACGATAAAAGTGGATATGATGATTCTATAACACTAACCCCTTCCTGTGTCCCTGTGTAACAACTCATTTAAATACATGTAACAGAAGAAAATATCTATTTACCTACCATAATTTACACATGGAATTGGTGCTTTAACACCATGCGTTTTACATGTCTGAAGACTTTAGGGAGCTGTAGCACTCTTGGGAAGACCCACGAGTAATAAAAAATAAAAACTTAAAGACTGTACAGTACAGCATAATCTGGTGAAAGAGGACATAGCAAGTTATGCTGCTTAAGTGTAAGTTTATGTTTACAAGATCTCGTCTGTAAATCATAATTATTTTAGTTTTTTTAGTTTATTTATAGAATAATAAAAAAAAATACACTCTTTAAGGAAGAATCATCTCTTATTCATTGTTGCTATGGTAGTGTGGTAGTGAAGGAAACACGAATTAGAGATGAGCTTTATTCCTGACGTTCCGTCACAATGTCAAGAGGAATAAAGGTCAGTGTCGTGTTTCATTCACTACCACTCTACTATATGTCCACTATCGTTTCTGATATTTCCTCAAGTTAGTCAATAAAAAAATTAACTAATGCATTACCAATCTCTTTAGCGAGGACTCGTCTGTTAATCATAATTATTATCGTTTCAGTCAAGACTATTTTTTTCGGACAACTCGAGTACCTGAGGAATTTAATGTGTATAATTAAAGGTAGGATGAAAATAACATCTGCAAAGAAAGCCAGGCAGGAAATTTATTGTATGGGATCAGAGAAAGTTGAGAGAGAGAGAGAGAGAGAGAGTAGGCCTACATATTTTGTTTTAAAAAGAGCAAGAAGAAGAAAGAGAAGGAATACGAATTTTTTAGAAACAGGTAAAAGTATATAGTGGGAGACAGAGAGCAAACACACATTATAAACTTAAAAACGAGTTAGTGAAAGACGAAATTAAAATATATTCCAAAAGAGTGAGAGAGGAATTTAATGAAAGTAGGAAATAAGAAAGAAAAATAAAGAGAAGAAAAGAGAAAGGTAGTGAGGTGTAGTGAGAGTGTGTGAGGGGAACTAACATAGGCCATCAAATAATATGTCCTTATCTCTCCACCACTGGTCGCCATCTCCACCACTGGTCACCATCTCCACCATTTGGTCACCACCTCTATCACTGGTCACTTTCTCCACCGCTGACCTCCCCCTCTACCACTCCTCCTCCACCAATGACCTCCCCCTCCACCGCTGACCTCCCCCTCTACCACTCCTTCTCCACCACTGACCTCCCCCTTCACCACTGACCTCCTCCTTTACCACTGACCTCCCACTCCACCATTGACCTCATCCTCCACCACTGGTCACCTCCACCACTGAAATTCATCTCCACTACTGACACCAACTCCCACCACATGGCCTCCCCTCACCAGCCTTCCCACTGAGCCTACCTCCCACCACTGCCTCCCCTCCACCACTGCCTCCTCCTCCCACTAGCCTCCTCCTCCACCACCTAGCCTCCCCTTCCCACCACTGACCTCCCCTCCACCACTGACTTCCCCTCACCACTGGCCTCCCCTCACCACTGGCCTCCTCTCCATCACCCCCGGCCTCCCCCTCCACCACTGCCCCTCCACCAAGCCTCCCCTCCTGGCCAGCCCCACCCCCTCCGCCCTCTCCACACGGACCTCCTCCCACCCACAGACCCCCTCCTCCACCACGGACCCCAGCCTCCCACATCTGCTCACAGTGATATTTTGCTACATTGAGCATCTCCAGCAACACCCCAAGCCAGTGCTTCTGTAATGTTTGTCCACTGTGTATTCTGCAGGAGACGCCACACTGTTGGGATTGTGGTGGTAGTAGTGTTGCGGTGGGGTGGTGGAATGAGTGTTGCAGGGTCTGGTGGTGCCAGGGTAGTGGTGGTGATATTTCCGGGGTGGTGGGTGGTGTAGGGGTGGTGGTGTGTTAGGGGTGGTGATAGTGCGGGTGGTGGTTTATGAGGTTGGTGGTTGTGTTAGGGTGGTGGTTTTGTAGGGGTGGTGGTGGTGTTAGGGGTGGTGGGGTGTTAGGGTATTGGTGGTGGGAGTGGTGGTGGAGTGTTAGGTGGTGGTGTGTTAGGGAGTGGTGGTGGTGTGCGGGGTGGTGGTTGTGTTAGGGTGAGTGGGTGAGTGTTAGAGGTGGTGGTGAGAAGGGGTGGGGTTGTGTTAGGGGTGGTGGTGAGTGTTAGGGTGGTAGTGGTAGGGGGTAGTGGTAGTGTTGCGGGGGTGGTGGTTGTGTTAGGGGTTGGTGGTGGTGGGGTAGTGGTTGTGGTAGGGTTTGGGTGGTGTGGTGTTAGGGGTGGTGGTGGTGTTAGGGGTGGGGTGGTGGTGTTAGGGGTGGTGGTGGTTGTGTTAGGGGTGGTGGTGGTGTTAGGGGTGAGGTGGTTGTGTTAGGGTGGTGGTGGTGTTAGGGGTTGGTGGTGGTGTGGGGATGGTGTGTGTGTTGGGGTGGTGGTTGTGTGTTAGGGGTAGTGGTGGTGTTAGGGGTGGTTTGTGTTAGGGTTGGTGGTTTGTGTTAGGGGTGGTGGTTGTGTTAGGGGTGGTGGGTGGTGTTAGGGGTGGTGGTGGTGTTAGGGGTGGTGGTGGTGTGAGGGGTGGTGGTGGTGTTAGGTTGTGGTGGTTGTGTTGGGGGTGGTGGTTGTGTTAGGAGTGGTGGTAGTGTTCAGGGTGGTGGTGGTGTTAGGGGTGGTGGTTGTGTTAGGGTGGGTGGTTGTGTTAGGGGGTGGTGGTGGTGTTGTGTTGGGGTGGTGGTTGTGTTAGGGGTGGTGGTTGTGTTAGGGTGGTGGTAGTGTTAGGGTTGGTGGTTGTGTTAGGGGTGGGTGGTGGTGTTAGGGGTGGTTGTTGTGTTGGGGTTGGTGGTGAGTGTGGGGTTGGTGGTTGTGTTGGGATTGGTGGTGGTGTTAGGGGTGGTGGTGGTGTTGTTGGGGGTGGTGGTTGTGTTAGGGTTGGTGGTTGTGTTAGGGGTGGTGGTGGGGTGTTAGGGGTGGTGTGTGGTGTTAGGGGTGGTGGTTGTGTTAGGAAGGTGGTGGTTATGTTAGGGTGGTGGTAGTGTTGTGTTAGGGGTGGTGGTTGTGTGTTAGGGGTGGTGGTTGTGTTAGGGGGTGGTGGTTGTGTTGGGGGTGTGGTGGTGGTGTTGTTGGGGGGTGGTGGTATGTAGGGGGTGGTGGTTGTGTTAGGGGTGGTGGTAGTGTTGCGGGGGTGGTGGTTATTTAGGAGTTGGTGGTTGTTTTGGGGTGGTGTTGTGTTAGGGGTGGTGGTAGTGTTAGGGGTGGTGGTTGTGTGTTGGGGGTGGTGGTTGTGTTAGGGGTGGTGGTTGTGTTGGGGGTGGTGGTTGTGTTAGGGGTGGTGGTTGTGTTGTGGTGGTGGTTGTGTTAGGGGGTGGTTGTTTGTGTTAGGGGTGGTGGTTGTGTGTTAGGGGTTGGTGGGTTGTGGTATTAGGGGTGGTGTTGGTTGTTGTTAGGGGGTGGTTGTGTTAGGGGTGGTGGTTGTGTTAGGGGTGGGTGGGGTGGTTGTTAGGGGTGGTGGTGTGTTAGGTTGGTGGTGGTGGGTAGGGGTGGTGGTGGTGTTGGGGTGGTGGTGTTGGGGTGGTTTGGGTGTTAGTTGGTGGTGGTGGTGTGGGTGTGGTGGTGGTGGTGTTAGGGGTGGTGGTGGTGTTAGGGTGGTGGTGTTATATTGGGGTGGGTGGTGGGTGTTAGGGGTGGTGTGTTTGTGTTAGGGGTGGTGGTGTTGGTGTTAGGGTGGTGGTGTGGTTTGTTGGGGTGGGTGGTGGGTGTTAGGGGTTTGGTGGTGTTAGGGGTGGTGGTGGTTGTGTTAGGGTGGGTGGTTTTGTTGGGGTGGTGGTGGTGTTGGGGGGTGGTTGTGTGTTTGGGGGTGGTGGTTGTGTTGGGGTGGTGGTTGTGTTAGGGGTGGTTTGTGGTAGGGGTGGTGGTGCGTAGGGGTGAGGTGGTTGTGTTAGGGGTGGTGGTTGTGTTGGGGTGGTGGTGGTTGTGTTAGGGGTGGTGGTGGTTTGTTAGGGGTGGGTGGTGATGTTAGGGGTGGTGTTGTGGTGGGGTGGTGTTAGGGTGGGTTGGTTGTGTTAGGGGTGTGGGTGTTTGTTAGGGGTGGTAGTTAGGTTTGTTGTTGTGTGGTGGTGGTGTTGGGGTGGTGGTTGTGTTAGGGGTGGGTTGTTGGGGTGGTGGTGGTGTGAGGGGTGGTGGTGGTGTTAGGGGTGGTGGTGGTGTTAGGGGTGGTGTGGTGGGTGTTAGGGGTGGTGGTGTGGGGTGGTGGTTGTGTTAGGGGTGAGGTGGTTTGTTTTAGGGGTGGTGGTGGTTGTGTTAGGGGTGGTGGTTATGTGTTAGGGGTGGTGGTTTGTGTTGGGGGTGGTGGTGGTGGGTTGTGTTAGGGGTGGTGGTGGTGTTAGGGTGGTGGGTGGTTGGTGTTAGGGGTGGTGGTGGTGTTAGAGGTTGGTGGGATTGGTGTTGGGGTGGTAGTGTGGTGTTAGGGTGGTGGTGGTGGTGTTGGGGTGGTGGTGAGGGTGTTAGGGTGGTGGTGGTTATGTGTGGGGGTGTGGTGGTGGGTGTTAGGGGTGGTGGTTGTGTTAGGGGTGGTGGTGGTTGTTGGGGTGGGTGGTGGTTTATGTTGGGGTGGTGGTGGTTATGTTAGGGGTGGTGGTGGTGTTAAGGGGTGGTGGTTTGTGTTGGGGAGTGGTGGTGGGTGTTAGGGGTGGTGGTTGTGTTAGGGTGGTGGTTGTGTTAGGGTGGTGGTTGTGTTATGATGGTGGTTTGTGTGTTAAGGGGTGGTGGTGAGTGTGAGGGGTGAGTGGTGGTGTTAGGGGTGGTGGTGGTGTTAGGGGTGGTGGTTGTGTTAGGGGGTGGGTGGTTGTGTTAGGGGTGGTGGTTGTGTTAGGGTGGTGGTTATGTTGGGGGTGGTGGTGTGGTGTGGTGTGTGGGGTTGGTGGTGGTGGTGTTAGGGGTGGGGTGGTGTTAGGGGTGTGGTGGTGGTAGGTGGTGTTGGGGTGGTGGTGTTAGGGGTGGTGGTGGTGTTAGGGGTTGGTGCGGTGTTGGGGTGGGTGGTTGTGTTAGGGGTGGTGGTTGTGTTAGGGGTGGTGGTTTGTGGTGGGGTGGGGTGGTTGTGTAGGGTGGTGGTTGTGTTAGGGTGGTGGTGGTGTGGGGTGGTGTGGTAGTGTTAGGATTGAGTGGTGGTGTGGGGTGGTGGTGGTGTTAGGGGTGGTGTTGGTTGTGTTAGGGGTGGTGGTTGTGTTTAGGGGGTGGTGGTTGTGTTAGGGTGGGGTGGTTATGTTAGGGGTGTGGTGGTGGGGTGGTGTTATGGGTGGTGGGTGGTGTTAGGGTGGTGGGTGTTGGGGTGGTGGTGGGGTGTTAGGGGTGAGGTGGGTGTGGGAATTGGGGTGGTAGTGTTAGGGGTGGTGGTTGTGTGTGAGGGGTGGTGGTTGTGTTAGGGGTGGTGGTTGTGTTAGGGGTGTGGGTGGTTGTGTTAGGGGTGGTGGTTGTGTTAGGGGTGTGGTGGTTATGTTAGGGGTTGGTGGTGGTGGTGTTTGCGGTGGTGGTGGTGGTGTTAGGAGTGGTGGTGGTGGTGTGAGGGGTGGTGGTGTTAGGAGGGGTGGTGGTGTTAGGGGTGGTGGTGGTTGTTGAGGTGGAGTGTGTGGTTTAGGGTGGGTGGTGGTTTGTGTTAGGGGTGGTGGTGGTTTGTGTTAGGGGTGTGGGTGGTGTTAGGGGTGAGGTAGTTGTGTTAGGGTTGGTGGTGGTTGTGTTCGGGGTGGTGGTTATGTTAGGGGTGGTGTGGTGTGGTGTTGGGGGTGGTGGTGGTTGTGTTGGGGGTGGTGGTGAGGTGTTGGGGGTGGTGGTTGTGTTAGGGGTGGTGGTTGTGTTGGGGTGGGTGGTTTTGTTAGGGGTGGTGTGGTTGTGTTGGGGGTGGGTGGTGGTGTTAGGGGTGGTGGTTGTGTTGTTAGGGTTGGTGGTTGTTTAGGAGTGGTGGTTGTGTTAGGGTGGGTGTTTGTGTTAGGGGTGGTGGTTGTTTTAGGGTGAGGTAGTTGTGTGGGGTGGTGGTTATGTGGGGAGGTGGTGGTGGGGTTGTGTTAGGGTTGGGTGGTTGTGGTAGGGGGTGGTGGTTGTTAGGGTGGTGGTTGTGTTAGGGGTGGGTGGATTTGTGTTAGGGGTGGTGGTTATGTTGGGGTGAGGTGGTGGTGGTGTTGTTGGGGTGGTGGTGGTGGGTGTTGGGGTGGTGTTGGGTGGGGGTGGTGGTAGTTGGTGTTGGGGTTGGTGGTTATGTTAGGGGTGAGTGGTGGGTGTTAGGGGTGGGTGGGTGTTGGGGGTGAGTGGTGGTGGTGTTAGGGGGTGGTGGTGGTGGTGTGTTAGGGGTGTGGTGTTAGGGGTGGGTGGTGTGTGGGGTGGGTGGTGGTGAGTGTTAGGGGTGGTGGTGGTTGTGTTAGGGGTGGTGGTGGTTGTGTTAGGGGTGATGGTGTTAGTGTGCAGGTGGGTGAGTGTTGGGGTGGTGTGGGTTGTGTTGGGGGTGTGGGTTGTGTTAGGGTGTAGTTGTGGTGGTTGTGTTTTGGGGTGGTGGTTTGTTAGGGGTGGTGGGTGGTGAGTGTTAGGGGTGGTGTTGTGTTGGGGTGGTGGTGGGTGTTAGGGGTGGTGGTGGTGTTAGGGGTGGTGTGGTGGTGGTAGGGGTGAGTGGTTGTGTTAGGGGTGGTGGTTGTGTTAAGGGTGGTCGGGTTGTGTTGGGGTGGTGGGTGTGAGGTTGGGTGGTTGGTGCGGTGTTGGAGGGTGTGGTGGTGGTGTTAGGGGTGGTGGTTGTGTTAGGGGTTGAGTGGTTGTTTAGGGGTGGGTGGTTATGTTGGGGTGGTGGTTGTGGTGGTTGTGTTAGGGGTGGTGGTTGTGTTAGGGTGGTGGGTGGTGTTGGGGTGGTGTGGGTGGTGTTAGGGGTGGTGGTGGTGTGTTAGGGGGTGGTGGTGGCAGTGTTGGGGTGGTGGGTGGTGGTTGGGTTGGTGGTTGTGGTGGGGGTGGTTTGGTTAGGGTGGTGGTTGTGTTGGGGGTGGTGGTTGGTTGGGTGTTAGGGTGGTGGTGGTAGTGGTGAGGGGTGGTGAGGTGGTATGGGTGGTGGTGTGTGAGGTGTGTTAGGGTGGTGGTGTGGGGTGGGGTTGGGTGGTGTTAGGGGTGGTGGGTGGGTGTTAGGGGTGGAGTTGTTGTGTTAGGGGTGGTGGTTTGTGTTAGGGGTGGTGGTTGTGTTAGGGGGTGGTGGTTGTGGTGGGGTGGTGGATTTGTGTTAAGGGTGGTGGGTTGTGTTAGGGGTGGTGGTGGTGTTAGGGGTGGTGGTGGTGTTAGGGGTGGTGGTTGTGTGTTGGGGTGGGTGGTGTTGGGGGTGGTGGTTGTGTTAGGGTGGTGGTTATGTTGGGGTGGTGGTGGTGTGTTTGGGTGGGGTGGGTGGTTGGTGTTGGGGTGGTGGTGTTAGGGGGTGGTGGGTGTTGGGGTGGTGGTGGTGGGTGTTAGGGGTGGTGGTGTGGGAATTAGGTGGTGGGTGTTGGGTAGTGGTGGTGTTGGGGTGTGGTTTGTGTTGGGGTGGTGGGTTTGTGTTAGGGTGGTGGTTGTGTTAGGGGAGTGGTGGTTGTGTTAGGGGTGGTGGTTGTGTTAGGATGGTGGCTGGTGGTGGGGTGGTGGGTGGTGTTAGGGGTGGTGGTTGTGTTAGGGTGAGTAGTTTGTATTAGGGGTGGTGGTTGTGTTGGGTTGGTGGTTGTGTTAGGGTGGTGGTTGTGTTGTTAGGGGTGGTGGTTGTGGGGTGGTGGTGGTGTTAGGGGTGGTGGTGGGGTGTTAGGGGTGGAGTGGTGTGGGTTAGGGGTGAGGTGGTGTGGGGGTGGGCTGGTTGTTTTAGGGGTGGTGGTTGTGTTGGGGGTGGTGGGTTTGTGTTGGGGTGGGTGGTTGTATTTGGGGGTGGTGGTGGGTGGTGTGTGGGAGGTGAGTGTGGTGGTGGTGTTAGGGGTGGTGGTGTGTGGGGGTGGTGGTGGTGGTGTGGGGGTGGTGGTGTTAGGGGTGGTGGGTGTTAGGGGTGGTGGTGGGTGTTAGGGGTGGGGTGGTTGTGTTGAGGGTGGGTGGGTTTGTGTTAGGGGTGGGTGGTTTGTGTTAGGGAGTGGTGGGTTGTGGGGGTGGTGGTTGTTTTGGGTGGGTAGGTGGTAGGGGTGGTGGTGGGGTGTTGGGGTGGTGGTGGTGTTAGGGGTGGTGATTGTGTTAGGGGTGGGTGGGTTTGTTTGGGGTGGTGGTTGTGTTAGGGTGGTGGAGGTGTTGGGGTGGTGGGTGGTGAGTATGGGTGGTGGTGGTGGTGTTAGGAGTGGTGGTGTTGGGGTGGTGGTGGTGGTGTGGGGGGTGGTGGTGTTGGGGTGGTGGTGGTGTTGGGGGTGGTGGTGGTGGGGTGGTGGTTGTGTTAGGGGTGGTTGGTTGTGTTAGGGGTGGTGGTTGTGTTAGGGGTGATTGGTTGTTTGGTGGTGGTTGTGTTAGGGGTGGTGGTGGTTGTGTTGGGGTGGTGGTGGTGAGGTGTTTGGCGGTGGTGGTGGTGGTGTTAGGGTGGTGGTGGTGGTGTGAGGGGTGGTGGTGTTAGGAGGGTGGTGGTGGTGTTGGGGTGGTGGTGGTTGTGTTAGGGGTGGTGTGGGTGGGTGTTAGGGGTGGTGGTGGTTGTGTTAGGGGTGGGTGGTTGTGTTAGGGTGGTGGTGGTGGTTGTGTGGTGGTTGTGGTGGTTTAGGGGTGGTGGTGTTGTGTTAGGGGTGGGGTGTTAGGGGTGGTGGTGTGGGTGTTAGGGGTGGTGGTTGTGTTAGGGGTGGTGGTGGTGTGGGGTGGGGCAGTTTGTGTTAGGGTGGTGGATTGTTAGGGTGGTGGTTATGTTAGGGGTGGTGGTTGTGTTAGGGGTGGTGGTGGTGTGGGGTGGTGGTTGTGGTACGAGGGTGGTGGTTGTGTTAGGAGTGGTGGTTGTGTTAGGGGTGGTGGTTGTGTTGGGGTGGTCGTTTGTTTTAGGGTGGTGGTTGTGTTAGGGAATTGTGGTGGTTGTGAGGGTGGTGGTTGTGTTCAGGGGTGGTGTTAGGGGTGGTGGGTGTTGGGAGGTGGTGAGTGGTGTTGGGGTGAGTGGTGGTGGTGTGGGGGTGGTGGTGGTGTTAGGGGTGTGGTGTGTGTTAGGGTGGTGGTTGTGTTAGGGGTGGTGGTGGTGTTAGGGGTGGGTGGTTTAGTATTCTAGGGGTGGTGTGGTAGTGTTGGGATTGGTGTGTGGTGGTGTTAGGGGGTGGTGGTTGTGTTAGGGGTGGTGGTTGTATTGGGGGTGTGGTGATTTAGATTGCAGGGGTGGTGGTTGTGTGTTAGGGGTGGTGTGGTTTGTGTTAGGGGTGGTGGTTGTGTTAAGGGTGGTGGTTGGGTGTTGGGAGTGGTGGTGGTGTGTTAGGGGTGGTGGTGGTGTTAGGGTGTGGTAGCGGGAGAGGTGGTGGGGTGGTAGTTTGTGTTGGGTGGTGGATTTGTGTTTGGGGTGTGTGGTTGTGTTAGGGTGGGTTGATTATGTTGGGGTGGTGGTGGTGGTGTTTGGGGTGGTGGTGGTTGTGGTGTGGAGTGGTGGTGTTGGGGTGTGTTGGTGGTGTGGGTGGTGTGGGGGTGGTGTGGTGGTGTTAGGGGTGGTGGTGTGGTGTTAGGGGTGGTGGTTGTGTTAGGGGTGGTGGTTGTGTTAGGGGTGGTGGTTGTGGTGAGGGTGGTGGTTGTGGGAGTGGTGGGTTGTGTTAGGGTGGTGGTGAGTGTGGTTAGGGGTGGTGGGTGAGGTGTTTAGGAGGGTGGTGAGGTGGTGTTAGGGTTGAGGTGGTTGTGTTAGGGGTGGTAGTTTGTAGGGGTGGTGGTTGTGTTAGAGGTGGTGGTTGTATTGCTGGTGGTGGTGGTTGTGTGGTTTGGTGGTGGGTGGTGAGGTATTTGGGGTGGTTGGTGGTGTTGGGGGTGGTGGTGGTTGTGTTAGGGGTGGTGGTGTTGGGGTGGGTGTGAGTGGGTTTAGGGGGTGGTGGTGGTGTTAGGGGTGGTGGATTTGTGTCTGGAGTGGTGGTGGATTTGTGTTAGGAGTTGATTGGGAGTTTGTGTTGGGGGTGGGATTGGTGATGTTGGGGTGGTGGTGGTGGTGTTTTAGGGGTGGTGGTGGTGGTGTTAGGGGTGGTGGTGGTGGTGTGAGGGGTGGTGGTGTTGGTGGGGTGGGGGTGTGGTAGTGGGTGAGGTGGTTGTGTTAGGGGTGGTGGTGGTTGTGTTGGGGGTGGTGGTGGTTGTGTTGGGGTGGTGGTGGTTGTGTTGGGTGAGTGGTGGTGTTAGGGGTGGTGGTTGTGTGGAGTGTTTGTTGGATTTGTGTTAGGGGTGGTGGTTATGTTAGGGGGTGGTGGTGATGGTGTTAGGGGTGGTGGTAGTTTGTGATGGTGTTAGGGGTGGTGGTGGTTGTGTTAGGGGTGGTGGTGGTGGTGTTGTGGTGTTGTGTTAGGGGTGGTGGTTGTGTTAGGGGTGGTGGTTTGTGTTGGGGTTGGTGGTTGTGTTAGGGTGGTGGTGGGTGTTAGGGGTGGTGGTGGTGTTGAGGGGTGTGGTGGTTGTGTTGGGGTGGTGTGGTTGTGTTGGGGTGAGGTGGTTTGTGTTAGGGGTGGTGGTTGTTTGGGTGGTGGATTTGTGTTGGGGGTGTTGGTTATGTGGTAGTGGGTGGGTGGGTATAGGGGTGGTGGTTGTGTTAGGGGTGGTGGATTTGTGTGGGGTGGGTGGTTGTGTTAGGGGTGGTGGGTTGTGGTAGGGGTGGTGGTTGTATGTGGGGTGGTGGTGTGTTGGTGGGGTGATGGTGGGTGGTGGGGTGGTGGTGTGGGTGTTGGGTGGGTGTGGTTGTGTGTTGAGGTGGTGGTTATGTTAGAGTGTGGTGGTGGTGTTAGGAGTGGTGGTGGTGGTGTGGGGGTGGTGAGTGGTGGTGTTAGGGGTGGTGGTGGGTGGGTGTTGGGGAGTGGTGGTGTTGGGGTGGGTTGTGTTGGGAGTGGTGGTGGTGTTGGGGTGGTGGTGGTGGTGTTAGGGGTGGTGGTGGTTGTGTTAGGGGTGGTGGTGGTGTGGGTGGTGGGTGTGTTGGGGTGGTGGTTGTGTTAGGGCTGTTTGGTGGTTGTGTTGTAGGACTGGTGGTGTGGTGGTTGTGTTAGGACGGTGGTGTGGTTGTGTTAGGACTGGTGGTGGTTGTGTTAGGCTGGTGGTGGTTGTGTTGGGACTGGTGGTGGTGGTTGTGTTAGGACTGGTGGTGGTGGTTGTGTTGGGACTGGTGGTGTGGTGAAGGTGGTGGAGTTTGTGTTAGGACTGGTGGTGGTGGTGGTTGTGTTAGGACTATTGGTGGTGGTGGTTGTGTTAGGTGGTGGTGGTGGTTTGTGTTAGGATGGTGGTGGTGGTTGTGTTGTTGGGACTGGTGGTGGTTGTTTAGGACTGGTGGTGGTGGTTTGTGTGTTGGGACTGGTGGTGGTTGTGGGTTGGTGGTGGTGGTTGTTTAGGACTGGTGGTGGTGGTTGTGTTAGGACTGGTGGTGGTGGTTGTGTTAGGACTGGTGGTTGTGTTAGGAGCTGACAATGATAATGGCAGTCACTTGAAAGATATCATGATCTCCTTCACTTTAATTATGTATACAGAGCTGGTCAGGTTTTTTTTGAATTGAAGCGTTGTGTTTTGTTTATATATTCATGACCAACAACCTAAAAGCATTTTGGTAACAAGGGGTGTACCTGTGGTGGATAAGTTAGGTAAGTATTATGAGACCTCTAAAGTCAGAAAATTTCCATTCCTACTGTACTTTCCTGCTCATTCTTTCCTTCCAGTGACTAAGGTTACCGCATGTAATAATTACATCACAATCTCTTAAATGAGAACTGTACAGTAAGTTTTTATCATTTGTAATCTGTTTGAGCCCTTCATTGCAACAACGACTAATAATCTTACTATGCCTGGATCACCATTGTTCCCCATCGTCATTATGTGATTTGGTCTGCAAACTACTAAGTATGTTTTGTTTCTTAGTTTACACACACACACACAAGTGGGTACCTTTGTAGAACCAACATCATCTCAGTGTAACAGCCAGCTACTAGAGTGAAAACGGTTATCTAACAACACCATGGGTGGAATCCAATGCCATGTAACTCACAGTGTGTGTTGCAGTGTCAGTGGATCAGCTGTTGGTCAAGTGTCTGGGCCTCCAACATTGCCAGGAGGTGCTTTCAACTAGTATTATGACTAATAACAATGTTAGGTGACTATACCATTACTCAAGGTAAATTAGCATGGTTATCGATAAAATAAGTCTCAACAAAATGAAACAGTTAACAACACTAGATTATATATATATGTATATATATATATATATATATATATATATATATATATATATATATATATATATATATATATATATATATATATATACGAAACATACACACCATACTCTCGACTCCCGCATATATTACTTCCGCAGTCGGTACAAAATTTTTCAAATGGTGCGTGTATTTTCTAGGACTGGCGTTTTCGTCCCGTCCAGTAACGTGGGGCTGGGTCGCCTCGTGGCACTGCATCCACCAGTGGCAGATTCATCGTTTTGGCTGTCTTGTTGTCGGTGGTGTCGCTGTGCATGTACTGACAATACTTTCGTTTCAATTCACTTTAGAATGACTGGCAAGCGTGGGTTGGGATTCTGGTGGTGCTCAAAGAAAGAGACAGTCAGTACTTTTGAGATAAAAATGAAGATAAAAATGGAAAACTGGTAGCAACCATTTCACGCAACCCTAGGCTTCTCTCCTTTCCGACGATATTGGCGAATTTTGAGGACAAGGAATGATGTGAGTAGTGAAGGATCAGCACCTATAGGAACAATATGCGAAAGATGATGAGGTCCTATTCAAGATGGAAAAATTACTTGTGATGTGGATGATAGATCAGATACAAACATTACCCATAAGCCTTCTAACCCACAGGCTAAGGCAAAGCCTTTTGAAAGCCTGAAGGAGCAGGCAGGAAATGAGTGCGACCAAACTTCACTGCAATCATGGATGGTTCTAAGGTTTAAGAACATTTATACAGTAGTTTGCTTAGTGTAAAGGTGAGTGGAGGATTTTTTATAATGCTGATGTTGAGTGCTGCTGAACCTTTTAAGGAGGAGCTAGATCGTGTCATTGTGGAGAATTATTTGCCTGAGCAAAATTTAATGTGCATGAAACTGGATTATTATGGAAGAACATGCAAAAGCGGACATACATCCACTAAAGGAGAAAACCATGCCGGGATTTAAGGCATTCAGGACGAAATCACACTTCTGTTGGGGAGGAATGTAGCTGGTTTCAAGATAAAGCTTCATGACTATATCATTCAGAGAACCCCAGGGCTTTTAAACATGTCAGCAAGCACACACTGCCAGTGTTTTATCGCAATGAAAGCATGGATGATCCTTGTACTGTTTGATGATTGGTTCCGACTTGTTTCATTCCATAGGCAGGGTATTGTCTGCAACAAGGGATTGCATTCAAGATTTTATCAATTTTGGATAATGCTCCGGACACCTACATCTGGACGACCTGCACCTGATGTTGGGTAGTCTACATTCCTAACTACCTCTATCATCAACCCATGGATCAAGGTGCTATTGCTTTTAAAAGCAAAATATCGTCCATATGACCTTAGCTCAGGCTGTTTATGCTACTGAAGGGGTGAAAACTACAACATTTTGAAATGTATAAAGGAATATAGCTGCAGCGTGGGATGAGGTTACAGGTCAGTGCATGAATGGAATATGGAAGAAAGTCCTGAAAAGATATGCGAACAATTTCAGAGGATTTAATGAAGATGAAGCAATTTCTAAGATAAGTAACAAGATAGTGTAGTTGAGTAAACAACTGGAGCTCGAAATTGATAATGAAGATGTTGAGCTGTTGGTTGAAAGATTAGCAGAAGAGCTAAGTAACGAGGATCTTATTGAAATGGATGCACAGAAAATTGCAGAAGAGTCAAAATGTAGAAGAATCTGCACCCCCAAAAATTTTTCATTGAAACATGGCAGAGGCATTTGCTACTATTAATAAGGGATACAAATGTTTGACGAAATGGATCAAAATGTTGAAGCGTTCTGCAAAAGTTGAAAATGATCCAAGATACTGGCTACAGGAGATTCTTGAAAGAAAAGGTAAACTCGCGGTCTAAATTGGAATATATTTTAAGATCTTTGCGTCTCCTCACGCCCACCAGTGCTGCCTCTTCCTCCCTAAAGATGATCAATACCTTCAACAAGCAAGTTTCCTGTATATTAACCTGTCTGAAAGTGACATTGATGACCCACAGCCCTGTCTCCTCCTCTGCTTCATCCAATTAATGTGGTCTCCATGTTTAGTTAGAAATTATGGGGCCCATGTTCATTCAGTTGACTACATTAAAGGTAAATGCACAGTAACACTGTATCCATTCTTCATTATTGATTAGTTCTACTGTACTGTATATCATTTTAGATTTTCTATGTATTATTTTCTGCATTTTCAACTTATGACCTGGATTTGGGTCCCTAACCCGTCATGTGTGTGTGTGTGTGTATGTACACATACACACATGTCTCTCCTGACTCACGGACGGGGTTAAAATCCAGGTCAAATACTTTCTTAGTTATAGCAAAAGTTTGTTCAGTACTGAATAATCAAGCAGTCAGGTAGTCCTCAACTCAGCTTGCAAAATGGATTTGGAAAGCAACTGTCAACTATACAAACTGGAAACCATACAACAATATAGTTCCATACAAGTTTGTGATCAGTGGAAAAAAACCTGACATACAGTTGCCACCAAAGAGTCAAATAGCAGACACAAACACTGCCTTAACATAATAATTACTGTACAATCCTTCATTGGCAGGCTTGTACAGTACTATAAACCAACAGTTTGTACAAAATTGGTGTTAAGATAAGGTTAGTTTATCAGCAATCACACTCAAGAACATAATCTCTTAACAAGACAAGCTGATAATGTTACCTGATTTGCAGCTAATAAACTAATCTGTTATAGCAGCTCTGAAAAATACACACATAAAATTTGGACAGCATTCAGTTACTTTCTAGTATTGCTACAGTACAGTTCAGTATAAGTTGGAGAATGTTCAGGAGATCTTAAATTTCTAGTTTCTAATTACTGTAGTATAATGTACAGGGGTCCCAGACTTATGAAATCCGACTTCTGAGCGGGGTTAAAATTTAAATTTACAGTATTTATTTCCGACAACTTATTTTTGGACTTTCATTTACTGTATTTTGTCATTCTATTTCGTATTTTCTCTTAAATTCTGTGATTTTTAGATGTAAATAAGGACTTAGGCTATGATATAGTGGGATTTTAAACATTGTTCTGTGAGTACGGCATGCACATAGCATGTGTTCAGACTTATGTACTGTACAAATCGACTAAGCGATCCTCAGGAGCGGAACCGTTCTTAGGGACCCGTGCTGTATCAAACATGGTACTGTAGCTAACACTGAGTACTTTGAACAAAACTACTATAGCCAAGTTATGTTGAACATTTTCAAACATACTGTAACTAATAGCATTATTATAATGGACTGCTTATACTTCCATTATAAAAGCAATTCGGTTCAGACCAATTTTATTTTAAATTATTTAAAATTCTCAAATGACCTACATACTCTGAATATTTATTATACCAACCTAGCCTTTAAGGATATGCCAGTACACATACTGAATAGTAAATAAATATTATCGTATACAGGTCTCCCGTTCTGACTTCGGACATGCGGCGGCTGTGGTCGTATAAAATTTTCACATTATGAATGCGTATTTCGAGGTCAGGCGTTAGTGATCGCGCCGTGTACTGACAAATTTTTGTTTTGTAATATCGTGAGCTGCAACAATTGGTGGAGACCACTTCGAATGAAGATTTCTGGAGTAACAATGACTCTCCCAAAGCGAAAAAGTCCTCATCCTCAAATTTTCCGGATAACAGGATTTTTCCCCCAGAAATGTGCCCTAGGAAAATCATTCCCAAAAGCAGAATTTCACGGAAAAATTACTGCTCGAGGATGATTTTCATCTGACTATCGGAAGTTCGGGTTTGAGGCTTGGGCTATAGAATAGTCTACATCAGTCCTTTCTCAAACTAACGTCCTTTTAACAGATTTTGAAGATTATATTTTTCTTAAACCTGTCTTAATTTAATTTTGCCATACCAGAACAATTTAAGTTACTTTCGGGACACCATCTTCCACCTGTGTGGTTGCCTTGTGATTATAAAAAATAACTTGGATTTATCATAAATTTAGAAACAAACAAACACTACTGTACATCATCAACAGTCACCCTCTTCTATGAATGTGTTGACCAGTCTTAACTATTTACCAGTAATTTCCTCTGCTTTAAAACTCTTTCTCTGACTCAGTTCAGTAATGTACTATACTTTACAATTCTTTCATTACTACTGTGGCAACATACTATTTGGAAAATGATGCAACAACTTGCTAGAACTTCTCTGCTTCTCTGAAAGTCCATGAGCTTATGTGAAGTACACTAATTCATTATCAACAGGGCTCTGAATTAGTCAAACCACTGTATACAGAACAGGGAATCATTGAAACATATCAAAATTACCAGACTGGCCTTTATTTTTTAACACCTCACAAGTTGCTCATTTTACAGTTGGTGTGTTTGATGCATCTTGATGCTGGGAAGCCAACATAAAAACCTAACACTGACACAAATAATGTATTATAGTAGATACTTTGTATACTGTTTCTAACAAATGAATTATTTTGAAAATAACGAATAGCGGATTACTGTACAGTAGGCGTCAATTTACTTCTCTATTTAAAATTGATTTCATGAAACCCACAATTGGACAATATCAATTCTTGAATCTTTCCTATTTCATGTTTAATCAAATCTGAGCATCATGGAAACGCAAATTTCTTTATGTTTCCTGAGCTTCTCTCTGGGCAGCAACATCTGCCTCCACCTCCCACATCCCCAGTTCTCTGCAACTAATACGTAACT
>NW_024735554.1:16433463-16489269 GCF_018991925.1 Homarus americanus | reverse complement strand
CGTGGATGTAAGACAGTCATGGGTGTAAGACAGTCGTGTAAGACAGATGTGGTGTAAGAGAGACGGGTGTAGACAGACGTGGGTGTAAGAAAGTCGTGTAAGACAGACGAGGGTGTAAGACAGTCGTGGGTGTAAGACAGTCGGGTGTAAGACAGACGTGGGTGTAAGACAGTTGGGTGAAGACAGACGTGGGTGTAAGATGAAAGGGTGTAAGACAGTCGTGGGTGTAAGACAGACGGGAAAAGACAGTGGTGTAAGACAGTCGTGGGTGTAAGACATGTGGTATAAAGACAGGGTAATGCATGGGTGTAAGACAGACGTGGTGTAAGACGACGTGGTGTAAGACAGGTCAGGGTGTAAGACAGACGTGTGTAAGACAGTCGTGGGTGTAAGACAGTCGTAAGATAGACGGGGTGTCAGACGTCGGGTGTAAGACAGTCGTAAACATTGAAGTGTATGACAGGCGTGGATGTAAGACAGACGTGGGTGTAAGACAGTCGGGTGTAAGACAATCGGGTGTAAGACAGGCGTGGTAAGGGAGTTGTAGGTAAGACATGTGATGTAAGACAGACGTGGGTGTAAGACAAGTTGGAGGTGTAAGACAGTCTAGGGTGTAAGACAGTCATGGATAAGACAGACGAGTAAGACATTAGTAAAGACAGACGAGGTGTAAGACAGTCGTAGGTGTAAGACAGACGTGGTGTAAGACAGATAGTAGGACAGTTGTCGGTGTAAGACAAAGTCGGGTGTAAGACAGTCGTGGGTGTAAGACAGTCGGGTGTAAGACAGTCAAGACAGACGTGGGTGTAAGACAGTCGGGTGTAAGACAGTCGTGGGTGTAAGACAGTTGTAGGTGTAAGACAGAAGCTGGTGTAAGACAGTCGTGGGTGTAAGACGTTGTAGGTAAGACAGTCGTGGGTAAGACAGTCGTGGTGTAAGACAGACGTGGGTGTAAAGACAGTTGTAGGTGTAAGATGAGACGAGTGTAAGACAGACGTGTGTAAGACAGACGGGGTGTAAGACAGTTGTAGGTGTGAAGACAGTCGTAGGTGTAAGACAGATGGACAAGACAGACGAGCGTAAGACAAGTTGGAGGTGTAAGACGTCGGGGTGTAAGACGTCTGTAGGTAAGACAGATGTGTAAGAGAGGTTGTAGGTGTAGGACAGTCGTGGATGTAAGACAGACGTGAGTGTAAGACAGTCAAAACAGACGTGGGTGTAAGACAGTTGTAGGTAAGACAGTCGTGGGTGTAAGACAGTCGGGGTGTAAGAGAGGTGTAAGACAGTCGTGGGTAAAAGACAGACGTGAGTGTAAGACAGTCGGGTGTAAGACAGTTGTAGGTGTAAGACAAGTCGGGTAAGACAGTTGTAGGTGTAAGATGTGTCTAGGTGTAAGACAGTCATGGATTAAGACAGAAGAGGGTAAGACGTCGTGGGTGTAAGACAGTTGCAGGTGTAAGACAGTCGTAGGTGTAAGACAGTTGTAGGTGTAAGACAGTCGTGGGTGTAAGACAAATGGGTGTAAGACAGATGGGTGTAAGACAGTCGTGGTGTAAGACGTCGTGGGTGTAAAGACAGATGGGGTGTAAGACAGTTGTAGGTGTAAGACAGTCGTGATGTAAGAGAGTCGTGGGTGTAAGACAAGTCGTGGGTGTAAGACGTTCGTGGGGGTAAGACACGTGGATGTACAAAAGTTGTAGGTGTAAGACAGTCGGGTGTAAGACAGTCGTTGGTGTAAGACACTGTGGGTAAGACATTCAAGGGTGTAAGACAGTCGTGGATGTAAGACAGTCGTGGGTGTAAGACAGTTGTAGGTAAGACAGTCGTGGGTGTAAGACAGTCGAGGTGTAAGACAGTCGGGGTGTAAGACGTTCAGGTGTAAGACAGATGTGGTGTAAGACAAATGCAGGTGTAGGACAGTCGTGGATGTAAGACAGACGTGAGTGTAAGACAGTCGTGGGTGTAAAACAGACGTGGGTGTAAGACAGTTGTAGGTGTAAGACAGTCGTGGGTGTAAGACGTTCGTGGGGGTAAGACAGATGTGGGTGTAAGACAGTTGTAGGTGTAAGACAGTCGTGGGATGTAAGACAGACGTGAGCGTAAGACAGTCGTGGGTGTAAGACACAGTAGGTGTAAGACAGTCGTGGTGTAAGACAGTTGTAGGTAAGACAGTCTAGGTAAGACAGTCATGGATTAAGACAGACGAGGGTGTAAGACGTTCGTGGGGTAAGACAGTTGTAGGTGTAAGACAGTTGTAGGTGTAAGACAGTTGTAGGTGTAAGACGTCGGGTGTAAGACAGTCGGTGTAAGACAGTCGTGGGTGTAAGACAGTCGTGGGTGTAAGACGTTCGTAAAAGACAGACGTGGGTGTAAAGACAGTTGTAGGAAAGACATGGATGTAAGAGAGTCGGGGTGTAAGACAGTCGGGGTGTAAGACGTTCGTGGGGGTAAGACAGACGTGGGGTGTAAGACAGTTGTAGGTGTAAGACAGTCGTGGTGTAAGACAGTCGTTGGTGTAAGACAGTTGTGGGTGTAAGACATTGAAGGTGTAAGACAGGCGTGGATGTAAGACAGAGGGTGTAAGACGACGTGGGTGTAAGACAGACGTAAGACAGTTGTAGGTGTAAGACAGTCGGTGTAAGACATGGGTGTAAGACAGACGGGGTGTAAGACAGTTGTAGGTGTAAGACAGTCGTGGGTGTAAGACAGTCGTGGGTGTAAGACAGACGTGGGTGTAAAGCAGGCGTGGTGTAAGACAGGCGTGGGTGTAAGACAGTCGTGGGTGTAAAGACGGTTGTGGGTGTAGACAGTCGTGGGTGTAAGACAGTCGTGGGTGTAAGACAGTCGTGGGTGTAAGACAGGCGTGGGTGTAAGAAAGTTGTGGGTGTAAGACAGTCGTGGGTGTAGGCAGTTGTAGGTGTAAAGACAGTCATGGGTGTAAGACAGGCATGGGTGTAGACAGTCGTGGGTGTAAGAACAGTCGTGGGTGTAAGACAGGCGTGGGTGTAAGACAATTTGGAGGTGTAAGACAGTCGTGGGTGTAAGATGAAGCATGGGTGTAAAGACAGTCGTGGGTGTAAGACAGGTTATGGGTGTAAGACAGTCGTGGGTGTGAAGACAGTCGTGGGTATGAAGTGGGTGTAAAGACAGTCGTGGGTGTAAGACAGTCGTAGGTGTAAGACAGTTGTGGAGGTGTCAGTCGTGGGTGTAAGACAGTCGTGTGGGTGTAAGACAGTCGTGGGTGTTGGGCAGGCGTGGGTGTAAGACGGTGGTTATGAAGACAGTCGTGGGTGTAAAGACAGTCAGGGGTGTAAGACAGTCGTGGGTGTAAGAGAGAGTGACGGGTGTAGACAGATCGTGGGTGTAAGAAGGCGTGGGTGTAAGACAGTCAGGGTATGAACAGCTAGTTGTAGGAACAGTTGTAGGTGTAAGACAGATGTGGGTGTAAACAGTGGTGGGTGTAAGACAGGTGTGGGTGTAAGACAGTCGTGGATTGTAAGACAGTCAAGGGTAAAGACAGTCGTGGAGATTAAGACAGACGTGGTGTAAGAGGTGTGGGTGTAAGACAGTCGTGGGTGTAAGACAGTCGTGGGTGTAAGGCTGAGTGGTGAAGAGGTGTGGGGGTCGTGGGTGTAAGACAGTCGTGGGTTAAGACAGACGTGGGTGTAAGACAGTTGGAGTGTAAGACAGTCGGGGTGTAGACAGTCGTGGGTGTTAGACAGTCGTGGGTAAAGAGTTGTAGGTGTAAGACAGTCGTGGGTGTAAGACAGAAGTCATTGGTGTAAAGAGTTGTAGGTGTAAAAGACAGTCGTGGGTGTCAGAGGTTGTGGGTTAAGACATTCGTGAGTTAGAGACAGTGTGTAAAGAGTTGGGTTTAAGACAGTCGTGGTGTGGTTAAAGACAGACGTGGGTGTAAGACAGTCGTAGGTTAAAGACGGGCGTGGATGCAGTCGTGGGTGTAGAGAGGTTGTAGGTGTAGACAGTCGTGGGTGTAAGAAGTCGTGGGTGTAAGACAGTCGACGGTGTAAAGACAGTCTGGGTATAAAGTCGTGGGTGTAAGACAGTCGTGGGTGTAAAGAGGTTGTAGGTGTAAGACGGTGGGTGTAAGACAGTCGTGGGTGTAAGACAGTTGTGGGTGTAAAGACAGTCGTGGGTGTAAGACAGTCGTGGGTGTAAGACAGTCGTGACTGTAAGACAGTCGTGGGTGTAAGACAGTCGTGACTGTAAGGCCGTCGTGGGTGTAAAGACAGTCGTGGGTGGAAGGCAGTCGTTGGTGTAAGACAGGCGTGGTTTTAGACAGTTGTAGGTGTAAGACAGTCGTGGGTGTAAGACAGTCTGACTGTAAGACATTCGTGGTTGTAAGACAGTCGTGGGGTGTAAGACAGTCATTGGTGTAAGACAGTCATGTGTGGGCATCGTGGTTTAAAGACAGTTGTAGGTGTAAGACAGTTGTAGGTGGACGGGGTATGTAAGACAGTCGTGGGTGTAAGACAGTCGTGGGTGTAAGACAGTCGTGGGTGTAAGACAGTCGTGGGTGTAAAGTTGTAGGTGTAAGACAGTCGTGATGTAAGACAGTCGTGGGTGTAAAGACAGTTGTGAGTGTAAGACAGTCGTGGGTGTAAGACAGGCGTGAGTGTAAGACAGTCGTGGGTGTAAGACAGTCGTGGGTGTAAGACAGTCGTGGGTGTAAAGACAGTTGTGGATTGAAGAAAGTTGTAGGTGTGGCAGGCGTATGTAAGACAGTCGTGGGTGTAAGACAGTCGTGGGTGTAAGACAGTCGTGGGTGTAAGGACAGTTGTGGGTGTAAGACAGTTGTAGGTGTAAGACAGCGTTGTAAGACGTCGTGTTTAAGACAGTTGTGGGTGTAAGACAGTCGTGGGTGTAAAGACAGTTGTGGGTGTAAGACAGTCGTGGGTTTATAAAGACAGTTGTAGGTGTAAGACAGTTGTAGGTGTAAAAGATGTCGTGGGTGTAAAAACAGTTGTGGGTGTAAAGACAGTTGTAGGTGTAAGACAGTCGTGGGTGTAAGACAGTCGTGGTGTAAGACAGTCGTGGGTGTAAGACAGTTGTGGGTGTAGGACAGTCGTGGGTGTAGACAGTTGTAGGTGTAAGACAGTCGTGGTGTAAGAACAGTCGTGGGTGTAAGACGAGTTGTAGGTGTAAGACAGTCGTGGGTGTAAGAGGGTTGTAGGTAAAAAGACGATGCGTGGGTGTAAGACAGTCGTGGGTGTAAGACAGTCGTGGGATAAGACAGTCGTGGGGTGTAAGACAGTCGTGGGTGTAGAACAGTCGTGGGTGTAAGACAGTCTGGGTGTAAGACAGTCGTAGGTGTAAGACAGTCGTGGGTGTAAACAGTCTGGGTGTAGACAGTTGTGGGTGTAAGACAGTCGTGGGTGTAGAGAGTTGTAGGTAAAAGACAGGCGTGGGTGTAAGACAGTCGTGGGTGTAAGACAGTCGTGGGTGTAGAAGACAGTCGGAGGTGTAAGACAGTCGTGGGTGTAAGACAGTCGTGAGTGTAAGACAGTCGTGGGTGTAAGAACAGTTGTAGGTGTAAGACAGTCGTGGGTGTAAAGACAGTTGTGGGGTGGTGGAGAGTTGTGGGTGTAAGACAGTCGTGGGTGTAAGACAGTCGTGGGTGTAAGACAGTCGTGGGTGTAAGGTTGTAGGTGTAAGACAGTCGTGGGTGTAAAGACAGTCGTGGGTGTGAACAGGCGTGGGTGTGAAGAAAGTTGTAGGTGTAAGACAGTCGTGGGTGTAGAGACAGTCGTGGGTGTAAGACAGGCGTGGGTGTATGATAGGCGTGGGTGTAAGACAGGCGTGGGTGTAAACAGTTGTAGGTGTAAGACAGTTGTAGGTGTAAAGCAGGCGTGGGTGTAAGACAGGCGTGGGTGTAAGACAGGCGTGGGTGTAAGACAGGCGTGGGTGTAAGACAGTTGTAGGTGTAAGACAGTCGTGGGTGTAAGACAGTAGTGTGGTGTAAGACAATCGTGGGTGTAAGACAGGTGTAGGTGTACGACAGGCGTGGGTGTAAGACAAGCGTGGGTGTAAGATAGTCGTGGTTGTAAGAAATACATTTATTTAAGATAGGCATGGGCTTTCTATGGACGTAATTGTAAGTTATTCGTAATTTTAGGAGAGGCAGAGGTTCAGGTAGCTCACCGGAACGTACACGAGATGGCAGAAGCCAAGATTATTTGATAAACACCTTTTATTAGGAAACGTTTTAAGACTTTGTATATCATGAACCATCAAGACATAACATGATATAGTGTGACCTGTATAGGATAATCTTCACTTATCTGCGTATTGTTCTCTTCACACCTACGGTCGACAGGTTATCGTCATGAATTAGCACAAGATACAAACAAGACTGTATATAGTCAACGATCTAATACGGAATACTATACAAGTAAAAACAGTTCTAAAATTGATTTGACATTGACTTAACAGAAGATATAAACTTAATTTTTCTTAAATTTAACACAAGATGAACGCAAGATTTTTAGTTTATTCTTGAAATTAACAAAAGGTTCTTCGTTTTTTGTTTATTTATCATGGAATCTTTAGTTCTTTCCTAAATATAACACAATGCTCCCCGTTTTCCTTTAATATCAGGAAAATATTCTTGATTTTTCTTAAACGTAAAATAAAATCCTTCGTTGTCTTAAAAAATTCCTTCGTTTTACCTTGACTTTAAAACAAGATTTTTTGTTTTATCTTGAATTTACCACAACACACAAACCCGATCTTTTTTTTGTTTATGAATTTAAGACCAAATTCTTCGCTTCGTCTTCAATTCAACACAAGGCAATGTACAAACAAGATCCTTCTGAAAGCGGAACTTGATGTCTGCGGCGTGAGATCAGCCAGTCTTTCTGGTATTTTTAGCCAATGAATCAAACTGCAAAGTTTCGTACAATGAATAAATCCTCGTAAAAGATATAACAATGACCATAACAGGGCGACGTTAAGTAAAGCACAAAAATTACCTAAAAATCGTCAAATTTACACTGAGACTCTTACATAAAATAACGTGACGTAACAGAAAATAACATAACATTACATAATATAACATAACATAGCATAACATAAAATTACATTAATAACAGCACTAGTCATAATGGACAGAAAATGCATGGATAATTTTATATGCTGTCTTATGCTAAGTGAACTTATCTAATTAAGTTCGAGTCTGTGTATTTGTGATCCTATTTTGAAATATTTATCGAACAAGCTTTTGTGTATTTGGACCTTAATAGGTAACATTGAGGCTGTTTATGTTGTATGAAAGGTTGAGAAAGTGAAGAGTAAATGGAAGATAAAAGAAGGCAAAGAGAGAGAGAGAGAGAGAGAGAGAGATATCATCAAAATAGAAGGATGGAAATAGAGGTGAAAGATGAAAGACCAAGAGAGAGAAAGAGATAGAATAAACAGAAACAGATAGAGACAAG
Organism: Homarus americanus; assembly: GCF_018991925.1. Lineage (NCBI taxonomy): Eukaryota > Metazoa > Arthropoda > Malacostraca > Decapoda > Nephropidae > Homarus > Homarus americanus. The sequence continues at coordinate 16,481,818 of NW_024735554.1, read as the reverse complement.
AGCTAGTAAAACGACAGATAAAACAGCAGAGAGAGAGAGAGAGAGAGAGAGAGAGAGAGAGAGAGAGAGACGGGACCGACCATCCCGCGCTGTCTCGGGTAAACGGAAGTGTCTTGTCACAGTAAACAGTAATACAAAATTAATATCAATGTGGTGTGTGTGACCACTGCCGTAGGTCTACCACACACACGCGCGCGCACACACACACACACACACACACACACACAAGCGGCAGCCACAAAGACAATGCCGCGGGAATGTTTGCATTATGCATCTTGGTTGCACACATTGCACAGAAGTTGCTGCCATGCATATATGCTCACTGATGCGCCAAGTGTCTGCCCTTTACCACTACTGGCTGTCAGGAACTACGTCGTGGTATATGATAGTTTTTTTTCTCTTGCTCGTTCTTTCTCTCTCTCTCTCTCTCTCTCTCTCTCTCTCTCTCTCTCTCTCTGTTTTCCATTAATAAGCGGTTCTTAAAGAGCCTGGTCCTTATAGCACATAAAAGACCACCAAAACAACAATGGGGACGTTACTAATCGCTACAAAAAAGCTTAAACACTCTCCTAAAGAACAGTGTATTCTAACCGAGGCACCGAAGCAGGATCACCTACTAAAGGGTACGTGCACAATAAACCGATGTGTTGATAAGATGATAATGGCAGCATCATAGGGTGCCGCCTCCACAATGTCCGGGAGAGGTGGTGGTGGTGATGACATAGCGTTGGCTTCTGTACACACACACGCGCACACATACACACACACACACATACACACACACACATACACACACGCACACACACATACACACACACACACACACACACACATACACACACACACACATACACACACACACATACACACACACACACACACATACACACACACACACACACACACACACACACATACACACACACACATACACACACACACACACATACACACACACACACACACACACGCACACACACACACACACACACACACACACACACACATACACACACACACATACACACACACACATACACACACACACACACACATACACACACACACACACACACACACACATACACACACACACACATACACACACACACACATACACACACACACACACACATACACACACACACATACACACACACACACACACATACACACACTATATATATATATATATATATATATATATATATATATATATATATATATATATATATATATATATATATATATATATATTATTTATAGGGTAAGATATTGGGAAAAGTTCACATCTCCTAAAACATTTTTGTTATAACTAACAAACTTCATTGAATTCTAACTGAGTCTTATTCTAATACGTCTTACAGATAAAAGTGAAGACCATACAACCTATTTCAATATGTTTTTAATTAACTTCATATAAATAAGTTTATATCATCTTGATCATTCAGGAGATAATGCCACTGATTCACATATTCAATCCTATGACTCAGTGCATAGTGTATTATCTCTTCACTGCCTCTATGTTGCAGTGAGTTCCTGTTATGTCTATTTCCAGCACGACATTCAATCACCTTCCCTGTATGTTATTAAAAGCTATAGCGTAGGAAAGATATTAATGCTGACATGCTATGTTAAGACACAACAGTACTTTTATAGTGAAGGGGAAGTTTGTGGTCACCAACTTAAAGGTTCAAATAAGAAATTACCGCTTAAACCCTGTTGAAAGTTTACTTGCTTGTGATGTAGATTTTATAAGTGGTGAATCTGGTGAAACAGTATATAATCCGTAAGTACAGCCCACACCACTTATAGACCATACAGACTGGTGGCCTCAAAATTCCTAACCGACAACATCACTGGGTGCATCTCTCCCTCACTCGCCTCGAGAAACACACATTTTTAGAAACAAGCAAACCAGGAAATTAATCGGTGGCCAGCCAAGGTGTAAGGTCAACGCTTACCGCCGAACACTTTAGTATGGATAAATAATAAAACAAAAATCTTTGTGTTTATAAAACCTATCCATGCATTTGTCTTAGTTACGAAAATAATAGAATATATAACATGGTATTGGAGCTTCGAAGCAGGCCACTGCTCATTTGCACCGGATATTCCACCAATGAGCGTTGACCAGAGAGGTTGACAGACGCCCACCTTGCCTCGAGGCTCGCCTTCACTCGACAGCTCGACAGTACAGAATGTCGATAAGGAGGAGGAATTATGGGCAAGAATAATATTCACCGTCGAAAAAACATTTTGTCCAAAATAAGAAGAAAATAAGTAGTCTACAATAGGCCGGTTGGCCTGTGCATGGCAGCTCCTGTCGAGAGTTACAACTACCCTCTACCGTCCATGAATCTATCTAGCCTCCTTTCAAGACATTCCAGCGTCCCAGCACTTACTGCAAAGTTGCTAAGCTTGTTCCATTCATCTACCACCCTATTTGTGAAATAGTTTCTTCCTATCTCCCTCCTAAACCTAAACTTATCCAACTTAAATCCGTTGCTACGAGTCATATCCTGCTCGGATATTATAAGAACTTTATTTATATCACCTTTATTGATTCCTTACACTCACTTAAATACTTCTATCATATCTCTCCGTACTCTTCGTCTTTCGAGGCAATGCAAGTTTAGTTTCTATAATCTATCTTGATAGGGAAGGTGTCTTAGTCCCGGAATCATTTTCGTCATTCTTCGCTGTACCGACTCCAGTGAATTAATATCAATTCTATAATAAAGGCACCAGAACTAAACAGCATAATCGAGGTGCAGCCTGACTAGCGCAAGATATACAGTATTTGCAATATGACTTCCGCACTGTTATTACTTGCACTTCTAGATATAAAACCTAATACTCAGTTTGCCTTATTTCGAACATTAACGCACTGGGCTTACGAATAGCCCTAGGTCTCTTTTACAAGTCGACTTCTCTAGTTCGATGTTGACAGTATTTCTTCTTCCAATATTAAGTGCGCTGCACTTGCTGGTGTTGAAGTTAATTTGCCATTTTTTCTGACCACTCCTGCAGTTTATTTAAATCCTCCTGTAGTGCATTTGCATCCTGCCCTGAATTAATCTGCCTCCCTATTTTGGTGTCACTGCTGATCCCAGTATCTAGATCGCTTATGTAGATTATGAACAAGAGTGGGCCCAGTGGAACCTCACTAGTTACACAGTCCCACTCTGATTTAAAACCATCTGCGCTGACCCACTGTGTTCTATCGGTGAACCATGATTTTATCCAATTTAATACTTCCCTTGATACCATGAGCCTTAACTTTTCCTAGAAGCCTCTGATGCGGTACTCTGTCAAATGCTTTGCTAAAGTCTAAGTAAATAACACCGTAATTTTCGTCATTATCAACTACCTCATGGACTTTCCTAAAAAAACGTCAGCAGATTTGTTAGAAAAGATTTCCCAGTTGTAAATCCATGTTGAGAGTCGTAGATTAATTTGTTTTTTCTCTAAATGCGATCGGATGCTATTTGCTATAATTGCTTCAAGAAATTTCCCCACTACCGACGTCAAACTAATCGGCCGGTAATTTGACACTGATGCTCTATCTCCCTTTTTGAATATGGGTACTACACTTGCCTGTCTTCACAAGTCTGGCACAACTCCCGTGTCTAATGATTTTGTAATTAAATATACGAGGGGTCCGTTAGATAGATTCATGGATGATAGAGAGTGGTAGTAACTCTCGACAGGAGCTGCCATGCACAGGCCAACCGGCCTATTGCAGACTCCTTATTTTCTTATGTTCTTATGTTAATCTTTTCCTTACACATTTTCAAAACTCGAGGGAAAATTTCATCCGGCCCTTGGGATTTTGTCTTCTTTAATTTATTTATCTTCTTAAGAACAGCCTCTTTTCTGATAGTGATATCCTTTAGTTTCTCTTCTTCATTTCCCCTAAATATCAGTTCCACCTCTGGCTTTTCCTCTTGAATTTTTTCTGTGAAAACTGATAAGAAGTAGCTGCTTAATGCTTTGCTTATTTCCTCACTATCATCGATCACTTCTGCTCTCTCTGACTTTAAGGGCCCCACTTTGTCCTTGACCTTTGTCCTATGTACCAGGAAAAATCCCTTGGGATTCGCCTTGGATTCTTTTGCTATCCTGATTTCGTAGTCCCTCTTTGCCTTCCTTACATTTTTCTTAACACTCCTAGATAGTTCATTATGCCTATCTCTAAAATGCTCCTCCCCTCCCTTTAACTTCTTATAAATTCCTTTGTTTGGACCTATGTCATGTTTAAGTTTTTTGGTCATCCACCTTGGCTCATTCTTATTTGACTTAATTTTTCTGTATGGTATATTTTGTTCCTGTGCTTTACGTAGTATACTAGTGAATTTAGTATAGTCATCATCAATTGTTGAGTCCACAGTGACCTCACCCATTCCTACCGGAGACTGACCTGACCGTTCCCAGGAGACCTCACCTAGGTACCTTCTTAACCCTTCATAATCTGCCGATCGAAATTCTGGGACTCTGACCACATTATTATTATTTTTCGTGTCCCAATTTGTGGTAAACCTGATTTCTCTGTGATCATTGCTCCCTAGTTCTCCCCCTTTTGTGATATCTCTGGTAATATTTTCTTTATTTGTTAATACTAGGTCTAATATATTGTCACCTCTAGTAGGTTTTGTAATTAGTTGTTTTAAAATATTGTCCTGTACTGCGTCTAGGAAGTCTTCAGATTCCTAGTCACCTAAAATGTTGTCCCAGTCAATATTTCTGAAGTTGAAATTCCCCATAATGAAGAGGTTGTTGTATCTTGCTGCCCTACTCATTACTTGCCATATGGGGTGAGCTGCTTCTTTCCCTAGACTTGGGGGCCTGTAAATCACTTCCACAATTAGTTTTTCTCTTCCTTCTGCAAGTTCTACCCATACAGAGTCAGTTCCAATTTCACCCTTTATTGTATTATTAATGTAACATTTTAATGTATCCCCGACGAAGAGTGCGACCCCTTCCCTCTTCCTACCTTCCCTGCCCTTGTGAAAAAGGTTGTACCCTTCTATGTGATACTCAGATAAAAGTTCTTGCTCGCCAGATTCATCCAGTTTTCGGTGATTGCTATGACGTCTACATTCTCAGTACATACAGCCGCTCTCAGCATGTATATGTTATTTCTAACGCTCTTACTGTTTGTATAGTATACATTTAAGCAACCATGGCCGTTTCCTTGTGTGGCGCCGAAACAATACAAGGAAGCATACCGGTAAAGTTATATTTGCAACCTGTAACGTGGTTTATTTTATTATACTGTAATTGTATATAAAATTAATTTATAAATTCCCGCATATCTTGCAGTAAATAAAACATCATAATTTGACAGGAAAGTAAAGAAGATAAGGTCTAAATTATCTATGAACAACTAGGGAGCTGCCGAGTAAGCGTCAGAGATGTCACAGATTCAGGGACCGTTTTGTGCCAGAAGATGTGTTATTACCCTTAATGATTTTTCCTCACCTTTCTCCACGAAAGGAATTCTCCCTTCCCGCCCGTCCCCATAATATTTGGTATTACTGACAATCACAAGGTAAACTACTTCTACAGTTTGATTAATTACTCGGGTAAACTAAGAAACGCCTAACATCTTGTATTGAACACCTTTCATAAATTAGATTTACACAAAGGTGATTGACATTCTTTAGTTTGTCTATAGTCTGTCTACAATATTAAACCTCACAATGTGCCAGACAGATGTGTGGAGACTGTTGGCAGTGTTGGTTTAGTCGTGGTTTGAGTTGTTCGTCCCGAGACAACACACACGTCTTCGAAAGAGTTGACTTTCGGAATAAGAAAAAATATTTTAAATTATTTATATCTTCATGACATTACTTTCAGACACATAAACATAAATATCTTTAAAGCTACATGTGTGGAGAAACGAATGAGTTAACGCGAGCGAACTCAGTCCATAGAGCACTGGTACGAGGTTTGGATGGTTCGTTCAAGTCTTGAATCTGCCTCGTTTCTCGGTTTCGGATTTACGAGAATGTCAACAGAGGCCTCCAACAAGACGACATACGCAGTGCTGCCTCTGCCTTGGTGCCGGTAAGGAAGTAGACGAAGGCTTATAGACAAACAAATCGCCGGTGAAGAGACTGAAATTGACGAGGACTGGAAAGTATCGTAAAGTGTTTGGCAATGAAGTAAAAAGTGTTTATAAGTGTCATGAAGTGTTTGCAACGTCACAAAGTGTTTATAAGTGCCGTAAAGTAGTTATAAGTACGCGAAGGCTTCTAGACAAACGAATAGCCGGTGAGGCGAAGAGACAGAAATTGACGAGACTGAAAGTATCGTCAAGTGGTTTGTCTGTGTAGCAAAGTGTGTGTGTCATGAAGTGTTTCAAGTGTCACAAAGTGTTTAGAAGTATCTTAAAGTTGTTTTACTATACGTATTTCAAAGTGGTCTTAAGTTTCAAAAAGTACTTTTAAGTACTTCTAAATTTTCAAGTATTTTGAAGTGATCACAAGTATCATAACGTATTCTTAAGTAACATAAAGTGTGTATAAGTGTTTGTGTTATGAAGTTTTATAAATAATGTGAAGTATTTGCATCAAGAAGACTTATAAGTGTACAAAGTAACTCAGGGCACCAGAAACACCCATACGTGGTATAGAGTGGCATAAGGTGTTAGAGGGCCATAAAGTGTCCCGTTATGTCACAATGATTCATGTAATATCCAAAAGTGCTTTAAATCCAGTGGGTCTGATAAAATGCCATTAAGTCTAATGTGTCCTAAAATGTCAGTGTCCTAAAGTGTCTTGAAGTGTCGTAAGGTGTCAAAGTGTCCCAAACTGTCATGAAGTATCCTAAAATTTTAAGTATCCTCAAGTATCAGTGGTCTAAAGAGTCCTAGTGTCAGTATTCGAAGGTGCCATAAAGTGTCATGAAGTCACGATGTCTCGAATAGTTATAACGTGTCCAAAAGTGTCACACGGTGTCGAAAAGTGTCGTAAGGTGCTGTGAAGTTTCTCAGTGTCGTAGAGTGTCATTAATGTCGTAAACTGTCTTGAACTATCACAAGGTGTAAAGTGTGTCATGGAGTACAGCAAGGTATCGTCAAGTGCCGTGAGGTGTCATAAAAGTGTCATAACGGTGCCAGAAAGTAACCTTGTACGTTGCCAGGGCTTCCGCGACCACCAGTACAAGGTGACTACTACTACTACTTCTACTGTTGTGTTGTTGATATACTGAACAAGTTCTCTTAGTCATCCATTTGGCAGAAACTTATGCCTAAGATCATTGTTTCTGCCGTAGTTGTTCCTGTAAGTGTAAATAATCATATAGAAGTGTGTGTGTGGGGGGGGGGCGGGGGGTAGACTGCAGGTAATCTTAACTGGATTTTTATTTTATTTTTCCAGATAAGAGAGTTAAAACAGCTCTTTAGAGGGACATTAACACACCATATGTCAGGTACGTCCAAGTTGATTATTGTATTATTCATCAACTATGTGTGGAGTCCTTCCCATCCCACAACTGTTTTAAAGGAAAGTTACGCCTTTCCCCTCCATCTTTAAGGGCGTCGGTGTCCCTCCCTTATTAATGAGTTCACGCGGACATCGAACCCACTCCTTATCTTACACCGTGTTTGTGGTCGCCTGTGGCCCCGTCGTTCTCTATATGAGTCTCCCCCTCACCTTCCCTCACGCCGTCTATGAGGGTATCGGAGTCCTCCCCCTCCCACCTTCCTGTCAGAGCCTCACCTCTTCCATTCAAGTGGGTACAGTGATCACACTCACCTGTTTTAGAGGCATCCGTATCTCTCCTGGAAAGTTTGTGCTGCACTGAGATAAAATGACCCTCACCATTCTGTCATGGCTAAGTGTCCTCTCTATCAGCTGTTGATTCGTCAAACAGGTCCCAGCCATAATTGGTAACAACCTATCCTAACCATTAAGATTGGAGCTTAGTAATAACAGGTCCCGATCCCAGTAAGTACTAATTCCAATGGATCCTAATTTTAATGGGCATCGACCATTTGATCTTGAAATTTTCAGTGATGTGTGGGAGAGTCCTCACACTCATGCCTCGGGAACATCCACACACCTCGAGAGCATTAGACCACCTCCTCGTGTTTCAACATCAAAGTATTTTTCGATGTAATCTTTAAGGGTGCCACGTTTTTTCGAGACTTGCATCAAACACCAATTTTTCTAAATATTATGAATATAGAAAACCATTCGTTTTACTGTTATGGGAGAGCCGTCCCTTGTTGACTTGCGTTTTTTTTCTTTCTCTCTCAGTCCGCCCGTGATAGATTACGCACCCTCTCGGTAACATCACAGACGCGATGGATTAATTTCAGTTTTAGCGTGAAAGCGCAAATTATGGCAGGATATTATTGGGCAGTACTGGACGTGTTGTACTTCAGTATTTCAGATAATCAAGGTTGTTTTAATTATACTTATATGTATATATTTTTTTTTGTGTGGGGGCTTTATAAAACGACGTTGTTTGGGGGCAAACTACTTAAGTTTCATTATTTCTATTGTAAGGTTTTAACGAATGAAAAAATTAACAGCAGTTACGGGAACGAATGTAGCCAATTTAAGTGCACTAGTAGAATTAAATATTAATGACGAATAATTTCCAGGGTAGAAATGGCAACAAATTTATTTTAAAATGGTTAACATAGAATATCACTGAGCTGACAAGCCTCTGTGGTGTGGAGTGTCGCGATCCCACTACCCTTTATACTTGGGGAGTGAAACCTACCCCAAGTTATTAACAAATAAAGGAACAAATAGGGAACACGGCAATAATTATCCCCACAAAAAACCTACTCAATTAATGTACTTGAATAAGTATGAACAAATTGAAGTAAGTCACAAAAGGGAAGATAATTAATTAATTCAATTTATGTTCTAAAGGGAGCAATGACTGGCAAACATGAATTTAAGGGTATAAGTAATTGTATATTAAAATAAGAGTGATGCCGGAAGGGTGAAAATATACCGTAAGGAGTTAGACCAAACGAATATTACTTAACATAACTATATTACACAGACATACAAAATATATATATATATATATATATACAACAATCACTACAAAATGATTATTTCCTACCAAACAGGAGGTTCCTTACCACCAGGATCCCTTCCTAGGCCTAACTAAACGTGTCACTAATACCCGGTAACCCTAGGACATTGCAGAAGACTGGACAAGGCACTAGACAAGGGTCAAGGCTAGAGAACGAATGGACACGTCTACCCTATGCCACGGTTTTTCGCTACTGGCGAAGCGTGGGCACGCCGAGGAGCGTGTCTCATATCACGTGATCCAGAACATTTGCTAGATAATTTATATAATTTATTAATACTACTCTTGATTTGAACTTAACAGAGTAAGACAATGATGCATATTAATAACATACATAAATATACAATTAACCTAAGTAACTAAGAACAATAATAATATAATAAGTACAATTAACAAATTATTAATAGCTTGTGTGAAATGGAGGCGTGAACATATGCCTCACGCTATGCGAGTTCCCGAGCGCTCAGGCACGTGACAGGAGGCCTAGCCCAGAAGAATAAGGTCCAATCCCAACTAAGCTAAGCACAGGCGAATATGGTTGCTAGGTGTCGTAGCAGTAAGGTTGGTATTGGTATTAGCATTATAGGTTGGCGAGGTTTAACCATTATTTTCAACAATCTATTAAGGCTATTTAGGATATCCAATTAAGTAACCTTAACATCAGCATAGTTTTCGTAAATAGCAGCAACATTTCCCACTTATATTAGACATCCTTCACCACTCCATTGTACTGGGTGTGTTTCACAGCAACAACGGAACGTGAGCACACGCAAGTGGTCATAACTCCATTCAATTCAATTTCACCATATTTTGACACCATATGAATGTCTCATTAATGAACGAAATTTTGGGTAACATAAAATAAAATGTTTAATTATTTTCATCTAATAATATTCTATTACATTACTTAAGGTTTTTTCTTGTTAAAGTGATATCCCCAGGTGGAATGTGTAGAGTTAATTATATTTGGAGTAGAAGAGCACAACAGACTTAAACATTTTTCCTTCGTTATTATTCCCACCACCAGCCATTTGGAAGAAGATATTTAAAAACATTTTTTTTTCTTTTGCAAAAGCCTGTCTAGCCTCCCTCCTCTTCTATCACGGTCTGCAGTCTTGACCTCATGTTCCCGGCGTGGTTCCGAGCATCAGCTTCACCGCTGACCACTCCCTCCCACTGCTGAACCATCTTAACTCTGTGAACGGGGAGCGATCCTGGACAAATATTGCGTTGTTTCGACGCCACACAAGGATATGGCCATGGTTGTTGGACGAAATGTTTATACGTCGGTGAATATTACTCTTGGCCAAAATTCCTCCTCCTTGACATAATGTCAAGCGAAGGCGAGCTTGAAGGCACTGTTCAGGTCTGTCGACCTCTCTATCTCTAGTCAACGTTCATTGGTGGAATATCCGGTGCAAATGAGCAGTGGCCTTTTTCGAAGCTCTAGCTTCATATTATAAATTCTATCATGTTTGCAATTAAATCAAATCCATGAGTAGGTTTTATAAACAAAGAAAATATCTTTCTTATTTATTAATCCTTCGTAAGGTGTTCCGGGGTAAAAACTTTAACTTTATACCTTGGCTGACCACCGATTGATTGCCTGGTTTGTGTGTTTCTGAAGGTGGGGGTGAGGGAGGGATCCATCCAGTGAAGTTGTTGGTTAGGAATTTCGAGATAGTAGTGGTAGAGATGTAAATGAGAGAGCCGTTGGTTCTGAAGATGCAATAAGGTGTAGGAGGAAGGTAAAGTTAGGAAGTGGGAGATAAAGTGAGAGATTGAAAGCAAATTAACATTGTTTACTAGGTTTAAGATCCCTACTTATCATTACTCCTAAATCTTTTTCACAGTCGGATTTCTCGATAACATCGTTGTTCATCTGATATCTGGTTTCTCTGTTTACATCTCCTAGACTAAGTAATTTACATTTGTCCACATTAAATTTCATCTGCCATTTTTCAGACCATTCGAAAAATTCGTTTAGATCTTTCTGTAGTTTTGCGGAGTCCACGTCAGATTTAATTACACGCCCTATTTTAGTGTCATCAGCAAATTTACATATGTTGCTGTCTACGCTTATATCTATGTCGTTTATGTATATAATAAATAATAATGGTCCAAGTACTGAGCCTTGGGTTACTCCACTAGTGACGTTACTCCAATCGGATTTAGTGCCGTTAATGCTTACTCGCTGTTTCCTGTCCTGTAACCACGCCCTAATCCATTTTAGAATATCTCCTCCAATGCCATGAGTCTCCACTTGTTGTATTAGTCTTTCGTGGGGAACTCTGTCGAGGGCTTTGCTTAAGTCGAGATATACCACATCATAATCGTGCCCGTCGTCCACTGATTCGAAAACAGATGAGAATGTTATGAGATTAGTTAGACATGAACGCCCGCTTGTGAAGCCATGTTGGGAATCATCGATCAACTTGCACTTCTTCAGGTGATTTCGAATAGAGTTTGAAATTATTGCTTCCAGTAATTTGCCTATAATTGATGTTAGACTGATTGGTCGGTAGTTAGAGTATAGTGATCTATCTCCCTTCTTGAAAATCGGCATTACATTCGCTCTCCTCCAGGATTCTGGTACTACACCCGTTTTTAATGACAAGTTAAACAATATTGCTAAGGGCATACTAAGCTCTTTCTTACATTCCTTTAATATTCTGGCAAATTTCTCATCGGGACCAGGTTACTTATTAGGCTTTAGCTTGTCTATTTGCTTACTAACATCGTTACAAGTCAGGCCGCACCTCGATTATGCTGTTCATTTCTGGTGCCCTTATTATAAAATGGATATTAATTCACTGGAGTCGGTGCAGCGAAGAACGACGAAAATGATTCCAGGACTTAGAAAGCTTCCCTATCATGATAGATTAAAGAAACTAAACTTGCATTCTCTAGAAAGACGAAGAGTGCAGGGAGATATGATAGAAGTATTTAAGCGGGTGAAAGGAATCAATAAAGGGGATAGAGAGAAAGTTCTTATAATATCAGAACAGGATAAGACTCGTAGCAACGATTTTAAGTTGGATAAGTTTAGGTTTCGGAGGGAGATAAGAAGAAACTGGTTCACAAATAGGGTGGTAGACGAGAGGAACAAGTTTAGCAACTTTGTAGTAAGTGATGGGACACTGGAAAGTTTTAAAGGGAGTCCAGATAGATTCATGGACAATAGACGGTGGTTGTAACTCCCGATAGGAGCTGCCATGTACAGGCCAACTGGCCTATTGCAAATTCCTTATTTCCTTTGTTATTAATACATCGATTGGGGGATCGGTGGTAGATGCGGTACCGTTCTTGCCTCGCAAGCGAGTTGTCACGGGTTCGATTCCCGGGCCGGTGGAAGTTGTTTGGACTTACTTCCTTGCCCCCATTAGTCCATGTTCACCTAGCAGTAAAGTAGGTACCTGGTGTAAATCGAAAATTGCGAATTCGTATTCAGGGAAAGTTGTTGGAGCTTCCAATAACTTCATGACATAAAACCAATGACTCTTCAGGCTTCTAAGCTCCTTGACTCTTCAGGCTTCTACGCCCTTAACTCGTGAGACATAAAGGCAAGCATGAACTTAGCATGCTTCCCTGTTGGGCGCTGTAAACGCTTCTGCGCTTCACCTTACACAAGGATGAAAGGGGTGCCCAATAAAAAAAAAAAATACCTCGCTTAATCTATTTTCTTCACTATCTCTGTATATAGCCGGTGCCTCGGATATCATGTTTAAATTTTCAGTGGTGAAAACTGTTGTGAAAACTGTTAAAAAATATCTATTCAGATTATTGCTCACTTCTCCGTCGCTATCAGTTAGCTCACCGATATCTGATAGTATTGGTATAATTTTTTCTCGTGTTTTTGTTTGATACATTTCAATAATAATCTCGGAGGTAAACTTCACCACGATTTATTCTCCTACCTATAGCCTTCCTTTGTCCATTAATATTTTTTAGATAATTATTTATCCATTTGGGGGTCATTGTAACCGCCCAATGAGCGACTGTGGGATAATGAGACCCTTGCACGTAGGACTCGATTGTTCTTTATTCGGTATAAACCTGCAGAGTACAAATTACTTATGTTACATACGAGATAATTAATTCACTCGTACGTTCCTTCACTATTAACAACTACATATGACATATTTGAGTAGAGTGGGTGTTAAACCATATAAAAACTTAGGTGTTTCGGGTCTAATGTAGGATTTATTAGCTCCCTGACTTGTTAGCTCACTGGACGGCTAGAGACTATCTTCTGAACCCCACAGGGCGCGAGTCAGCCCGAGGCGAGGGCCTTCTGTTTCACATTTAATACCTCAGCAAAGTTCATTGTCAACACTCTCTCCTGTCTCTCTTTCTCTCTGTCTTCTCGTTTATCCTACTGTGGCAGTAACACTACCCCTGTTGAGCTTGGTCGAAACCCATTGTCTGCCGGGAGTCTCACTCTCCGACTCCCTCCAATAGGCAGAGCTTTATCACTGGACATATTAACACTGAGTCCTTTGTCTTCACTTTGGCACGCCGCACCAGGCCGTCCATCCGGTACCGCCTCCAATACCCTTCCTAGCATCCATTTGCTCCTTGGTAGAGGATGTCCAGATATGATGATGATGTCCCCAGTGTTTCTGTCGCCACCGGAGTGTCGGGAGATATTCCTTCACCCACCTCTTCCAGAATTGGTCTGCAATGAATTGGGTATGCTTCTGTTTTCTTCGGCACGCTTCTGCTATGGACTGATCGCCTCCAGTGGGCACGGTACCCGCGTGCATTCGCAGTAGGTGAAGCGGCGTGAGTGCTTCTAGGTCTCTCGGGTCGTCGGATACTGGGGTGATGGGCCTCACGTTGACAATCTTTTCCACGGCACAGAACAGGGTGTTGAGTCGCTCGTTGTCTAGTATCTGTGTGCCCAACACCCCCTGAAGAACCTTCTTCATCGGGCGGATCTCACGCTCTCATACTCCACCCATGTGAGAGGCAGTCGGAGGGTTGAACTCCCATTCTATTTGCCTCTGCAAGAGTGTGTTGCTAACATTGTTACTGCTGTTCCACTTACTCACCGCCTCCCTAAGTTCTCTGTTCGCTCCAATCATGTTGGTTCCATTGTCGGATCTGATGCGCTTGGGAGGTCCTCTGCGGGATGTGAACCTCGTCATGGCGTTGATGAATGAGTCTGTGTTCAGTGAGGTGAGGACTTCCAGGCGTATAGCTCAGGTGGCCAGACATGTAAGCAAGCATCCCCATTTTTTCGCCCGGGCCCGGCCTTGTTTAACCACGTAGGGACCAAAACAGTCAACTCCGGTGCAGGTGAAAGGCCGATCTTCTGGATGTACCCAGTCCTCTGGCAGGTCAGCTTGGCGTTGGTGGGTAGGCTTCCAATTGCTTCTTCGACAAATTACACACGTACGTAGTACTCGGTCGATCAACTTGGGTATCCAATATGTCTCGCGTAGTGCTGCTAGGCAGCTAGAGTGTGCTCGTGTCCTGAGTGGCCAGTCCTGGTCGAATGTACTATAAGTTCTGTGGTTTTGTCCCTGGGTAACAGTATGGGGTTCCTTTGGTCTGGATGGAAAGCAGCACGCTTCAATCGGTCGCCTACTCTGATCAGGCCGTCTGCAGCCAGGTAAGGTTCCAGTCTGCTTCCGTCACCAGTCCTGACGGAGTGTGCTTGTTCCAGCGCATCCATCTCGTGGGGAAATCCCTTCCTTTGTATCAGGCTCAAGCTAATCTTGCCTCATCCAACTCGCTGATCTTCCGTCGATCTTCTTGGTGACGTTCTTCCTTTGGATCGCTGAAGCGTCACTGTATGAACCTCCTGAGCCACGCCACACCTTTCAATAGCTTATGCCATGAGGAGTACCTTACCCATAGCCCTTTTAGGGTACTCTCCTCCTGGTCAGTGCTCGTTTCCAGTACTGTTGCTTCTCCTTTTACCTCCGCGTCTCCATCTGCAAGGTAAGGGATCGGCTTTGGGTTCTTTGGCCATTTTTTTTCCAGCAAAAGAAAGGGGGTCCCTGAATCCATCTGCAGTCCTTGTTCAATTCTGCCCCATGCAGTCCACGGCTGGCATCATCAGCTGGGTTTTGGTTGGAGCTCACATGTCACCATTGTTCTGCGTCAGAATTCTCATGTATCGTTGCAATTTGGTTTGCCACAAAGGTATGGAAGCGCCGTTCTGTGTTTCGTATGTAGTGAAGGGTGACCATGCTGTCTGTCTAGAAGACTGATCTGTCAATCTGCAGCTCTATTTCATCTCTCAGTTGTTTGTCTGCTTTGGCTGCTAACACTGCCGCACATAGCTCGAGCCGAGGTATGGTTTGCTGTTTCAGAGGAGCGACCTTGGATCTGCCACACACAAAGGAGGTAGAGTGGACTCCGTCTCCACTTGTGATCCTGAGGTAGGATATAGCCCCGTATGCTTGCTGGGAGGCGTCGCAGAAGTGGTGCAGTTGTACCGTAGTTATTGGATTTGCACATTCAGGGAGGTAACATCGAGGGATGCGTACTTGGGACAAGTGGTGAAGTTCATTTCGCCACTGCCGCCAAGCAGCTCTGTTGTGTTTGGTTATTTGCTGTCCACCACAGGAAGCGCAGGGGGTCTCGATGTTCAGGCAGTACTCGTACCTGGTGGAACATAGCCTCGATATCAGCCATGAGTGCCACCCGTTCTTGTCGGAACCTAATGAGGACTCCCATCAAATTTGTTGTTGAGGTCTGACCCTTGTATCACTTGGCTGTTCAGGGACACTGACTCATACGTTGCTGCACAGTCAAAAACTATTCTCAACTTCCCGGGTTTATTTTGGTTTAATACTGGATGATGTGGGAGATACTGTCCCATTTGTGGTCCATCCTAGAAGTGTGATCACCGCGAACGGCTCTCCGTTCTCACCGGTCCTTACTTCTAACTGTGTTAAGGCTTGTGGTATATCCAATCCTATCTGGAGATCCACTCTTTCCGGTGCGTGGAGTGCTGTGATTCCTTGGAGGTGGCTCCATTTGGCATGTTGATGGATCGACTTCTTCTTATTCCGACGCTAGTCACCTCCAGATCGATTTCTTTGGCCTTCACTCTCTTTGTCTCCTTCAGGATCGTGCCAATGGAGATTGAAACAGATTTCCCTGTTATTCGTAGTCGGTTGGCTAGGCTCTCGGTGCAGTAAGATCTGTTGCTGCCTGAGTCCAAGAGAGCTCCGGTGATCACTATTGTATTCGTTTCTCGCCTTATCTCCCCGACCTTGACCTTTAATATGGGGAGTGCAACTCTGCCTGGATCTGCTAGTCATATGTCTTCACCTTGCGCAGGATGTAAGGGGGTGCCCAATAAACTAGCCCCCTCCAGGGCAACCAAAAATAATCTAAAAATCTCATATGTCGTAATCTTCGAGCCCCTCACACTGGTTATCTTCTCGATCGCCCATTTTCTTGGTTCGTGGTCACCAGTGCAACCACCCTGTTTCCAGCCCTTTTTTCCATAACTCTCGAGCTGGATTCGGGTTTCCATGGCCTAGCTCCACTGGTCGTTGATTTCGGTGCTGACATGATGGCCTTGAGATGACAGTCACCTAGCTTCTGCCGCTTGTGGTCGGGCGACACTTCTGAGTGGTGTGCGTCCACGGTAGAAGCTCTTTTTATCCCTTGAAAATTGGCTAAGAGTTCCTTTCTTGATGGTTCGTCCTGGTTTGGCGTGTTATTGCACATAGAATTTCTCGAGAAGTGCAGGAGATTCGAGTGGAAGCTATAGCAGCCATCTATGCCACACCTTGTCTTCTGGATGCACTCAGCCATCTTGTGAGCGCGATCTAAGCAGGCGAAATAGCAACGTTCTTTACGTACGAGTGAAGTTCGCGCTCCAGTCGACATGTTGAGGAATGCTTGGCATCTCTGCAGTGGGTGATATCCAGGGCACAACGGGCAAGTGCGGTCGTCCTTTCCTCTAACCTCCTCTCTTCCCGAAGTCACTCGGCCCACAGGTCTCTTTCCTGATGAGGAAGGGTATGGGAGTGAGCCTGTTCGTCCCCTGCTCGGCTCTTCTTGTCTTCGTCCCCTCGAAGCCCTCCTTGTCCTGTCCAGCATCTCCAGTACAAAATCCTTCATCCACTCGACCCGTGTCTCCTTTCATAGTCATATGCTCTATCCTCATATCGCTCTCTGATCTTTCCCGTGAATCTCTTAGCCAAAGTATTCAGTGATTCGTAAGTGTCAATTTCGATCAGTTTTTCTAGTACCTTTAAGGTGTTTACGCAATTTTCCAGATCGTCCGCTAGCTCCTAAGTCCTTTAATATCATCTGTTATCACGGCTGGGCCACGTAGGACCTACTAGTTCTTAGATGTAGGCTTGCTTGTTGCCATAACGCCCTTCTAGCAAGGCTAGAGCTTGTTCATATCCTGCCCTGGGGTCTTCTATTTGCAGGCGCGCTCTTAGGGATTTCTTAGCGCGGCCGGTGTAGGTCGAGAGAAGTGTTTCCAATTTTAGTGCATAGGGTATGGGCGCCTTCCCAATGTGTCTTTGGAAGGCATGCTTGAACTCCCAATACTCGTCACAAGTCCCTCCGCTGAACCTCGGAATCGGCCTCAGGGGAAGCCTCATAGTGGCCATTAACTCTTCCAGTCTCTGGGTTGGTAGCATCGTGAGCGATGGCCTCCCTTCCATTCGTCCTGGGCGTTCTTGCTGTGTATCTTGTACTTGGTTTTCCTTCTACTGGGTTCCTGTTGGTATCACTGCTTCCGGAAAGTGGGTATGACGGGTGGAAACATGTTCCCTCTCCCCCTTATGAGATGTTCCCGACTCTGAGGCGCTGAGTGTTGGGAACCATCCTTGGGTGGGTGTCGAGGTGTAGCAGCTAGACACTCCTTGTTCCGTCGGTTGACAACGTGTCTCGTGGATACCTCGTCGTGGCTGTCATCCCCTCACTCGTTTCCAGAAAAGGCTTTCCTCCTGGTACTGACAGCATCTCACCAAAGTCCTCCGTATCGCCTAAAGTTTGCGTTTCTCCATATGATCTTTCATATTCTGCATTATTGCCGTAATTGGGTGAGCATCTGCTGATAACCCCGATTACCTTATTCAACCGTCCTGCTGGTTTCATCCTTCTCTCGGGTGAAAGGGTTTCTCCACTTCGACCTGGCTGTGTGAGTGACCGGTTAGCATATCCGTTGTTCAGGGCCTCCAGGTCTTTTACGCTGGCTAGGCTTATCTCCTCTGCCTTGTTTTCTTCCATGACGTTCGGTTAAGCGGGAACGCTCTTCAACTGACATGTCTGCTCGTTTATAACGATGTCATATAACTGAGGTCATACAAGCGATGTCATACAAACGATGAACTGAAGTTATACAAGCGATGTCATACAACTAAAGTCATACGAGTGATGTCATACAACTGAAGTCATATAGGCGATGTCATACAACTGAAGTAATATAAATGCGTGCAATAAGCACGAGCGATGTCAAACTAACACGACAACAGAGGCACAACAATCAGTGTAGGGATTCATTACACATCTGCTAAGATCATAAACCGATGCCACAAACACTACTGCGCCCTTACTCACAACGTTACTTAACTGTCACAACTACTATTTTCTAATAGAAAGTACAACTCACTCGTTCTTAAATTTTATTTACAATTGGAGATCCAGTCTGGCTGATCCTCGCAGCAGGAGGCGTGCCTGTCCGGAATGAACGATAACACTCCCGCACGCCCGTACGAACTATTTTGGCACCGAGACCAGTCCTTTCTGACACCCACAATCAGAGGCGTCACGCTTCTCTACGTACATACGAGTGCTATACACGTACGAGTGCTATACACGTACGAGTGCTATACACACACTCAACCCACAACCTCCTTTTTAGCTGGGGTTAACTATTATTATATAATAGGCATCACACTTTAGTCGATGATTCACAAATTCACACAAAGGCGTCCCCGCTCTCTAGCTGCGGGGTGTGTCGGGTGCCGGAGGGAAGGGCCTGGCTGAAGGTCCGTTGACGGTCGAGTCACTCATCAGTTCTCAGTAGACTGTATCGGCAGACTGTAGGACCCACGTTTTGACTGTAACCGCCCAATGAGCGACTGTGGGATAAGGAGACCCTTGCACGTAGGACTCGATTGTTCTTTAATCGGTCGAAACCTGCAGAGTACAAATTACATATGTTACATATGAGATAATTAATTCACTCGTACGTTCCTTCTCTATTAACAACTACATATGACATATTTGAGTAGAGTGGGTGTTAAACCATATAAAAACTTATGTGTTTCGGGTCTAATGTAGGACTTATTAGCTCCCTGACTTGTTAGCTCACTGGACGGCTAGAGACTATCTTCTGAACACCACAGGGAGCGAGTCAGCCCTAGGCGAGCACCAACTGTTTCACATGTAACACCTCAGCAAAGTTCGTTGTCAACACTCTGTCTCTCTCTCTATCCCTCTCTTTCTCTCTCTCTTCTCGTTTTTCCTACTGTGGCGGTAACAGTTATTGTTGTTTGCTCTGAGTCTTCATTACGGTATGGTCTGCCTTTGCGCTTTAAGTAACTAATTATTTAAATTGTTGTGGAACTCGTCAACCTCCGATCTCGTGATCAGGTCATACTCAACCGTTATATTTTGTGAGGTTATCGTTGCCAGGTCTCTAGGTAAAGTGAAGTCGCTCTCTGTGGTTACATTGTCTGGGGTCACCTCTCGTGAGGTAATGTAATCCATCACCAAACGCGATAGCCCTCCCTCTCAGCTGCCTTAGTTGTTGTAGTAAAGGGTCCTCTAGTCCTCGGAGTTTTCCCATATAGCTATTGCATGAATATACGTTCTGATGTCATTGTGGTTAGCTTATGTTTGATATGTAAGACTCGGGCAGTTTGTGTATTTGGTGGTCTGAGGTTTGCTACTCTTCTGAAGGCTATGTTTTGGACTGCCTGTATTTTGAGTTTATTTGTTTTTGTTATAATGTTGAGTGTGTACTGGTATTTAGTTTACGGAATCTTCTGAGTTTTGTTAGTTGGGTTTTGGGTAATGTGATCCTGTCTTTAAATATTTGGGAGGATGCCGTTTCTTGTAATTTTAAGGCCAAGGATTTCCCATTTTCTGCATATGGTATATTTTGGTTATTGGCAGTGATGGCATAGGGTCTGGTTTTTGCTATATGTATTATCTTAGGTTTTCGCATTTTTTTTCCCATCTCCTTTCGTAATTGTTTTATGGTTTCGATTTCTCTGCTTCTTCTGATTGCCATCATTTGTTTCGATTTCCCTGGGTATTGGATAATTTGAATCACATCGTCTACGTAGGCTATGTACTCAAGACTTCCTTGGTTTGAGCATATTTGCTGTATATATAGTGTATAGAATGGGTGCTGCCTTGTGATACTAACTCTACTATGAAGGCGAAAAATTTGTCCCTTGTAATTGTCGATGATGAGTTTAGCTTGTCTGTTGTCCAGGAAGTTGGAAAGGAGAGTCGTGATGTTGGGAGTGTCATGTCAAGCCATACTTTGTCGAAGGACTTTTCTGACATCTCTTAGTTTTATGTTGCACTGGTTTCTGTTGCTGGCTTCATTTGCGATGGATTCGTATATTAGGGCTATTGCAGTGTTGTCTCTGGTTGTATGTATTTTCGTGCTTTAGGTAGTTTCGTAGTCTATAGTTGATTATTTTTTCCAAGATTTCGTCTGGTGTTTCGAGAAGTGATATTGGTCTCTAGTTTTCTGCCTGTGTTTTGTAATGAGCCTTATTTTATCCATTTTAAATTTTGTTGGGAAGAATCCGGCTGTTATTAATGCATTGTTGATATCTGCAAGGTGTTTGATCATTAGTGGAGGTATGTTTCGCAGTACGGTTTTGTTTATTTGACTTATTCCAGGTGATTTATTCTTGAGGCTGACAATTGTTTCCTTGATGTCACTTGTGGTTATTGGAGTAATTAGTGGGTTGTTGCTGTCTAACGTGTTGAAGCTGATTGTCCTGTAGGGTTGCCGTATGTTTTTGTATTGGTTCAAGTGTGTTCTCACCATCTGTTCTGTTTCTCTGCAGAAGTTTCTATTGTCCTCATCCTTGATTTTGTACATGCCGCTCCAAAATGTTCTGAATATTGGTTCTTTAAGTTAGGGTTCTGTGATCTTTATACCGTTGTTGTCTCTAAGGTATAACTATTTTCTACTGAGTTACTTCCCATGAGATTTTTAACTTTGGTCCACAAGGGTTTTGGGTCCTTGTAGTCTGCTTGTGTGTTGGTGATTAGTTGATTCCATTTTTCATTGTTTTTTCTTTTGCATCCTTCCTTTAGTTCCAGCCGAGTGTTTTTATGAATTCGTTTAGGTTGAGAATCTGGTTTGGAATGTCTTTTCTTCGTGCGTTAGTTGTGCAAATGGTAGTAAACCTTTTCACATATCCGTTGAGACATTGTTACATAACTATTCGACAAATTTCATAACCGAATGACAGAACACATATCGAATGACAATCTAAAATAACTGTTGGTGGTATGTCATTCTCCAATTGTTACATTCTCAAACTATATGTAGACTGTCGGTTTATTGTTCATGTCTGTCAACTTCATAACTTATGTCAATCACTTCCGTTAGCATGAACGAACAGTTATTTTAGATTGTCATTCGATATGTGTTGTGTCTCATTCGGTTATGAAATTTGTCAAATAGTTATGTAACAATGTCTCAACGGATATGTGAAAAGGTGTACCTCTGACTGTCCATGTTAGGACAAAGTCTGGGTGCAGCGGACACTAGTATTTGTGCACATTAAATATTCTCTTCCTAAACATGGACTACACTACAGGTTCAGCCTTTGTTATGATCTTATGACTGCATGAAGATGGTTGTATTCAATGTATTTCCAGTATTTTTTTTATTATTACGGGGAATAGCCCACCCGGGCACAGGTCATCGACCCACAACGGGACTTGGGGGCGAAAAAATAAAAGTAAAAAGAAATTAAAAATAGAAAAGAAAAAGATTATATTAATCTACACCACGAAGATGCCGGAAAACCAGCTTTTTTAAGTGAGACAGATTGTATGAGTATGGAAACACAGAAGAAGGCAGAGCATTCCACAGTTTATCTGTGTGAGGAAAGAAGGATGTGCTATAACCGCGGGCAAGACGAGTGTTAAGAAGAGCCTTGCCTGCGGTACACCGAACATTGCCTGTTATAATAATCTCAGTATAGAATATGGTAATTATTATTCAATTTGATTATTCGCATCATTTTTACTACTTCTTTTTCCCATGTTATGTACTTCCGTAAGGTCATTTCCTTATTTTGAGTATTTCGGTGTTCAATGATGGCGGCCGTTTTGGATTTCCTGTTGCAGTTCATGGCTGATCGTAAAATAGACAAGACAATCGGATCAAACATCTCAAAATTAGCTGAAATTCATATCATGTTGGTCACTACGCATTCAAGACCAAAAATTATGGCCGGCTCAATGTTTTCCTATGCGTAATGGCGGCCACCTTGGATTTAGCCCCCAGCCGGCGAATAGCTCCTATCTAAAAAAATCTTACTGTGTTATTGTCAAATCTTAAGGGTCATGTACTGTTAGTCAAATCAAGTGTCAAACTTCGGACAGCAAAAAATTTATTCGAAAGTGTAGTGCAGGGCCGTGACAAGGAGGTTTGCATTACGTGATGAGTTTTAGTATGTTTAAGAATATTATCAGCATAGCTGATTGTGATGTTGCTGGGACTTTAAGAATGCATTCATAAGAACACTGAATAAAGTGGAACTAAGTACTCCACCTTAGGGGGTGCCAAGTCGCATACCTTTAACTTCACTTTTGTAACCCTGAAACAGTGCAGCAGCTCTTCTGTTAGTGAGGTAACCACTAGATCAGTGTAACAGCCGACCTCCTATATCCATTTTGGCTAGTTCGTACAATATAAGTTGCCTATTGGCAATATCAAATGCAGCTTCTATGTCACGAAATGTAGAGTATCTGTGCCTTTCATCACGATATAAAGTTTGGAATGAAGTAATGCAATTATGTACACCTTTACCATGGGTGAAGTCATTTATGTTAGAGGACATGTGTTCTCTGATTCTGTATAAGAGTCTGCCAAGAATCATCCACTCAAAAGTTTTACACAGGCAGCTGGTTAGTGATATGGGACGAAAGGCATCAGGCCGTCCCGGCTTTGGTATTGATACAACAATACTGTTGGTTCATGATGTGGGTAGTTGGCACCTCGGCATGACTCATGTTGTACAATGGCAATAATGGATTGCCCGGGACACGCCTTAGTAGTTTAACGATATTGTAGGTGACTCCGTCCTCTCCAGGGGCGGTGAAAGTGAAGGACAGAGTGGTGGTGAAAGAGGGTGAAAGCGGTGGTGAAATGGAGGGTGAGAGTGGTGGTGAAAGAAGTGAGAGTGGTGTTGAAACAGGATGAAAGTGGTAGTGATAGGGAGAGTGAGAATGGTGGTATAAGGTAGGGTGAGAGTGGTGGTGAAATAGGGAAAGAGGGTAAGTGGTGGTGAAAGAGGGAGTGAGAGTGATTGTGAAAGAGGGTGCGAGTAGTGGTGAGAGGGAAAGTGATAGTGATGGTGAATGAGGGGATGAGAGTGGTGGTGAAAGGGACGGTGAGACTACTGGTGAAAGGGAGGGTGAGATAGGGGGTTGGAGTGGTGGTAAAAGGGAGGGTGAGAGTGAAAGTGGGTGAGAGTCGTGGTGAAAGAGGTGAGAGACTGGGTGAGAGTGGTGGTAAGAAGGAGGAAGAGAGTGGTGGTGAAAGAGTGTGAGAGTGATGGTGAAAAGGATTCCTGAAGGGTGTGTATACCAGACCCCAGTGTTCAGGATATTATGTCATTGTATGTTATAGAGTTCTGTACATAGAGGGTGACTTATTCACAACTGCGTCAGTACACCGGTTTGAGGCAATATGTCCGGCCGTACACTTGATCATTCATATCTGCGTGAGAGGTATTCAAGCACATTATGGGGAAATTATATAACTACTGAGTGCAAAAAAGAGGATACGATATTAATAAGTCTGCTATCTTGGCATTAGAAATAATGTGTTGTGCCATTTCACATACACAGTGTACTTGGATCTGTCCGTAAAAAGTTCTATCTTATCACTTAAGAACATAGGAATGGAGGATACTGCAGCGGGCCTATTGGCTCATACTAGGCAGCCCCGTTTACACCCAACCCCTATCGCCCATATATCTATCTGAAGGTTCCAAGTGTTCCCTGAAGAAGGCAGTGATGGGTAGGGAAACACCGGGTAACACTGAAGTCCATTTATTAACGGATAGGAGAAATACAAGTGGTGACTAGCATGTGCCTTGCACGAGGCACGGAGTCAGACTGAGACTGCCTTGCCATATGGCAGCCTCGGGGCAATGTTGCCACATAACATGTGCAGTATTGCCAAGTAATTACATATATAAATGCTACTCGGCACAGTAGCTTATTTACAAGGTCGCTACTCGGCACAGTAGCTTAGATACATAATCTACATCTCCCTCCCCCCCTCGCGCTCATAGTCTTTGTCTTGAGCGGACTTCTTAGTCCTAAGTCGCTCCGAGCGTCGAGGTGCACTGTGGGGCGGATCCTCGTGAGGTGTAGGGGACTCGTCCTCGGTCAGGGGGCCAGCAGCAGGGGGGTGGGACTGGCCGGAGGAAGCGGCGGTTCCTCCACCAGACACGGCCGCTCGGCATCCTGACCTTGTAGTCCCGCGACCGGCCGACGCCCATCACTATGCCCACCTTGTCCCAACGTGTCGTCATCGGGTTCTGGACGTGGACAAGGGCACGAATCTCCAGTGGCTGAAGAGGGCGGGCACGGTCGTCATACCGAGCCTTGGCGTCCTGGGCACGTGTAGCGGCGCGGCGGTCGCAGCTCTCAGCTCTGGTCTGCCACTCCTTCGCAAAGGCCTTGGCGTGTGCAGGAACGCAAGAGCGGAGAGGGTGACCATACAGGATCTGGGCAGGGGAGCGTCCTGTGTGGGTGGGAGTATTACGTAACTCCAGGAGTCCTTTGTCAAACGCCTCTCAGTCTATGTTGTCTGAAGGGGCCACCTTGAGGATGAGGTGCTTGACTGTCTTGACCGCAGCCTCAGCATGGCCGTTTGACTGTGGGTAGTGGGGTGTTGACACGATGTGGCGGACTCCCCAACGCTCCAGGAATCCTGTGAAGTCCCGGCTGGTGAACTGTGACCCACCGTCCGTCCGCAGACGTACGGGGACGCCCAGGTCACGAAAGAGGTGCCTGAAGTGGCGAATGGTGGCCACGGACGTCGTGTCCGAGCAACAGATTACCACCACAGGCCAGCCTGAGAGTCGGTCGGCGACAACTAGGAAATGTTTCCCAGCTGTGCTGAAGAAATCAGCCGACACGGACTCGAAGGGCCTGGTGGGTTCGTCGTCGCACAAGAGGGGCTCCTGCTGTTGAAGCAGCCGTGACTTGGGTGGAGGCTGGGCGGGAGTGGACGCGGGTTCTGGGGAGCTCTGTGCGGCAGCGCCAGGCACGTCGCTCGTTGACTCAGGCACCCTGCTGGCGGTGTACCGAGCGGCTGGGATCTGCTCGGGAAAGTCTTTGGGCACCACGCCTAACTCATTGCAGTGCTCCCACGACAACAAGGGTGTAGCGAGAGTAGGCTGCACGTCCATCCATCTGTGACACGACCTGTCGCTGTAGGTGATCTCCGCTTGAAAGGAGCCCACAGCGTCCGGCATCTGGGAACCGTCCGCATTGTAGTACTGCAGCTGCGGCAGTGGTCCCAGGTCGCGTTTGGTGAGGCCCAGTTTCTGGAGGTGCTTCAGGCCTATCACCGTAATATCAGCGCCGGTGTCCGGTATCACCTCGATGTGACCCGACACATCACCGTGTGTGACGGCGACGCGGATGGTAGGGGAAGGGGTAGCCCTGGGGCGTGTGGTCGATTCCACCCTCCTGATGTGACTCAGCTGCTGCTTGGGGCTGCGTGGGCCATCTGAAGGGGGCTGCGTGCGAACCACCCCGAGGGAAGTGCGCTGCTTTCCTCCTCGTCTCGGGCTTTTGGGCTTGGGTTGGCGGCAGCACTTGTCGTAGTGTCCATAGCGACCGCAGGCCTGACACTTGTGGCCTCGTGCAGGGCACCTGTCTGTGTTAGACCAGTGGCCCTTACGGTCACATCCACGACACAGTGCGTCGGCGGCCGGGCATGTCTTGGGGCCATGCTGCTTTCCACAGCTGCCACAGGAAGCACTAGGCGGAGGCGTGGAAGAACGTGCGGCAGCCTTCACGTTGTTGGCCGCCTTCTTACCCTTCTTGTACTGTGAGATAGCTCTCACAGCAGGTGGGGCCCGTAAGGCAGAGGTGGCGGACTTGGTGGCCTCGTATGACCGACATTCAGTCACTACCACCTGGAGTGTGGAGGAAGCGTCCAGGGGAATGAGTCGCTGCACCAACTCTTCTTGCCTGACACCTGTCAAGATCCCATGCTTGATCCAGGCTTCCTCACATTCCCGGCTGTGCGCCTTGCAGACGTCGATCTCCTCCGACAAACTCTTCAAACTTAAAAAATGTCGTCAAAGAATTCATTCTCCACCTCCTTGCAGCTGGTGAAGGCGCGGCGACGCAAGGCCTCGTTATTCCGACCTTTAACGTGGAGGCACTTGCAACGTGTGCTCCAAAACTCTCTGGGTCTCCAGCGACAAACACATCCGCAGTTGGATGAGCTGTTTGTTTGGAGGCATGCTATCGAGGTCCACCATCTTGGAGTAATCTGTCCACCGCCGCCTCCACTCACGAAAAAGCTGAAACGTGACGTCTGGTGAGAGGGCGGTGTTATTGTTCTGGGTAATAAGTTCTATATACAGGAGCGAACACAAACACCTGTATAATGTTTATAGGTTCTATTTACTGGATAAGAGATATGTACACAAGGGGAGTACCGCTCTTCAACCTGTCCGCTGGTCAACTGCTCTATAGACGACGTATGGCAAGTGAGACATTAACAGCTTCCATACGTCGCCAGGCATATTAATCAAGCATGTGGGACATGGTAATTACATTGCCACACGCTGCTAGCTAGGCTGAATAAATAATATATATAAATGGAGCACATACATAATATACATACATAATATATAATACAGCATACATAATACAGAATATACATACAGGCGGGTGGGGGTTGAACGGATGCCTTGGGAGCTGTTGGAGTAGCAAGAGTACCTGGAGGACGCTGGTGTGGTGGAGGAGGGAGGGTACTGGCGCCTTGGTGCGCGATACCTGCGAGTGAGGGAGGGTGGGTTAGCGCCAGGGTCGCCAATATTGCATCAAAGCGCGCCTTTTCCTCCTCTCTTCGTATATCCTCCGTCTGAAGTTCCATCTCTCTGCGTCTCTCGTCCCTGTCGTCCATCCACCTCAGAATTGTGGCAATTTCCGTCGCTGTAGGTGAAGGATGAGGGGCGGTGGGCGCAGAAGCTCCATCTGTGCCCGGTAGAGGAGAAGGTGGGGAGTCGTGTCTCCCATCTTGACGTTGTCCCTTCTTACCGCCCATCTTAGTATGCTTGAACTGCACTGTTTAGTATATAAAGTGGCGCCTCATCAGCTCGAACCACATATATATGACATAAACAGCGCAGAAATAACGCATAGAGTCCACTGTTCTGTCCGTAAGTGCGTGCGTGTGTGTGTGTGTGTGTGTCTGAAACAGCAGATGCGGGTGGCTAGAGCCGCGGAGGTGAGAACGTTAGTGTCTCCCCAGATGTCACACAAGGAGGGTGCACGCCTGCGTGCTCCGTGGGTACGACAAAAAACAGGCCAATGCTCAACTCTCAGCTCTAGACATACAAATACACTGACACTAACACTGCCACCGTCACTAAAACGCACTGTGACGGTGCAACACTGCACGTCGCGGCGAAACACAACGCAACACAACACAACACACCACACTAGTCGATGCGCACATCGCCGGCAGTCGTAACGGTCTAGGCATTGTTCACAACACTTGTAAGTCCGCAGATCCTACTCACTGCGCCATGAAGGTTCCAAGTGTTCCCTGAAGAAGGCAGTGATGGGTAGGGAAGCACTGGGTAACACTGAAGTCCATTTATTAACGGATAGGAGAAATACAAGTGGTGACTAGCGTGTGCCTTGCACGAGGCACGGAGACTGAGACTGCCTTGCCATATGGCAGCCTCGGGGCAATGGTGCCACATAACACGTGCAGTGTTGCCACGTAATTACATATATAAATGCTACTCGGCACAGTAGCTTATTTACAAGGTCGCTACTCGGCACAGTAGCATAGATACATAACCTACACTATCTATCTGTCCAACCTATAATTGAAACTACCCAGCGTGTTCTAGTTAATGATGAAGTTCGGTAACATGTTTCAATCACCCACTACTCTATTTCTAAACTAGTATTTACCTATCTCACGCCTGGATCTAAATTTTTCTAATTTAAAACCATTGCTACGAGTTCGCTCCTGGTTGTATAGTCTAATTACCTGTGTTATATCACCTTTGTTTAACCCTGACTTCCATTTATACAGTACACCTCGATCTCATCGGCTGTCACTCTACGTCTCTCCTGGGTATGCTTTCTCGGGATTCTATATCTATTCTGTAGTACGGTGAACAAAACTGACCCGCGTAATCCAAGTGAGGTCTCACAAGCGCAAGATATAGTTTTAGGATAACCTCACTATTCTTGTAACTAACACTCCTTTGTATGAACCCAAGTACTTTATTAGGTTTGTTTCGAGCAAATGCACATTGTTTACTAGGTTTAAATTTCCTACTTATCATTACTCTTAAATCTTTCTCACATGCTTCGGTGAATGCTGTTATGTCGATTTTTTTGTACATACCAGGGCTCTGGTTTCATCCATTTTACTCTTCATACTTCTACTGTTCGCGTATACAGTAGACATTTAAGTTCGTCGTGAACCGAGTCCTCTATCTGTCTCATTTTGGTTTAAACTCTCTGACTAATTTAACTTTATCGTTATTTCTCGCACGATTTCTCTGTAACCTTTCATTATGTATCACCGTGCCCAATGCAGTTTCTTCTACCCCCGTACTCTCATGTTTTTAACAGTTTAACTACTTCGACATCTTTTGACTACCATCTCGAGAGACCTAGCCAGGGTTACACCCTACCCCCACCATAAAGGTCCTTTCTGCCGTAAAAGTTGTCCCAGTTGTCAACGAATGGGACTGATATTGACTTGCAATATCTGTCAAGACGGCCGTTGACACCAACTGCCTTTGACAACATTCATTGCCATCTCTCCTTCTTGGCAGGGCACCACATATGATTGGGATACCTCCCTTTATCCTAATACATTCGATGGGCTGCCTTGAACACACCAAGGAGCTCCTCACTCCGACACCGGCCAAGGTCATTGCTTCCTGCAATGCTGATAGTGTTCGAGTGTGTGGCCCTATGTCTGGCCGCACACTTTACATTTAGTTTTGTTCACATCTGCTTACGGTACTTATATCCTACTGCCAGAGGTACTTATACCCTAACCTTAATCTAGCGGTTACAACATCTTGTAGTCTAGTGATCTTGTTACTTGAACCATATACGTGTTTAACGTGATACATATCATCATGGGAAACATTATATTAAAAATTTCCTGTTTACACTTGTTTGCTTGAGTCAAATTCATCAACAAGTCCTTTGTTTATTACAGTTTTAAGGGTTCATTTTGACAGACCCAGATTATATTCAACAGTGTCTTTGTTAGACGCAAGTTTGGCGAGGGCATCAGCTTTGTCATGTTCTTTGAGGCCTATGTGAGAGGCGATCCACACCAGTTTGATCTTGACACCCCCGTCAACAAGGCACGCATATTTGTATCTGGCTTCAGAGACAAGTGCGTAACAATTTAAGTTGAGGGTGTCAATGGCAAGTAGTGAGTTTGAAAATCATTGATGATGAAACTGTCAGTGACAGTATTTTCATCAAATGTAATGGTTGTGAGAATGACAATTAATTTAGTTTGAACAGTGGATGCCCAGTTGATAAGTCTAACTCCCTTTGTCAATTGCATTACCGCTGAGTTACAAGAAGAGCACTCCTAACCCTCGGACATAATAACCACAATCGTTCACTTTTATCTAAAATTATGAAATTTTGAACGCAGTTTCCTGTCATCAAGACCTTTCGTTTTTTTACGGGAGCTAAATCGAAATCTTACTCTTGCGCTCATATTGGACAATTCCAATATGGCAGCCACCCATATACCATAACTTTTAAACCAAACGTGGTCATACCTCTTTTGGGGGGTTTATGAAGACGTGAAATCCAATTATGGCAATACTTTTGGGATTCAAGGTCACGTGCCAAGTTTAAGGTCATTTTGGCTTTAACCTTGATATTGGGCACATTTTGAAAATAAGGCATATATTGGGCACGCATTTCATATTCAACAATGGTATGACCTTTGGTCAAACAATAGTTTCTTAAATATAAAATGTTTTTCTTGGTGTATCACTCATGCAAGTTGCGAACATTAAACAAAGGGAACGGGGGACAATAACCCACAGAGTGGGTATTGTGTTGTCTTTGCCAATCAAAAAAGCCAGAAATGTTTAAACATCGCTTGAAGGAGATCTCAAAGATTTGGAACAGATCAGGGCTCTACCCTTTGAAATCAACCTCCAGCAACTTGATGATGGTTCAGGTATTGACTCCACTCTCCTTTCTTAAAAGGCAGTTTACCACAAATCTTGTAGTAGTGCCTGCAATAGCCATCGTGTAAGAAAGGCGATGGACAAGCAAGGTAGTGTTGTTGATGCTGGTGAAGTATCAGGTTAAAAAAACTCAGATCTTCGTTCGATTAGAGCTCCGGGTCTAGCCTACAGAGCCCAGCATGTACCCTGTGTGAAGGAACCATTAGTGGGGCCCTACGCAGGGTTTCCACTCAGAATGTTGACAAAAAACTGAAAAGGTGGGCTGAAAAATCCCGGAACTACCAGCTATTTTCACGTCTGACAACCCATCCTAATCTATATGCAATGGTTGCATTCTATCACACGACATGCTATATGAGGCTGCAGGGTGCTGTGAGCAAGTACGATCGTGTGTAAGCATCAGCTTCTCCTCCAGGCGACCCCATGGTCACTGCCCAGCTTGCTGTTTTCATGTCTGAGTCTAGAGAGGTCTTCTAACTCTCATATCTACAGAATCTCTATAAGAGGAGGACGGCTGAGCTGAGGCGGCGTCCATGTCCCACTCTAAATTTCACTCGTTTCAGAGAATGCGAGGAAGTCTTGATCAGTTACGTAGAGACAGTAGGTACTGTGTTAGCTCAATCCCTCCAGTGGTCTGAAATAAACCAGAATGACGTGCTGTTACTGATCAGGGCCGCTGGAATACTGCGCCAGCACATTCTCGTCAAGCAGGATCCATTGAATGTCTCATTCTCCTCACGTTGTTTGAGCGATCCGGTTCCTGAACACGCTGCTGAGCTTCATGAATGTGATCCTGCAGGTTCCGAAGGCCAACATCATGGTCTCTCAGCAGTTAGACGAGAATGACAGCGCTGCAACTATAAGTCGAAGGTGCAGGGTCACGTGTCTCCTCAGCCAACTTGTCCTCTACAACACAGTCAAGTATGCGTCGTCCTCTTAATCTCATGTACAGATCCAGTATAGTAAGGATCGAGAAACCCCTCTCCCGCTGTGTGTAGGTCTCAAATTTCATGTCGACGCACGCTTGAAGCACCTGATCGAGAATTTTCACAGCATCGTTCTCACGGTGTCTTATGATCGCGTCCGCGAAACCAAGATGGCAGTTGCTCGAAGTGTGTGCAAGCGAAATGGTGAAGATGTAGTTGTTCTGCCTACCAATATGCGGCAAGGGATCTCCACAACCATGGACGGGGACAATCTCGACCACAAAGACCTGCAACTTGTCCAATCAAGAATTCCATGGCATGGCTATCCCCCTCAACAGCCATCTCTCAAAAGAGAACTTGGGGGTTGCTCATGACGCAATCACAATCGATCCGACCTTCGTTGCCAGATGGTTATATAATTGTTCCCCTCATTGACCTCAACAATGGTGATCTGTATGTTCCATGAGCAGGCAGTGTCGACATAAGACCAGCACAGGACAGGGTTCCAGGGGCCAAAGTGAAAGATCAAGCCTTGTTGACTCATGTAGCGGAGATTTTGTAAAAGGATAAACTCGAAAAAGATGGTGTGGTGACGTGGTCGGGGTTCAATTCTCAGCTACAAGATGAGCTGGGGTTCAGGCACACCATGAACATGGTAAAAAAAAAAGACATTATTTTTCTCAACCCAAGCCAGACTCCCGTTCTTAGTATAGATCAGCCACTCTGCCATTGGCAAGCAGTTGCAGTGGCGGTTTCCCACCACACTTGGTGAGGATGTGTACGTCCTCTAAATGGGTCCCCTGCACATCATCTGTCATTGATGATTGTCACAACAAGCGCACGCATTATGTGCACTAGGTGTCACTTTGTCTCTGTCGCTGCTTAAGCTGAAGGCCTACTCTGAGTTCTCAACCAACGTTCAGGGGCCTCCTGAGTCATTTGCATTTTGAAGTCATACAAGGCTCTAAGCTAAAAGATTAAAAAGTTACCTTTTCATGATGGTCGCCCGTGCTCCTGGAAGAGACCTTGACCCTTCTGGCCTGACCTTGATCTAAGATGTCCTAAGACATCATCAATCAACCTAAAACTGGTAACACACCATTCAGATACCCAGATCATCAAGCTGTGCCCAATATATCAAGGTTAAGGCCAAATATGACCTTGAATCTTAAAAGCATTGTCGTAATTGGATTTCTCGTCCTCTTAAACCCCGAAAAGAGGTACGTACAATATTACTTGTGACATTACCACTTTTGGTTATGGTACGGGTGGTAGCCAGGGTAATATTTCAGTTTGGCTGTTATGCTATTTCCAATAGAACAATAGGGTTGGTATTAACAACGTGTAAGGGTGGACTTAGCTATTCAATAATCAAAACACAGAACACTGGTATGGCACACGGCAGCACTTCCACGCCACACCTCAACAATCCGACGCCACATGACAACACTCCCACGATGCACGGCCACACTGGACTCCCACACACATAGCTCACGGCAGGAGTCCCACAGCACACACAGCTCACAGCATGACTCCTACAGAACACAGCTCACGGCAGGACTTCCACAGCACACACAGCTCACGGCAGGACTCCCACAGAACACACAGCTCACGGCAGAACACCTACAGCACACAGTTTTAGGCAGGACTTCCACAGCACACAGCTCATGGCAGGACTCGCACAGCACACAGCTCACGGCAGACACCTCAGTACACACAGCTCACGGCAGCAGACCCCACACACACAGCTCACGGCAGGACTTCACAGCACACACAGCTCACGGCAGGACTCCCACAGCACACACAGCTCACGGCAGGCAGCACACACAGCCTGCTGGTAGGACTTCATAGTACACACAGCTCACGGCAGAATCTTTACAGCACACAGGAGGACTTCCACAGCACACACAGCTCACGGCAGGACTTCCACAGCACACACAGCTCACGGCAGACTCCCACAGCACCCACAGTTCACGACAGGACTCACACAGCACACACAGCTCACGGCAGGACTCCCACAGCACACACAGCTCACGGCAGGACTCTCATAGTACACACAGCTCACGGCAGAATTCCTACAGCACACAGCTTTAGGCAGGACTTCCACAGCACACACAGCTCACGGCAGGACTTCCACAGCACACAGCTCACGGCAGGACTTCCACGGCACACACAGCTCACGGCAGGACTACCACGGCACACACAGCTCACGGCAGAAAGTGTTGAACGGGCCAGCCAGGAGTCCGACTGCCGGGGTGATGGTTCATGGCTGATAACTCACCTCCTCACACCACCTCGTAGTCCTGTCTCATTAGACAGTCCCGTTATGACGCGCTGTGGCGTTGATTGACGTCAGTACTGCTGCTTGAACCAGCCCAACGAGTCCTTAACCAGCTGTTCCACAGTCATGGCATGGCATTCGCCCCTGCTAAAATATTTTTTTCTTTAGGAAAGGAAATTTTCACAATTCTATGGCCCTGTTTCCGACGTTGGTTCATCTACTGATTATCTGTATCCTTTACCATTAGTCTAGAAAGAAGATCTGCTCCGACATTTGCATTTCCTCTGATATATTGAATCGTGAAATTGAATTGTTGGAGGAATAACGCCCGCCGTGTTAATCTTGCATTTGAGTTTCTAGATGTGCGGAGGCTTGTTAAAGGGAGGTGATCTGTTTCTAAGGAAAATTTTTCACCACATAAATAAAAATAATATTTCTGTATACCTTCCACTACGGTGAGTAATTCTTTTTCAACCGTGCTGTAATTCTTCTCTGCGGGCATTAGTTTTCTGCTATGGTATGCCACCGGATATACTTCGCCCCGTCCTGAGAAGCGTCTCTTCTGAGAATGAAAGGTTTATCAAAATTAGGCAACAGAAGAATTGGTTGTTTACACAAGATTTTTCAAGGTGTTGAATGAATCTTCGTGGTGAGATGTCCATAGTAATTTGTTTGGTGCATGTTTTTTCAAAAGTTCGTAGAGTGGTATAGCGATCACTGCGAAGTTTGGGATGAAATCCCTGTAGTATCCGGCAAGGCCCAGGAAGGATCTTACTTGCCTTTTCGTGGTGGGCCTCTCAGCGTCCTGAACCTCCTTGATCTTGTCTCGCTGACAACTGCATCTACCTCCTCCCACAGTGTGTCCAAAAAATTTAACTTGATCTCCGCCGATCTCGCATTTGCTGGGCTTAACGGTAAGGTAGAAATCTTGAAGCCTCTGGAAAACTTGTGCAAGGATAATGATATGCTCTTCAATTGTGGCAGTGTGAATGAGGATATCATCCACGAAGACTTCCACTCCGCGAACATCGTGTAGGACCTTCCGCATTGCTCTGTTGAAAACAGCAGGACTGTTAACGAGGCCAAAAGGGAGAATTGTATACTGGTACAACCCATTAGGGGTGCTGAAAGTTGTAATTGGTTCGGCTGTCTGGATGAAGAGGGATTTGGAAAAAACCTTTTGTTAGATCTAATTTAGAGAATACCTTTGAGCCGGATAGTCTGGAGAATATAACCCTCTGGTCACACAGGCTCTGCATCCGCCTTGGTGATAGCATTCACCTGCTGGTAATCACCGCAAATTCTCACACCTCCATCTTTCTTATGGACTACTATGAGGGGATTGCAATACGATGATGAGGTCTTTTCAATTATGCCTCCTGCTTCCATCTTTCCAATTCCCTGCTTGACCGGCTCCACCAGTCTCTGAGGAATGATGTATGGCTTTACCCGGACAGGTGTTGGACAAATTAATTGTATGGTATGATTATCAACTAAGCCAACTTTAGGCTAGTCCGATAAAATATCTGAAAATCAGCGTAGAAGGGTCATAACTTGTTCTTTGTCCCGGTCAGAGAGATTTGTCCCCGGGTTATATTATCAACTGTCTCCAACTGCTGGGCTTGTACAGTGATAAGTTCATGGTCACTGGTAGGGACCACGGCGGCTGCACAAGTGATGGAGTTATCCCGACAGTAGTGACCCCTCACTAGGTACTGCTGTTGTTCAGGTGACCATTCACGGAATTCAGGTATTCCTAAGGATGGATAATCCTGCTGGTAATATTCTGGAATATATTTCCATGCAATAGCCGCACCCCTTTATTCACTGGAGTAGTATCT
Organism: Homarus americanus; assembly: GCF_018991925.1. Lineage (NCBI taxonomy): Eukaryota > Metazoa > Arthropoda > Malacostraca > Decapoda > Nephropidae > Homarus > Homarus americanus. Next base: position 16,446,048 of record NW_024735554.1, on the reverse strand, counting down.
TTTTGTCATATTTATGTGAAATCTTTTCCGATGATTTCCTACTTGGATAATATAATTGTACACGTTGGATAATATCGTAAGGGCCCTGCCACTGCGCCAGAAGTTTGTTGTGCACAGTGGGGAGTAAGACCAGGCACTTGTCCCCAACGTTCAACTGACGAAGCTTTGCTTTCCTATCGAAGTAACTCTTCTGAGTGTGCTGGGTGTTGATGAGCTCTTGTTTGGCCAACTCACATGTAGCTTGAAGACGGTAAGCGAGGTCAATGACATCGGCGTAAGTGGTCTTTACTTCTGGGTCAGGCTGCTTGTCATCCCACAATTCACGCAATATATGCAAGGGTCCTCGAACAATTCTCCCTTACAGCAATTCGAATGGGGAAAACTGCGGAACCTCGCGAAACGCAAAAAGCAAGGGAGCAACGTAGCGAGGCCATTCCTTTGGTTGCTCAGCTGCCATCTTCTTCAGCATTTTCTTTAGCGTCCCATTGAATCGCTCGTAGAGTCCGTTGCAACTCGGGAGGTAGGGTGATGTTTGTTGTCCTTTTACCGACAACAGACGGAATACTTTCCCCATCATGGTGGAGGTAAACTGACTACCTCTGTCGCTTAGCACTTGCTTGGGAATGTCAGTTCTGCAGAATATTTCCATCATTACTTCGGCAACGGTGACAGCCTCGATATTCTTTAGCGGTACAGCTTCGGCCCAACTCGTGCTGAAGTCAATGAGTGTGAGGATATACTTTGACCGGTCACTTGCCCTAGGGTTGATGGGCCCCACAAGGTCAACGGCAACCCTCTCAAAAGGCTCAAAAATTACTGGCAGAGGCTGTAACGGACTCGGTCTCACTCGTCCACGATCACTGGTTTTCTGGCAGATATCGCATGAACGCACCATTCTCTCTATCGCCTTCCCCATGCCAGGCCAGAAGAATACGGCCTGTATGCGATCAAGAGTTTTTTGTACCCCATGTGACCACCGAGAGCAGCACAGTGAACCATCTTAAACACTTCCTTAAGGTATTTAGCGGGAACCACAAACTGTAGACGTTCCTCCTGGTGTGGTGTCACAAACTCACGATACAAACGGTCCCTTTTCCTGACAAATCTTGTTCTGTTGCCATAAGAATTTCTGATTGTCCCTGCCAGCAAGTTCCCTCCTACCGTATTGAGCATGGGGATTGTCTCTTGTTCTCTCTGTACGTCTTGACTGTCCACGAGGTCGAAAGGTGCCGTAACGACCAGTGGAATGACATGTGGTTGTGTTCGAGCCACCTGTCGGGTTACGGCGGCAGCAGAAGTCTGGGTGGTCGCCTCCATGAAGCGGCTACTCCTAGCCCCTTCAATGTTTCCAATTATCACTTCAGAAATTGGCTCGGACATAATTGCTGCATTAATCCAACCAGTGAAGAACGGGGAATCCACGTGCACTCTTGCTTCAGGCACAGTTGTGATAGATCCGTCAATCATCTTCACGTGAATCTGCCCACCGGTGAACTGATGGTTTAGTACCAAGGTCTTCTTCACCACGCAGCCCGAGGATCCGTTGTCCCTCAGAACACTGACTGCTTGGTTTCCTACATACCCAGGCTGGATAAGGAAGTTGGCGTGCCAGTAACGAGAGTGTGTGGAGGCGGCTGCTAGTCATAACTTGTGATACATCTGTTCCGAGTCGTCCGGAGATGGAGGTTGTAACTTCTGAAGGGATTTAGGATCCTCGTTGTGGTGGAACGCAGCGGCAGCGGTTTTCTGTTGTCGGATATCACTGTGATTAAACCCTGAACGCCATTTAGTCTGGTCCCTCTTGTAAGTCTGATATGACGGATGTTGTTGGCGATAAAGATGCTGGTTTCCTTGCCGTGACTGACCTTTGTACTGGGGAGGTGCTAATGGTTTTTTACCTTGCCACTCTCTCCTTGTTTGGTAGCCATATGCAGAAAAGTGAGCGTGTGGTTTTTCAGTCATCTGACTAAGGGTCCCCCCCTTGTGAATCTTGAACTGGGAGATGAGCTCGGGTGGGCAAGAATTTTCAATTTGATTACGTAACATTAAATTCTTCATTCCCTCTTTGGTATCTGGTGTTTCGTCCATGCTGTTCCACTGGTTTAAATAAGCAGTGAGACGGGCCGCAAACTGAGTAGCGGTCTCCTTGTCCTGCATCGTAGCACCAAGAAACTGGGATCTTGCTTGGTCTACATTTAATCCATAAGCCTTAAGAAGAGTTGACTTCATCACGTTATATGTCTTCTCATAACTGCTGTTACTATGCAGGATTTCCAGTGGCTTTCCCTCGAACAGGCTCATGAAGTGGAAACATTTCATAGACTCGCTGAAACTGTAGAGCTCTGCCAGATCCTCAAACCGTTGTATGTATGGTTTGTTGCTCGTTGAACATTGGTAGTTTTACGCGAAGCAACGAGGATACGGCAGGCATCTGGGCGGGGAAATCCTGTTTAATTGTTGTGATCTCCAGTTCGTGTTTCCTGGCTTTCTCAGTTCCTCACTTCTGATTCTCCAAACTTCAAGCTCTTGAAGGCGTAGCTTTTCTTGCTCTTCCCGTTCTTTGACTCGCTCTTCCCGTTCCTTGGCTCTTTCCTCACGTTCTTCGGCTTGCCTAGTCAACACACATTTCCTAATTTCAGTAAGTTCAATGAGCCCCATCAGCTTTGCTTTCTCAAATAATTCTGAGGTAGACATCTTTCCTGCCTTACCACAGCCGTAACCGTACCCAAACTGTTTCGTGGAACTTGCCTACTGTATAGCCACCAAACGTTGTCTCTGTGCGGGCGTCAATTGTTATGCTATTTTCAGTAGAACAATAGGGTTGGTATTAACAACGTGTAAGGGTGGACTTAACTATTTAATAATCAAAACACAGAACACTAGTATGGCACACGGCAGCACTTCCACGCCACACCTCCCGACGCCACACGGCAACACTCCCACGACGCACGGCCACACTGGACTCCCACACACACAGCTCACAGCAGGACTCACACAGTTCACGGCAGAACTCCTACAGCATACACACACACAGTTCACGGCAAGACTCCCATAGTACACCCAGGTCACGGCAGGACTCCCACGGCACACACAGCTCACGGCAGGACTCCCACAGCACACACAGCTCATGGCTGCTAACACACCTCCGTCACACCACCTCGTAGTCCCGTTTCATTGGCCAGTCCCGTTATGACGCGCCGTGACGCTGATTGACGTCAGTACTGCTGCTTGAACCAGCCAACGAGTCCTTAGCCAGCTGGTCCACAGTCATGGCCTGGCATTGGCTCCCGTGAAAAAATGAACAGTGTTTGTCACAGGAATCTGTGTTCAAAATTTCAGAATTGTAGATAAAAGTAAACGAATTTTGGTTATTAAGCTCCCTTATATGTTGTGATTTCCGCCAGGGTGGTAAGAAGCATTGTTGTGTTTCAACTTTGTACAGATGGTCTCCTCCAAACATCCTCATATGTGTAGCTGAAGTTTGGATCCATTTAGATTCACCAGTCCCATGACTCATATACTCTAGCAATTTTAAGGAAACAATATTATCTAGATCACCACGCAAAAGCCTCAGGGCTAACATCAGGTTGACTTCAATTATTCTGTCTTATATTAAGTACTTTAATGATGATGAGACAGCCTAGAATACGTCTGAGGGCTTTATTTTGCCCTTTTTTTCGAGTTTGTCAATGCCTTTCCCGTCACGAAGGACCAGGAATTGTGCGTGTTAGTGTACCAGAGATTGTGTATATCCTAGGTACATTGTTTTAATAATTCTAATCTTAGCACCATAGTATGGGTGTACCCCGCTACACTTCTAAGGTTTTTTCAGTCTGTCAGTACATTGGCGGGTTAGCTGTTGTACGAAAGGTAAGGTACAAGGGATGGAGACACCATGATATATATAAAAGATAAGCGAAAATTAGTAAATAATGTTGTTACTTATCATGAACTTGGCGGGGCCGCCTTTCCGGTTTCCAGCTTGTTTGTTGAACACCTTAGTTTTCTCATAGGAGAGAAGACCGAGGTTCTCACAGGCTACTCCTGGTTCTGCACTACACTTTCGTATACACTTTTGGGTGCCCGAAGTTTGACGCCCGATTTGACTTGTATAAGCCTTAAGATTAAATAATAAAGCAGTAAGATTTTTTATATAGGAGACATTCGCACGCTAGGGGCTAAATCCTAGAAGGCCGCCATTAAGTTGAGGAAAACATCGAACCAACTATAATTCTTGTAATTCTTGGTATCAATATCGGCAAATTGTGAGGTGCCTGATAAGTTGTACATGTTTATTTTACGACCTGAGGTCTTCTGCACTAAAAAATCCGATGGCTGTTTTCGCTGAACACCAATTTTCTTCAAATAATGAAATGATCATAACTCGGGAACTAGAAGGGCTTCAGTGACAAACTTGGTACCAATTCAGACTGAGAGTCTTTCTTAGACTCACTGGTCCGGTTAAACTACCTAATATAATAAAAAATAAACATTTCAGGGTAAACTCCTAAATAAATCAACACGTGTTTTCAAGGCGTAAATCTATGGTGTGAACAAGTTTATCCCAGAATTCAGGCTAGTAGAGGACACAGAGTGAGACTTGACCGTCTGATTCGGGGGTCCAAGGAGCTAACAAAACAGGTTTCTTGATCCTGTTAATGCGCTTTGGTCTACCACACACTCATCCAGGTGAATTGTGTCTTTGGGGGTGAAATACTTGCGCTCATCTCCTCTGCAAAACTGCCTCTGATGAGAGCAGGGATTCTTCCTGTCATGCCTTTACTAGTCACAGTCTATGCCACGGTGCACAAAGCTCTCACAAATTTTCAAAGTGTGTAAAAGCTTTTGGATCAGGCAACGATTCCTGTTTTCGGTGGTGAGTTTTTATTTTCTTTACTGTGGCTGACATTGTCATGTCCGAACCAACCATTTTCCATCATGTTTTTCCCATGTTGGGGATTTTCCACATGGTGAAATTACTGCTTAGTGATAACAGTGGTAACATTCTGATACATTCTTATTACCACCATGCTATGTGTACTATTCCAGATGATACTAAATACTACATAATACTTCCTTGAGATAAATGTACAGTATATATTAGGTGCCTACAAGAGAGCTCAGGCTCTCAACTGGCTCAGCCATGTTAATATTGTTTTTATTATCATCGACTCTGTATCTGTGTTTTTCTGGCTAAATAGATTGTTTCAATCAACCAATCAATCAATCAATCAGTTGTTCTTCCTTTCACCATTACTCTCACCCTCTTTCACCACCACTCTTACCCTCTCTTTTTGCCTCTTTCACCCTCTTTCACTCCCTTAGTGGAAACCACCTTGTCTTGGTGGTGGTGGTGGGGCGGGGGCTTGAGGTCTCGATGATCTGGTGAGCCGTACCACGAAGGGAGGGGTTCCCCCCGTCCCCAGTTAGAGGTCAGGGTTACTCATGCTGGAAGGGTCACCGGCGAGGGATGGTGTACCCTCCTCTTGCCCAGTCCACCACAGCCCAGGGAGTAAGACTCTCCCACGTGTTTGTCGTACATGGTGACCCGTACTGCTGGTAGACGGGAGTTCTGGGGGTTTGAACGATGCCACACGCTGCGCCCTTCAATCCCTCAGGCCTGGGTGGTGCGACTGGGACTCATGTTCCCTCCGTTTCAACCTCGCTGGTTGGAGGGTCGAACCGTGATAAATTTCAGGTGAGGCCTAAAGGCCAAAAACCAATTTGAAGTAAGCAGAAGGACCTTTCAGGCCCGATGGTCGAAAATCTGCTTGGCACATTTGAATCGGCAGCATATAAAAAATATTTAGTGATCAAATCCCTTGATGGTATATCAGTAATGGATCTTGATATATTTAAAGTGCATCGCACTCTTGTCCGGGTTTGCGGCCGCGGGCCTCATATCTTCCTCCAGAGGGATGTGATAACAGTAGAAGGTTGATGGTGTCCTTGTTCCATCCCCTTCTTTGTTTCTTACATTTGAAAAGCTATTTTGCCAGAAACAGTCAAATTGGCCTGGCTCCACCTCCAGGTAAAGCCATATGCGCCCAACCCAAGGCGGTGCTTCCACTGTCAGGAGTTTGGGCATATTTGTCGCTCATGTCGCAGTTTGTAGAACGGTCTTCCAAGTGAGGTTCTGCAGGACTGTCCCGGTCCAGTCTCACGTTCCAACTGTCATGGTGCTCACCCAGCCTCGCCAAAGGAGTGCGACCGCTACAGGCTGGAGAGGAAGGTACTCGAGACTCGAAACAAGGAGGTTAGCTTTGCCGAAGCAAAGAGTCGAGCTCTCTCTCGGTTTGTGCATCTGGGAGTATCTTATGTATTGATGCTATCCTCCCTTCCCACTCAACGTGCCTCCGTTCCTTTGCTGCGACAATAATTGTATTTCCCTCGTTCGTCTCCCTCAACTGATGCTGTTATTACCAATTCGTCCTCTACCTCCCCCAGGGAGGTTTCGGGGTAAGCCATTTCGGCTGCTTCTGGTGCTTCGACGAACCAGAAGCAGTCCAGGAGTGGGGGTCTCTTGAAGAGACTCCTCCTTTTAAGATGCAGCCTTCAGGACCCTCTAGTGAGTCTCCGAAGGCCACCTAGGTGTCGGCCACGGCAGTCACCACCCTCACCCCCCTCCAGCTGCTCCGGCTATCTCTCTGTCGGATGCTTCTGGTGTTGATACTACCAGGCCCAACAAGTCCGCGGCCAAGTCATCGGCCGCGAGGTAGAGCTAGGAATATAGTGGGCACTGAGGAGCTCCCGTTTAAGGGCACTGGTAAGCCCCATAATTAATAAAAATGTTCCATCTCCTTCAGTGGAATCTTCGTGTATGGACCAACTGGGAGGAGCTCCAACTGCTCCTATGCAGGTCCCGGCCGGTCTGTGCCATCCCCCACCCGGGGGTTACTCTACTATTGCATCCCCAATAATCCGGCACAAGGCCGTCATGGGAGCACAGCTATTTTTATAGATACCTCTCGGGGTATCGCTTTTAACTTTTTTAACATTACTTCTCCTCTGTAGGTAGCCGCTGTTCAACTCCACCTGCGGTACAAGTATACTTTGTGTTCCATCTGCCTTCCACTTAACTCACTGATTGACAGAGGATCTTCTGTTTACGGTTCGTCTATTCCCTTCCCCGTTCTTAATACTTGGTACATCCTATTGGGTGACACTGTCACCAATTCCAGAGGAGCCCTGGTTGTTTCCATGGTTGATGCCCTGGATCTCGATATTCTTAATACCGGTGACCACCCACATTACCATGATCAGACAGATACGACCTATGTAAATGATCTCTTCTTGAGTTCTCCCGTCGTTCTTCTTGACTTCACGTGGAGGATTACAGGAGATCTCTGCGGGAGTTACCATTAACCTGTCCTCCTCTCTTACCTAGGACGTCCTACCGTCACCACGTGTCCCTCGCTGGCGACTGGACTGGGCTGACTGGGTGTTTTCGGGGCTCGCCACGGTGGACCGGGATGTTGCAGAGTTCACGGAAGTTGATAAAGCTGTCGAATACTTCTCCACTCTTCTCCAATATTCCGGTGAACTTTCTGTACCTCAGACCAAGGAGTTTGAATGGATGGAGGCGGCACCCGCTGCCTCAAGTGAAGTCACTGAGTGTGAATGATGCCTTTACCAATGTGGCGGCGCTTTTCTCTCAGTGACTTCATCCTCCTTGGCTGATCCCTCTATAATGTTATAATAAATAAAACAATAGTATCAATCCTGCAGAGTTATCTGTAACTTACGTTTGTTCGTAAGTAGCTGTGGCAACTGTGGCCTTGTTGCCCTCACCAAGATGGCGGCCTGGCTTCACGCGTCTCTGTTACTTACAAAGCAAACACCGCCTCCATCCATTCAACCTCCTTTCCTCAGACCACCGGGGTTGTCAACCACAGGCCGGTTCCTTGGTGATCTGAGGAGTGCAGACACGCTGTGATTGAGCGTCGTTGGGCTTATGGTTGGTACGGTCAGCACAAGACTGACTTTTATTGTGGAGAATACAAGAGAGCCAGAGCCAAGGCCCGTCGGGTCCTTAAAGATGGCTGCCGTAAGTCTTTTGCTTCTTTCGTGTCCTCGCTCAGCACTAGGGACGCCCATGTTGCAGGTATGGAAACGGGTCCGTAATATAGCCGGGAAGCTCACTCCATGCCCTCCTCCGGTCCTCAAGGTTAATGGGGATACAGTCACTGATGGTGTGGCGGTAGCTGGCGTATTTCCTGGGGCCTTCGCCGGCGTATCAAGTCGTGCTACAGGGTCTCCTGCGATGCGTCGCTAGTTGGGGGTTCAAGAGCGTCAGTAGATGGATCTCGTCCTGTGGGGACGAGCGTTACAATGTTTCTTATTCCCCAGGAGAACTAGGAACGCTCTCTCCCTGTGTAGTGACTCCTCCTCCGGGCCAGATAACATCCCATATGCCATGATCCGTCACTGTTGTTCTTGCTGAAGCTGTTTAAATGGAGGTAGAGGGACAGTTTTATTCCCTCCTTTTGGGAGACTGCAGTCGTCATCCTAAGCCCGGTAAAGACTCCTCAATTCCTCTCAACTACCGACCTATATCCCTGACTATTTGCATGTTTAAGCTATTTGAGAGGATGGTCAATACGCACCTGGTATGGTATTTGGAGAAGGATGGTCATATCTCGACTGCCCAGCGTGATTTTCGTAGGTACCATTCGACGATGGATGCGCTTGTTCAGTTGAGCACTACCATCTGTTGGGCGTTTGCATCTCGATAGCACGTGGTAAGTGTCTTCTTCGACATTGAGAAGGTTTGCTGACACTCATACGGGATACTGCAGGTTTTACATTCGTTTGGCCTCAGGTATTGGATGCCTTTGTTTATATGAGCCTTCCTTAGTGACCGTACTTTAGGGATGAGGGTTGAGATATTGACCTCTCGGCCACCTTCTCACAGGGTGAGGGTGTTCCTGAGGTAGTGTCCTCAGTGTATTCCCTGTGTGTGCTCTGTATGTTTGTACCACTTTTTACGTGGATGACTTCACCATCTCGTATGCCTTTTCCTTTCTGTATGTGGCTACTGGCGCTTACCCGTTGTTACTTGATAGATAGACTCCCACGGCTTCAGATTTTCTCCGACTAAGACTAGCCGTGCACTTTTACCGGCCCAGGGAGTTGTAACCCAGGAGACTGCCGGTGTAGCAGACTCGTTTTCTGGGTATGATACGGGACCACCGTGGTTACCACGCCTACGCCGGATTTCTCTCATTCGTATGCTCTCACATGCCATTTTGGGATACTGATCGGGCCACGCTCCTTCGTCTATAAACTCTATACCGTGCGTTGGTTCTGCCTAAACTTCATTATGGCTGTGAGCTTTATTCCATCGCGACGCCATCTCGTTTGTAAATTTTTGACTCTGCCCACCACACTGGCATTCGCCTGGCTACTAGTGCTTTTAGATTACCCCCATCCACAGTCTTCTATGTGATGTGGGTGCCAGGGTGAGTCCCCTCTGGACCTACGACGACAACAACTGGCTGCACTGCTTTACTTCCGTGCTCAGCGGCTCCTTGGTTCCTTTCTTTATGCCGTTCCTTCCCGACTTGACCTCCACCCTGAGTGTCGGCAGATACATTCTATACCTCGCCCCTTTAGGCTTCTGTGCGGGGTATCTGTTCGACGAGCTCGGTTTATCCGGCCTTTTTATTGTGCCGGTTTTATATTTCGACTATTCCCTCCTTGCAGCTGCAGGGGATGGAAATTTGTCGTTATTTTTTGGGAGTCATGGACGCTTATCCCCTGTCCTGTTCGATCGCTCTTTTTGGAGCATATTGCGAGCACGGTAACTCTGTTTCAGTTTTCACGGATGGGTCAAAGACTGATGCCGCGGTAAGATATTCTGCCGTATCAAGGCAATTATTTTCAGTGCATTACCCATCACTGCTTCAATTTTTACGGTTGAGCTATGTGGGGTTTTAGCTTCACTGCAGTGCATTTTTAGGTTAATAATAATTTTAAACATATTAATACTTTTAGTGACTTGCGTTGTGCCCTCCAGGAACTTGAGTTTTATAACTCGTCTCACCTCCTGGTCGTCAAAATCTTAAGAGTTGCTCTTCTACCTAAGCGGCGTGGGCGAGTGGTCCAGTTCTGCTGGGTACCTGCTCATATCGGGGTTGATGGAATGAGATGGCCGATGCGGAGGCAAGGCGTGCAGCGGTGGCTGCAGGCCAGCCCCAAAGGAAGCCTCTCCCTCACCTTGACATCCACCTTGTACTTCGGGAGACTGACCATCGTTTATGGTAGGACCAGTAGGCTAGAGTAGGGATAAACAAAATGCGGGAGATAACTGATGAGGCAGCGGTACACTATGATGCCTCGCCATACCCGGTTTACACACGAGTACCTTATGGACGATGGCGCGGTTCCCGATTGGTCACCTTGACTATATGACACTTGTTAGTCGAGTGTCCCAGTCTGGGGGAGAGCGGCTGTGTAGACACCTCTCCCGGTGCCACGGGGGAGATGGTTCTTACACTCTCTGCGGTGCTGGGGAAGGAGTCATGCTGCCCGGGGGTGAGACTCTATTTAATAGTTGAGGAGGCTGGCCTCGTGTATCTTTTATAGGTTTATTTTAACGTGCCGTTTCATTTTTTGTCGGTTTACTTCCCCCACCACTTTTGTAACTGAATTTTCTGTTGTTCCAAAATATATGTAAAGAATTAGTGTAGTCATCCTTCTGAAAGGTAAGAGACCAGGACAGGAAAGTGAATGAGAAACTGTTGTGATAAAGACTTAGGTTGTGAGGTTATACAAGGTAGTTAAATAATCTGAAGAATTTTATGAAGAATATTAATGATTGATGAACCCTTTGATATGATTGGCGAGTCCTAAAATATTGTAAGTCAATGAATATTTACTGATGTAAGTAATTATCCTATGAAAATTTTGTAATTTATTATATTACATAATTATGTGGTTTTCTCAGTAGATATGTATTGTTGTCTTATTTAATGTTAATTGCAGGATAGATTGATCATCGTAGACAATTTCATTAATTGTGAGATACTGATGGGGAACAGTTGATTTGAAACTGTGTGTAGAATATTCTTTATCCTAGAACATGCTAACCTATTTTATATTGGCCAGGACAAGTATTAGATCAAACTTTTGAATGTTTAAGTCATTGAAATTGTGATAGATTTAGGAAGAGTTTTCAAGTTATAAACATTGAAATAAGTTGTATAAAATTATGAAGTGAAGATATATAGTGAAAATCTAACATAGGTGAACTGAGACTGTGTTAATTATGGAAATATGTGAGCTTGTATTGTAAACAGTAAACGATCACCAGATTTGATACCAACAGATGGGTAAAGGCAGCCATTCTCATATGAGATGTCAGGGAGTGTGGACCTGTTGTATATAAACCTCTGTTACTTTTGGTAAATAAGTGTTAAATAGTCCCAAGAGATGGTACGATAACTATTCTTTGTTAAGTTATTGATCAGTGATTAATGTGAAGTTAATAATATTTGATATAAGTAAATTATAAAAGTTAAACAGTGAAATTTATATGATAATCTTTGATAAATAAAATAATTACTAAGAAATGAATGCTATTGTGTGATGTTTCTCTTAAAGGTTATACTGACTTATACAGTAAGTAATTAGTTATGAAATACTTAACAGTGAATATTATGAAATATTTTATTTTGTTTTTTAAATGAACAGTGAAATACTAAATTATTACTTTATTATTTAATATGATATATTTAAATTGTTTATTTATGTGAATTAATTACTTAAATGATTCTTAGGTAAAGTGAACATTAGTGATTTAATGTGAACCATTAGTCATCTAAATTAGGTACTGTAACTGTTTAACTGTGCAGAAGATTTAATTGTGCAGCAGTTTAATCTGGTAGCTGTTTAAACTTGTAGCTGTCTAAGTTTATAGCAGTTTAAGGTTAAAGCCGTGTATTTGCCCAAGAGATTCTCAAGTTTATATTTGAACCTCTAAGTGGAAGAACCCTGGATGTTACAACTTGGAACAAGGACTTATGTTTCAGCTCCAGTAAGTTTGATATATTAGTATGATGATGCATAGTATGATGATGCATAGTATGATGAAGCATAAAAATATATAATTTTACATGATAAATGGTGAAACGAAAATTTTCATATACATTCTGTGTGGTATTATTTTTTTTCGTAATAATTATGTGTTTATGTATTTAACCTGAGTATTCAATTAACCCCACCCTTACTGACAAGGAATTTACTAATAATAAATCTCTTTTTCTTTTAATTCAGATAAGGTTAACCCGTTGTTTGCTGGTGTTACCAAAATTTACCAATTGCCTACTGCTCAAACCATTACCTGCGTTACCTTGTCTGAATAACAAAGCGTAAGGTAGTCTACTCAAGATATAATATATAAGTCAGGATACAGTGGCAACAGTTGGTGTGATAATGAGTCCATATCGATATACTGGTGGACAACTGGTGTGCTATAGAAATCACATTGGAAATACTAATACCCTCCCTTTCACCACAACTCTTACTCTCCCTCTCACCACCACGCTCACTCTCCCTCTCACGCTCACTCTCCCTCTCACCACC
>NW_024735554.1:16425963-16428463 GCF_018991925.1 Homarus americanus | reverse complement strand
CTAACACAACCACAGCACCCCTAACACCACCACCCTAGCACCGCACCACCCCTGTACCATCCACCACCCTAGCTTTATTACCTGCACCCCCTGCGCACCAGCCACCCTAACGACCACCGCCTCCCTAACACGACCACCGCCCTAGCACCCGCCACACCCCTAACTCTGACCACCTGCCCCTGACACAATGCACCACCACCCCCTAACACAAGCCACCACCACCCTATTTTTACACCGCCACCCCTCAACACCACCGCATCTGTGCCACCGCCCTCCACTGCTTCACCGCTATTAACCCGCCGCCGCCACTCTTTACATCACGCCCTAACGCAAGCCGCCCTAACGCAATGCCGCCTTAGCGACCGCCACCTCAACGCCACCACCGCCCCTAGCGCCACCACCCTAAACGCACCACCCTTGCGCACCTGCCACCCTAGCGCCTGCCACCCTAACACCGCCCTGGCACCTGCCTGCCCCCCATACACCGCCGCCACCGCCCCTAACTGGCCACCACCCTAAACACCAATGCCACCCCTAACTGCCTCCCCCTAACGCAACCACCCTAAACACCGCCGCCACCCTAACTGCCGCCGCCCCTAACTGCCACCACCCGCCAACACAGCACCTGCACCCGTTAGCACATTACCACCCTGGCACAATACGCCCCTAACGCAATGCACCACCCTAACACCACCACCGCCCTAACACCACCCACCGCCCTGGCACCACCACCGCCCCCTATTGCCACCACCCTATTGCCGCGCACTTTCGCGCTGACAGCCCTGGCACCTGCCTGCCCTGGCGCCGCCACCACCGCCCTAACGCCTGACCGCCGCCTAGCACAACAGCCGCCCCTAACAGTACCACCCTAGCACAGCCACCGCCCCTAGCTTTGCCGCTAACCGCCACCACCCTAACACCGCCTGCACCCATCAGCACAGCCACCTGGCACAATACCACCCTATTTTATTACACCCCTGGCACAGCCACCACCCTAACGCAGCCACCGCATCGTACGTACTGCCCCTAGCTTTTGTGCCGCACTATTTGCCGCCATCACAGCCACTGCCGCCATCCGTGACACCAGCCACCGCCCCTGGCTTTATTCACCGCCCCCTATTTTGACCACGCCGCCCGTAACGTACCACCCTAACTGACCGCCACCCCTCGCGCGCACCGCCCTGGCACCTGCACCGCCCTGGCACTTGCCTGCCCTGGCACGATAATGGCTTTCTTGCCTGCCTGCCCTGCTTGCAATGCCACCTAACGCCAGCCACCGCCCTAGTGCAAGCCACTGCTGGCACAGCCACCACCCTAAGCACATTGCCACCCTATTTGCTACTGCCCGGCCAAACACCATCTTTAAACGCAATGCCACCACGCCCTAGCTTTGACCACCGCCACCCTAACGCCACCACCCACACCCCCTAACGCCTGCACCCTAACCGCCACCCCCTTGCCACCACCCTCTCCACCACCCTAACCTGCCACCGCCACCCCCTAACTGCCACCCTAACGCCAGCCACCACCCCTAGCACAGCCGCCTGCCCCTAACGCCACCTGCACCCTAACCTGCCGCCCCTGGCATACCACCCACACCCACATGACCGCCTTTCTGACGTACCCTTTCAGCGACCTGCCCTGTTGCAATACCGCCCTGGCGACCCACCTTTCGCTTACCGCCACCCTATTTTGACCGCCACCCTGGCTTTGACCACCCATCTCGAACCAATGCCACCCTTTTGGTGCCACCCTGGCTTTTAATACCGCTCTCAGCACCGCCGCCCTAACGCAACCACCACCCCCTAACACCGCCACCACCTAACACAGCCACCACCCTAACGCCAGCCTGCCCCTAACGTGCACCCTATTTGTGCCCCTAACCACCACCACCCTAACTGACCACCACCGCCACCCTAACGCAATCACCACCACCCTAAACATGACCACCGCCTAACACGACCACCACCGCCCCTGCTTTGACCACCACCCTATTGCACCACCACCCCTAACACCAATGCACCACCACCCCTAACGCAAATACCGCCACCCTAGCACGACCTGCCCCCTATTTTAATGCCTGCCCCCTGTTGCCGCCGCCCCATCTGAACACGCCTGCCCCACTCACTTTGCCACCGCCATCTCTTGCCACCGCCGCCACCGCTCAAACACCACCACCACTGCACGCCCTATTTGCTGTACCACCTGGCACAACCTGCCCTAACTGACCGCCTTTCTTTAATACCGCCCCTAACCACCCACTAACGCCCGCCGCCCCTAACGCCTGCACCCTAACGCCACCTGCGCCACCCCTAACGCCTGCCTAGCACCCACCACCACCCATCGCCTGCACCACCGCCACCCTAACCGCCGCCTAACTGACCGCCACCCCTAGCACGACCACCCACCCCCTAACACAATACCACCCCTGGCACCGCCTGCACCCCTAACACCACCACCCCCAACGCCACCTGCCCATCAACGCAATGATGCGTGTTTC
>NW_024735554.1:16323876-16425863 GCF_018991925.1 Homarus americanus | reverse complement strand
ATCAGTATGCTTCGTTCGGTACATGTGCTAGACCCAAGACAGTGACTGAGATGGCTGGATTTTGGTTCTCGTCCTGACACAAGCAGCCATCGCAAATATTATCAACTTATAAATGCATCAGAATCTGAAACAGAAAAAAATATTGTTAGTTGGGTTGTTAAAGGAATGAAGTCGAAAGCAATGTTCACTATTTAATTATGTCACTAATGCAGCTGTACGTTAGATTTTCGATAAATTTCACGCTAAAATTTACCTAGCAAAGGTTGCAAAATATTGAAACTGAAATTATTTTCTGTTTATATACACTAAAATCTACCAAAAGTGATGGGCCATTAGTTTTAGCTGATCTTCCTCCTATGACACACCCTAATATGGCCAGTCCAACGTAGTTGTTCACAGATGCTCGATGCTCCTACAGTTGGCGTCAACAAGAATACTGGCATTTGTTCTCTTGCTTCCCAACAAACTCAGAGCATGAAACGTAGACTACTTTGGTGAAAGTTTCAAGAGACTTGAGATGCCTCCTGTGTGTGGCCCATTTCTCAGTGCCATCTGCAGGGGTGGAGGCACCATGCTCGATTACATTCAAATTTGTAGATAATTTCAGCTCCTACAGCTGAAGACACAGTTATGGAGTCTGCCAAAGACTTGAAATGCACATCTGATTCAATGTTGAATCTCTTCATTGATATCGGCGGTGGTGAACAGGTGGGAGCCGAGGTACCGAAAGTGGGTAACATTGCAGAGGTATGCCGTTAAGCTGGATGGATGGTGGAGGTGTGGCTGAGACAGGGGCAGGCTGAAGAGAATCTGAGTATTTTGTACATTCACCTCAAGGCCAAGTGTGCTTACACATCTGCGTAGGTGTTCAGGATCTCCTGTAGATCGCGTTCAGTGTGAGCAGTTAGGTCGTCTGCATACTGAAGTTCAGTAAAGAAGCTGCCGACACCTTTATTTCAGCCTAGGATTGTCATATGTTGAAAAGTCCCTTCATCTGGTGCGGATGCCTCCACCAGCTAAATTGGCTTTAGCGCAGGTAAGAAAGGCAGCCAGAAAATGAAAAGAGTTGGTGCCAGTACACAGATCCTTGTTTACCCCATTTGGATGGGAAGAACACTGCCGTTCATGCCATCGTAAAGTTGCCCCACAATGGCAATTAAGTTTGGTGGGCAACCAAAACGGCTGAGGGTCTGCCCTGTTGACCGAGTCGAAGGCCATGTTCGACGAAAGCCATGTACAGGTCACGACGCTATTCTCTGCACTTCTGTATTTGGTGGGCAGCAAAGATCATATCAGAGTGCCGTGATGATCTAAAGCCACATTGAGATTCTGGGAGGAAGTTTTTCTCCTCAGGAAGAAGTCTGTTTAGGAGGACTCAAGTGATAAACTTGCCAGCTACGGACAACAGTGAGATCCTGTGACATCTTTAAGATCTTTGGAGATTTCCTCCTTCTTCCATATAATCTTCAGAGAAGTGGAAACAGCACAGTAAACAGAGGTCACATAGCATACACTCGGCTGGGATTTCACCAGGCCCTGAGGCTTTGATATTTTCATCTGTTTGATGGCAGTAACTACCTCATCCAGGGATGGAGGATAGCTGAGGTGGGTCAGCTAGATGCCAAGGAGCCTGCTGGGAGGGCAGGGCACCCACATCAGTGTTTCATTTGAGCTCTTTTAGCAGTAGGATCCCTTCCTCATCTTTAATTGGGAGTTACCGTCGGATGAGCAAAGTGGGGCTGCGTTATTGGTGAATAGCCCATAAAATGTTTAGTGGAATTGAAAATTCGAGCATCTTGTATTGATCTCCGTTTTGCATTTCTAATACTTTATTTTCAACTATTCGTTCTTTAGATTGTGAAGTTTTTGCTGGGCCACTGCTTTCTTCTTGTGGAAGGTATCAGGTTTCAGTACATATGAACATAAGAATGGAGAAACTGCAGCAGGACTATTGGCTCATACTGGGCAGTCCCATTTACACCCAACCCCTATTGCTCATATATCCATCAACCCATGTTGACTATCCATATTCAGTTAATGATGATATGGTAACATTCCACTCATCCACTACTCTATTCCAAACCAAAGTTTAACTATCTCGCATTTAAATCTAAATTTGTCTAATTTAAACCATTGTTGCGAGTTCGCTCTAGTTGGATGAGTTTGAGTAGCTTGTTATATCACCTTTGTTTATCATATCACCCTCACTACTTCTCTCAAAGTGCAGATTAAGATGCTTTAACCTGTCTCTGTACTCAAGGTTCTAATGCCTGGGATTAGTCTTGTTATTCTCCTCTAAATTCTTTCTAGGTATTCTATATCCATCCTGTAGTATGGTGACAGAACAAAAATAAAATCAAGTGAGGTCTCACAAGAACAAGATATAGTTTAGGATGACTTCTCTAGTCTATGCTACTAAAACTCCTTTGTATGAACCCAATTACTTTGTTAGCCTTGTTTCGAACAAATACATTGTTTACGTGGCTTAGATTCCTACTTATCATTACTCCTAAATCTTTCTCATTCAGATTTATCTATAACATCGTTGTTCATCAACGACCATCTTATCTATACCGCCCATGTGTAGAGCTGTGACTAGAGACTCTCGACAGCCATCACTGTCTACCCCGTCAAAGGACTTTTGGAGGTATAGGGGTTTGATAATGTTGAAAGTATGTACAGCTGGATGATGTCTGCTCGTGAATTGATTTATCTGTTGAGGCAGGAGCATAGGTTGTAACCACATCTTGCTCTCCTTTTCCTGTTCAGTAATTGCAGTGGGGGAGGGAGAGTTGCACTGGTGCCGATAGCTCAGTTTGTTGGGTTTCGCTTTAAAGCCTGTCCATCTTGCATTGCCTTGATCCACCCTCTTAGCCGTTGGGTTCCCATGTCGGACACCTCTTTCCTATTCCGTTGTTGGGTCTTACTGGGCTCTGTAAGCATGTCTGCCTGATGCGGAGCCCCACCGCAGATTTTTCATTCTGGGGTTTACTCCGTAGCATTATACCTACCAAGGTTAATCGCAAGGCAGTGTTGGTAGGCTCCTGGGCGTGTCCACATGCCGGTGGGCCTATGCGCCGTCCTCTGGGGCCCTGCTGCTCAAAGCCCTGCTGGTCTAACCTGGAGCTGCAGGTACCCTGTTACCGTGTGTTGCCACAAGAGGAGGCACAGCAAGAGTCTTGATGGTGGCTGTGTACTGGCAGGAAGACTTATGCAAGTTGCTTCCTGTCCACCATAAGAGGTTGATCATACGAGATTATAATGAATATAAAAAGTGAATGCGGCACCAAAGCGTCACCGCCCCACTACAGCGGGGAAGAGATTACCTTCTAATCAGATTGTTATTTTATTTGAAGCCAAGTTATGTATCGTATTTTTTATTCAATACTGTATTTTATATTATTTATATGATGAAACATACACATAATAGGCTGATCATGCGAAATACTGTATAATAAAGAATGGCTAAAAACCTACAATCGTGGCAAGCCAGTCAACCCCATCAAGTGTCATCTCATTAGTTATATTTTGTTAGGCCTCTATAAATCTGATTAGACCATTGTACATTGTCCCATTAAAGACAACATAGTCTATCCTTAATAATAAATAAGTTACAATATTTTACATAAAAATATGTTTATTTATTAATGATCTTTCATTGTATCATTGAATATATGGATAAACGTTCCTGATGACGCATGTGAAGGATACATGCATTAATAAACATAGATCATTACAATTATATCTTTACTAACTAGTGATTAGCAATTAAACAATATTATCATGAATGACAGCCGTTTAATGAGTAGGTGAGCCACAGTGGGTGGGAGGCAGTGGATATCGTACGGCTCTTCTCTGGCTGAAGCTAATACATGATAATTATCATATTATCACCACTGCTACTCTATATAATAGAGGTAGCAGTAGTGATGAGAATGAGATGCGTCTATCTGTTTCTTTGGTAACACTGACAGACGCTAGTAGACAACTGATATCTACCCACAAACATGAATGTAAGTATAAATGAGCATCATTGTATCCCTTCAACATAAACATTACATAACATTTTACAATATGGGTAGAAAGCAGAAAGGTGTGGGTGATTAGAGATGAAGTGGAAAGGAGTGGTAACATGCCAGTGTTGCCAAGTGCTCCTCAACAGCTCATTTTAACCCTCCGCCACGCTGTCACACCAACTACACTTAATATATTATAAAACAAAGTACTAAACCAACAGCTCACAACAGCAGTCGTCCACTCTGACTAGATGCGTTGCTCTGTTAACTCGAGTTGAGGTGTGTGTGTGTGTGTGTGGTGTTGGGGTGTGTGTGTATGCGGTGTTGGGTGTGTGTGTGTGGTGTTGGGGTGTGTGTGGGGTGTGTGTGTGTGTGCGATGTTGGGGTGTGTGTGGTGTTGGGGGTGTGTGGGTGGTGTGGGGGTGTGTGTGTGATGTTGGGGGGTGTGTGGGTGGTGTGAGGAGTGTGTGGGTGGTGTTGGGGTGTGTGTGGGATGTTGGGGTGTGTGGGTGGTGTGTGGGTGGTGTTAGGGGTGTGTGTGGGTGGTGTTAGGGGTGTGTGGGTGGTGTGGGGGTGTGGGTGGTATTGGGGGTGTGTGGGTGGTGTGGGGGTGTGTGTGATGTTGGTGTGTGGGTGGTGTTGGGGGTGTGTGGGTGGTGTGGAGGGTGTGTGTGTGTTGGGGGTGTGTGGGTGGTGTGTGGGTGGTGTTGGGGGTGGGTGGTGTTGGGGTGTGTGCGTGGTGTTGGGGTGTGTGTGGGTGGTGTTGGGTGTGTGGGGGTGTGTGGGTGGTGTGGGTGGTGTGGGCGGTGTGGGGGGTGTGTGTGTTTAGTGTGGGTGGTGTGGGGGTGTGTGGGTGGTGTTGGGGTGTGTGTGTGGTGGGGTGTGTGTGGGTGGTGTGTGGGTGGTGTGTGTGTGGTGTGGGGTGTGTGTGTGTGTGATGTTGGTGGTGTGTGGGTGGTGTGTGGGGGTGTGTGTGATGTTGGGGGTGTGGGTGGTGTTGGGGTGTGTGGGTGGTGTGTGGGCGGTGTGGGGGTGTGTGTGATGTTGAGGTGTGTGTGTGTGATGTTGGGGTGTGTTGAGGGTGTGTGTGTGTGTGATGTTGGGGTGTGTGTGTGATGTTGGGGGGTGTGTGTGTGTGTGTGATGTTGGGGTGTGTGTGATGTTGGGGTGTGTGGGTGGGTGGGTGGGTGGGTGGGTGGGTGGGTGGGTGGGTGTGTGTGTGATGTTGAGGGTGTGTGTGTTTGTGTATGTTGGGGGTGTGTGTGATGTTGAGGTGTGTGTGTGTGATGTTGGGGGGTGTGTGTGATGTTGAGGTGTGTGTGTGTGATGTTGAGGTGTGTGTGTGTGAGATGTTGGGGTATGTGTGTGTGTGTGTGATGTTGGGGGTGTGTGTGTTGGGGTGAGTGGGTGGGTGGGTGGGTGGGTGGGTGGGTGGGTGGGGTGGGTGGGTGGGGTGGGTGTGTGTGTGTGTGTTGATGTTGGGGGTGTGTGTTTGTGTGTGTTGGGGGTGTGTGTGATGTTGAGGGTGTGTGTGTGATGTTGGGGTGTGTGTGGGGTGTGTGATGTTGGGGTGTGTGTGAGTGTGTGATGTTGAGGGTGTGTGTGTGTGTGTGATGTTGGGGTGTGTGTGTGTGTGATGTTGGTATGTGTGTGTGTGTGTTGGGTGTGTGTGTGTGATGTTGGGTGTGTGTGTGTGGTGTTGGGTGTGTGTGTGTGTGTGTGTTGGGGTGTGTGTGTGTGTGTGTGTGTGTGTGTGTGTGTGTGTGTGTGTGATGTTGAGGGGTGTGTGTGTGTGTGTGATGTTGAGGGTGTGTGTGCAGTGTGTGATGTTGAGGGGTGTGTGTGTGTGTGATGTTGAGGGTGTGTGTGTGTGTGTGATGTTGGGTGTGTGTGATGTTGGGTGTGTGTGTGTGTGTGATGTTGGGTGGGTGTGTGTGTGTGTGTGATATTGAGGGATGTGTGTGTGTGTGTGTGTGTGTGTGTGTGTGTGTGTGTGTGTGTGTGATGTTGGGGTGTGTGTGATGTTGGGGTGTGTGATGTTGGGTGTGTGTGATGTTGGGGTGTGTGTGTGTTGGGGTGTGTGATGTTGGGGTGTGTGTGTGTTGGGGGTGTGTGTGTGTGATGTGGGGTGTGTGTGTGTGTTGGGGTGTGTGTGTGATGTTGGGGTGTGTGTGTGATGTTGGGGGGTGTGTGTGTGTTGGGGGTGTGTGTGTTGGGGTGTGTGTGTGATGTTGGGGTGTGTGTGTGTTGGGGTGTGTGTGTGATGTTGGGGTGTGTGTGTGATGTTGGGGTGTGTGTGTGATGTTGGGGGTGTGTGTGATGTTGGGGGTGTGTGTGTGATGTTGGGGTGTGTGTGGGTGTTGGGGTGTGTGTGATGTTGGGGTGTGTGTGATGTTGGGGGTGTGTGTGTGATGTTGGGGGTGTGTGTGTGTTGGGGGTGTGTGTGTGATGTTGGGGTGTGTGTGATGTTGGGGGTGTGTGTGATGTTGGGGGTGTGTGTGATGTTGGGGTGTGTGTGTGTGTGATGTGTGTGATGTTGGGGGTGTGTGTGTGTGTGTGTGTGTGTGTGTGATGTTGGGGTGTGTGTGTGTGATGTTTGGGGGGTGTGTGTGTGTGTTGGGGGAGGGTGTGTGTGATGTTGGGGGTGTGTGTGTGATGTTGGGGGTGTGTGTGATGTTGGGGTGTGTGTGTGTGATGTTGGGGTGTGTGTGTGATGTTGGGGTGTGTGTGATGTTGGGGGTGTGTGTGTGATGTTGGGTGTGTGATGTTGGTGTGTGTGTGTTGAGGGTGTGTGTGTGTGTGTGATGTTGAGGGGGTGTGTGTGTGATGTTGAGGGTGTGTGTGTGTGATGTTGAGGGGGTGTGTGTGATGTTGAGGGGTGTGTGTGTGATGTTGAGGGTGTGTGTGTGTGTGTTGAGGGTGTGTGTGTGTGATGTTGGTGTGTGTGATGTTGGGGGTGTGTGTGATGTTGGGGGTGTGTGTGATGTTGGGGTGTGTGTGTGATGTTGGGGTGTGTGTGATGGTGGGGGTGTGTGTGTGGGTGGGGGTGTGTGTGATGGTGAGGGTGGGTGGGTGGGTGGGGGTGTGTGTGTGTGATGTTGGGGCTGTGTGTGTGTGTGTGTGATGTTGGGGGTGTGTGATGTTGGTGTGTGTGTGTGTGATGTTGAGGGGTGTGAGTGTGTGATGTTGAGGGTGTGTGTGTGATGTGTGGGTGGTGTTGGTGTGTGTTGAAGGAAGCGAACCTTTTTGGGGGGTAGGGTCACATGGTCAGTCCCCCCCCCTTCCTCACTCAAACGTGGCTAGTGTCATCGGGAGATGAATTTGATACCATAGTGATCTTTAATAAATTCTCTACGAAACGTTTCCAATAAGATACTATCCTTAAACTAAATTTCTATATGATATAGTGATGGGAATTCCATTCTTAAAAAAAAAGTAGAAATGCTGATACAGTAAGTCTTAGCTGAACATTCAGAGTTACGTTCCTAAAAATGCAACGTTATCTGAAACAACGTTAAGCGGATCAATTTTCCCCATAAGAAATCGATAAAATACGGGAGTTACATTCCTGAGCTTCCCTTTGCCCCATGAGACACATTACATATACAGAAAATCATTGCCATTTCTATAGAAAATAATGCATACATATACAATTTCTAAGATTGTGTAGGTACTTACCGATGGGCAGAGGTGGTAGAGTAAGTGTGTGGTGGTTAATAACCAGTTACGGTTAACTGTCAGAGTTTGAGCAATATTTTTTCCCAACTCAACTCGACCTAACCTAATCCACAACCTTAACCTACCCATAACATAAAGCCGTCACATTACGCCAGAAGACAAAGTACAGTTGAGTCTGGATTTACACGATTTTCATTTACGCGGTACTTTGCCAGAAGCAGGATGTTTCATTTACCGCGGGGTGGTCATTTATGAGGAAGGCGACTAGCAGTCCTCTAAGGCAGCGCCATTATTAGTTCAAACCTCCCGTCATCCATATCGGGTAAGCGGCCTTAACGAAGTAGGTTGCCGCGCAGTGTATGTCTCAATTCGCGTTATCGGTGATGTGCCGACGTATTAGACTACTCTGATTGGGCCCGCATCCTTACTCCTCCGCCGCTAACTGAGATTGGTTTCTGCTCATATGACGTGCCTGCGGCGGGGAGGGGATAAAATTAAGCTGACCTAACCGTCAGTTACTCTCTCCAGTCACCCGTGTATGCACAATGTGTTCTATTGTTAGGATAATCTACGCTAATCTCATAAGATGGAGAAAACTCACTGGGCCTCCACCACCACAGAAAAAACCTTGCATTACCTGGACCCAGCGCCCTAAGCCGAAGATACACGACATGCCGGTTTCAGGTGAAGTGCAATATAATAAAAGAGGTTTAGAAAGGAACAAGACAAGTTGACCTCATGGCGCGCCAGCATAGTGTTAGCAGATCTCGATCCGGACAATCAAGAAGAGATGCAGCCAAGATAAAAAGAACACATAAACATCACAGAGTCTGCAGGTGCTTCAATGGTGAAATACTGCCAGAACGAACCTTCTCCAGGCTGAAGGAATTTACTTGAAATATAACCGATTCTCGTCAGGCACGACTGGAACATGGCAGTGTGGACACCGCAGTCAGTTCAAGAGTACACGTGAACTATACATGTGGTATTTTCAGATGGGTGCAGAGCTTAAACCCTTCAATACTTCTCTGGGTGGCTGCAAGGAGTTTAGAAAGAGGAACAAGATCCTGTATTAACATTTGCGGTGAAAAGGCAGTGCGGCCGATGTTGCGGCTGGTAATTTTCTCTCGTTCTTAAGAGGTTATGGAGGAAGGACAGTACACCGACAACCAGGTGTTCATGGGTGAATCCGGTCTGTTTTGGAAAAAGAAAACTACCTTCCAAGACCTTCGTTGTCCAAGTCTGCCAGCAAGTGCGGGGCGAGGAAGTTGCAGAAGGGGTGTCCCGTCCCTGTTTACCACAATGCCTCATTGCCTGAAAACTCAGGATTATGGGTGATCCACACAGCCCGCAACCCTCACGCCTACAAAGAACATGGACATGACCAAGCTATATATGTCCACTGGCTAACCCGCACATAAGGCGTGGATGTTCTCTCACTCTGTCCCTCCTGGTTTGACAACTGTTTTCGATTTCCTACGCCAAGAAATTACAAAACAACAGAATGTTTCCATTCAACATTTTGTTGCTCCTTGACAATGTACCAGGACACTGCGCCCTATTATTTGTTGAAATTCCTCAGCGTAAAGTGGTCTTCCTTCCTCCCAACTATGTAATTAATCAGCCCCATGGACAGGAGTTGATAATAGCGTTAAGGCTGCATTCTCTACAAAAGTTTAAGCTCCTGAACGACTGTTACTAACACCAGGATGAGTTCGTAACCTGGGTGGCCTTACGATAGCGAGGAAGCGACAGGGCGAGAAAAAAGTTAGCGGATCAAAGTTCGCGTCAAACAGTTTTGGAAGAATTTAAAATCAAAAGCTGTTGACGCTTCTTGGTGAGCATGGGATCAGCTGCCTGTAACGTTCGTCACGCATCGGCATGCATGTTCTGGTGTATCCCAGGTGGGAGGCAGAAGTCCTTCTGTGACTGATGAGAGTTCGAGTCTGTTCGGTGGCAGTGGACCTTGCCAGAGAAAGCTGCGCAGGGAGATGTTGCAACTGCAGGCTTCTCGAGACCACCGCTGACGACATTATGGAGGTGATAAAGGGATCCTGAGGTGACTGCGGCGAGATGTTAGAAAGCGATCCGTCAGTGAAAGACAGGCGATGCGTCATCCTGAGAAGAACACAAGATTAACGCCTGAAGCCAATGTTAAAAAGGATGCTGCCATCGGTGTGCCGAAAACTGAAGCTCATCGCTGCGCGACCCTGGCGATAACCACTGCCAAAGTCTTCCACAACCAGCTGTTGCACACTATGGAGCCGTACATCGGGTGTATCACGACAACATCAACACTAACCGTCAGCGTAACATCCACAATTTCTTAAGCCTAACCCACCACAGCCAGCCAAAGCCAGAGATAAATGACAGTGATGATGGTGACTTTGAGGATTTGTCAGGAGGCCCTGACAACTATAATTGAATAGTGATGATGATTCACCTGAAGACCCAGTAATCTGCCCTCTGCCTCGGAACCAGCATACATTTCCCATCGCCGTACATCTCTTCTACTAGCAGCAAGTGTTAAGCCTAACCTAAACCTTGATTTTCAACCTAACCTAAGTGTTAAACCTTGATTTTCTTTTACCTGGTACAGTATATTATTCTCTTATTGATATTTCTCTTCTATATTATGTTGTGTGCATACCATCATAAAATTAAGATGTTATTTTTACTACAACGTAGGTATTGTGTCGGTATTGTTAGGAAAAGTTGAGTTTGGGGGTGGGCCCAGTCTCCATTCCAATTAATCCCATATGTTCTGTTATTTCATTTCCGCGTTTCTCGTTTTCATGGTACAACGCGGGTTCAATTGACCGCATAAATGAAGACTCAACTGTAGTGCACATCTTAGGCGCCTAAATATCTACCAAACGAAGAATTTGCACTAGAAATAACTATCATATCAGTACTCATTGATGAAAATAGGGAAAGAAAATAAACACCAAAACAAATAACTTGTTGGCAGGTTAGTTGTTAATATAACTGAAGATGACTTAAAATTGTCAAAATTTCCATTTGCTTCTATAAAATTACCAAGATTGGTTTAGTGGCAATGTGAAATACAGTAACTCTGTACCAAACATAGTTTCAACTTCGATTTCTTTTAGTGGCAACAAGTGAAAATTTACCAAATTCCGATATCTCTATTGAGATAAAAACGAATGTTTGACCCATTTGTGGAAAAAATTAATGGAACCAAACTACTCCTTGTGGTGCTGGTATTGTTACGGTCATCCACTTACTTGAAATTTGTTCAAAACACAAAAAAAAAAAAATTCAGAAAAAATGGTGAAATTTCAATCTTGCACCGGTATTTCTCTCGCTGTTATTAATATGCCTTTCATAATGTTTGGACAATTCTAAGACCTTTTTCTTCTGTGATATTTCCGCCGGAAATTAAGGATAACCGAGATATTAATTTTTCAAGATTGAAGAAGCATGAATCCAGAAAACTGTGAGGGCAAACTTTTCGGAGTGAGAGTTGTGAACTCTTGGAACAATCTACCAGAAAGTGTTGTGACGGCACCAAGTGTGAACTCTTTCAAGACCAGGCTTGACCAACACTAGAACAGGTTCAGGTACATTCAGGAGCGAGTACATGCCCAGTACTTGCCAACAGTGTGTAACAGAGACATGACCGATCGCCGTAGCGGCTAACGAGCCGATCATTTGGTGAAGAGGATAAGAAAAAGAAAAAAAGTAACAGAGACGTGACCAATCATCCAAGCGTGAAGAGGATAAAAGAAAAAATTAAATAAAATTAGATTTGGTCAGTCACAAGTGTCGCTATTTGTTGTTTATGTCTCACAGAGAAGGTCTGACCACCTATCCAGCAGTATTCCTTACCTTCGTGTTGGCTTCTTAAGCGTCTACAGTGCATGTGAGGGTGGTGTGGGAATTTCTTACTGGCTAGCAATAGGAGACTTATACTGTAATTGGGCAAGAGTTTTTTGTCTTAGCCAATGAACAATGCGTGGGTGCGTCTGGAGCGAAGATTTGATTTTTCAGTATACTGTACTAGAATAACCAGATATGGCTGAACAGGTGGAAAGAGCTGTGCCGACAGTGTGATAGAGATTATTTTACGTCAAATGCAGAGTTTCATCAGAAAAATAGTGTTAGGTTAGGTCAACTTAGGTTTGGTATTGTTGGTTTGCTGGTTTTTTTTATTTTTGTGATTTACTTGAAAAAAAAAACAAATTTTCGTTAAGATTGATGGGTAGAGAGATAAAAAAACTATTGATTTCATGAAATGAATATCAAATTTGTTCGAAACTCATCAAATAACATCGAAAAACATATTTTTAATATCCAAACAAAGACAGTGCATCAGTGAAAATTGACCGAAAAAATAATTTCAACCTAAACTTAAAATCCTAAAATTCGCTGAATGACCGAAACAATAATACCCAGATGTTTACCCACCTGGGTAAAGGTTTACGAAAGCACTTCCACCAGAAGTAGTTTGTTGACTTTCTATATTTTTGCAGTACTTATTGTTATGATGATTTTTAAATACTATATATTAAAAGAAACGACAATTTTCTGTTAAAATTTTTAGTATTTTTTAGAATGTTTGTATTTACTCTATCCCGCTTCACAATTCTCCTCCTGGTGCCATTTTTTTATTTATCTCACTGAATCCCTCAAGAGACGTTTCCTAAATGATGGTGAACGCTTCCACGAATTCCTCCTCGCCATTGCTGATGTATATCAACCTCAATATTAAGGTAAGTAGTTTAACACATAAATTAACACGATAGTGCATATAACCTAA
Source organism: Homarus americanus (assembly GCF_018991925.1). Classification (NCBI taxonomy): domain Eukaryota; kingdom Metazoa; phylum Arthropoda; class Malacostraca; order Decapoda; family Nephropidae; genus Homarus; species Homarus americanus. The sequence goes on along the minus strand of NW_024735554.1, from coordinate 16,413,386 downwards.
TAGATCCTGACCTAACAAACCCAACCTATTCGGTTTGTTAGGTCAGGAATTAGGTTCGTTCCAGTTTTGTGTTTATCTGGTGGTAGCGCTTTCGTAAACCTTTCCAGCCATCTGCTCCAGTATTACCCAGAACACTGGTTGTGAGCTCACGACAGTAATATAACAAGGTCATGACAATAACTGGTCTGAAACAACTGGGCTACAGAACCTGTCTTATGGCATCACCAACTTCCTGCGCCTCCATGGGCTGTTCTTCGCTCCTCCGGCACTGTTTCCTCTTGGTGTCTGTCTCATTGTCTTGTCTGGGACGCTTCGCCGAGGTGCGACCACCACTCATCTTGACTACTTGAGAAAACAACACAATATTCTTCTAAACAATATGTTCAAAATGTTTACGTCAAGCTGAACTGTGGCGCTGGTCGCTTGTACTCAATCAACCACCAGACCGGTCAGTCACGTCTCACGGTCTCAAACTATTACCCGTTACTGAAACCCAGAACCCAAAGCTCCAAACCATTTACTCATACAACGGTACCTACTTGCCATTTTTAGTTTAACAAATTTATTGGCAAAGCTTGTAGTACAGTTTGCCTATTCTGAGTAATTCAGTCAGGTCTTGATACTGAGGGTGGTATCACTTCTCACTGGCACGCAGGACAGAGGTTCATACACAAAGAAATACATCATATTCATTAACAGCTATATATGTATAGAGGTCAGATTCATGTGGGTAATGTTACTGTTCACTGTCCTGCAGGACAGAGATTAATACACAAAGAGAGGCATCATAATTATTCATTGACAATATATATATATATATATATATATATATATATATATATATATATATATATATATATATATATATATATATATATATATATATATATATATATATATATATATATATGTCAGATTCATGTGGGCAATGTCACTCTTCACTGCCATACAGGACAGAGGTTCGTACACAAAGAAAGGCATCATATTCATTGACACTATATATTGGTCAGATTCATGTGGGTAATGTCACTGTTCACTGCCATGCAGGACAGAGGTTTGTAGTGGATTCTCCCTACAACCACCGAACCTTTCGAATTCCCCAGCCTACGCCTCCAGTGTACTGCGCACATCATTGTCATTCCTAAAACCCCATTTAATTCATATTACGCTATATAACATTCAAATGCACCGCCCTTGTAGAACCTCAGAAAACGGGAAACATTGATAAAGGACAACTCACCTACTCAATGTTCTAGACCATGTGTTGTATTGTACCCAGGTACAGTTATATCATATTAAATGTATGTATTCATAGCATTAAGGAGAACTCGGTATGCATAAGATGAATGTTAAGTCCAGTTGAGCCGGACTAGTGTACTGTAGGACTAAGTGTGGATCAGGGTTTGAAGGTCATACTATTTACGTCTGTGAGCGTGTAGCGAACATAACCCTCACAGATATCATATGAAAATACATGAGAACCATGATCTGGAAAAAGGATAAATGTATCAGAACTATGTGAGGTGTTGGAAGTGATCCAGAAACTATACTTGAAAGGAAATATCTTGTATGCGTTGGTATGAACTTAATACACCTCGTATCCTCCACGTGACATATACCCGACAGGTATAGTGATCAGAGAATCTTATGTCTGTGTTCAAATAGTGCAATGTGTGAGAGGAGGATCCTCATTACAGTTTTAAGTGAAGTTGATACACCCCTTAACATTCAGCCTTTGTTTCAAAGCGCGTCCTGTACCCGCCTAGGATGCCACGTTGATATTATAACCCATGAATTTACCCAAGAACTAGCAAACCAAGACCTTCCTTGGTGTGTAATTTAGGATTAAAATATGTGTTTATAAGGCATAGTGACAATATACCGAAAAGTGTTCAGGTGAAAACCATAAGAAACAAAAGTGCAGATTAAAGATTGGAAACTGTAGGCCCACGTGATGAGGAGCGGCCGGGGCAATGCCCTCAGTCTTCCTCATTCTACCGTCACCTCAGGTTCCATGCGGTCGGAGTACCTTGCCGCCCGGCCGCCATTATCCCTTTGAGCGTCACAACAGGTGGTGACGACTCCCCTATGCCAATCCACTGTGAACCTGTGGATTTCAAGCGCACTCCTCCAAATGAATGGTCACAAATAAAGGAGACCGTGAGAAACTCTGCGGTCGTCACTTGGGCGACCTATAATACCAGGCGTAGAAATAGTGCTGGTATGTCTCTAGGTGAAGCCCTCGTCGTTACCCACCGAGGGCGGTGTGCGAACGAGGTGCCTGTTGTGTATACCTAAAAGTCACAAGAGAGTATACTTGCAGGTATGGAGTGTAACATGTGTGTTGAGATGGTGCTACTATGTATGATAACCGACGTGCTAGATTCCATACAGGTGGAGCAGTCTGATGTGTTAAGGATAGTGTAAGAAGGAATGACCGAGAAGGTGGTAGCAGATTGTTATGCAATAAGTAGGTGAATGACACGCCATCAATGTAAGAGTCTGGGGCCCATCTGGGTAACCACATTTCCGTTGTTCTTCTGAGAAGGCCAATTCATGTATATGTTTTTACCAGTATGTTTTATAAGGAATAAATCAATTAAGACATGTTATGGTTTCACCCTTCTTTACCCTTATCGATCTGGTCAATGGAAAACCTAACCCAATGCCTAGCCCTCTGCACGCTACCTAACGAGCTACATGCTGTCCAGAGGGGTCTGGTGGCAGCTACCTTAGAAATTAAGATTAGAGTTAAGTCATCATGAGCTTAGTGACCCCAGAATCTGGCAGTATACCAGCGCACACTTCCACGGAGCGGGTCAACTATCTACCCGCCTATCAACATCTCATAAACCCACAAATGGTCACCCATTTGTGGGGTACGAGATGTTTGGTTCGCACTCAGGATGGGATGGAGAAAGGAAACTCACAATGTGCTCTCTGTATACATATTGTATTGGATGTACAGTGCAGCTTGGTGCTGGGAGGTGGCAGCGTGGTTACAAGAGTGATGTAGAGAGAGCTGGTTGCTGAGGATGCTCAGAGGAGGACCAGCTTGTGGGTCGCCATGCTCGCCGGCGGGAGCGAGGGCCGCCAGGCAGCGGCGGAGGAGGTGGTGGTGCTTGCTGCGGCTGTAGCTAGAAGAAGAGAGTGGTCACCACGAGGTCAGGTCTTTTATAGCGGAGGTAGGCGTGGCTTAATAGTTGACCTCCGTCATGTAAGACGGCGCTGGTTGACCTAGACCACGAGGCATACACTGGCGAATTCGCGGGGTCAGCTACTCAGCGACAAACAGCGTTTGTAGGGGAGGGATCCACTACAATACTCCCCTTCCCCTCCAGGCACGGCGGGAGGCTGGAGGTTGGCAGGGTTACGTGCCACATGTGAGGCAGAACGGGCGGTGCATGCCACATGTGAGACATAATGGCGAGGGCATGGATGAGCCGGCCGCTAGGGGGGGCAACTCTGTCTAGATACACGTGATCTGTGGGAGAAAAGAGGGTGAAGGAGGGTTGTGGAGGCGATGAATGTTGTGCTTCCCTCGCGACTGGTACAGAATCCTCAGATGCGCCTGCTGGGGTGTGTGGGCCTGGGTCAGGAGCAGGGGCTGCGTTAGGAAGAGTGTCCATGACAGCAGCAGGGTGCATGACAGCAGCAGGGTCCACGACAGCAGCAGGGTGTAGGACAGTAGCAGGGGGTACCTGAGGGAGAAAAGAGGGGTGTGTGGGTCCGCGTCAGGAGCAGGGGTCACGTCAGGAGGAGCGGCAGGGGGTACTGCCGGGCCGGGGGCGGCGTCTGAGGCAGGACGGGTGTGTTGGGGTTGGTAGGACGTGGTGCTTGGGGCAGGAAGAGGAGCGGCTGTCTGCTTAGAGTAGCAGAGCTGCTCTAGGGTGTCTAACCTGTGGTGTAGAGACAGTAGTTGTAGAGCCGATGAGAGCTGCCTCTGTGTGGATAAGCCAGTCTTCCATGTTGCTTGAAGACTGGGAGAGTGATCGGTTTTTCCTCCATCCTGTGTGAGTGCGAATCTCCGGGGTCACCATTTGTGGGGTTATGAGATGTTGGTTCACACTCAGGATGGGATGGAGAAAGGAAACTCACAATGTGCTCTCTGTATACATATTGTATTGGATGTACAGTGCAGCTTGGTGCTGGGAAGTGGCAGCGTGGTTACAAGCGTGATGTAGAGAGAGCTGGTTGGTGAGGATGCTCAGAGGAGGACCAGCTTGTGGGTCGCCATGCTCGCCGGCGGGAGAGAGGGCCGCCAGGCAGGAGCGGAGGAGGTGGTGTTACTTGAAGACTGGCTGTAGGTAGAAAGAGGTAGGTCACCACGTGGTCAGGTCTTATATAGCGGAGGTAGGCGTAGCTTAATAGTTGACCTCCGTCATGTAAGGTGGCGCTGGTTGACCTAGACCACGAGGCATACACTGGGGAATTCGCGGGGTTGTCTACTCAGCGACAAAAGTGTTTATAGGGGAGGAATCCACTACATCGTCACAACACTCTCTGGTAGATTGTTCCAAGAGTTTACAACCCTCACTCCGAAAAAGTTTGCCCTCACAGTTTTCTGGACTTGCAGCTTCTTCAATCTTGAGCTGTGACCCCTTGTGGGGCGAGCTTCCGCCAGCTCCAAGTAAGGACACTCAACTGAGTAGTGCCCCTTGAGATGTTTATACACCTCAACTAGGTCCCCCCTTGCCCGTCTGTAATATAAGCTAGGCAAGTTCAGGCGCTCCAATCTCTCAGGGTAGCTGAGGTGCCGAGGTGCAGGCACCAGTCTGGTGGCCATCCTTTGAACATTTTCAATCAACTGACAGTCCCTAGCATATCTCGGGGACCAGAAGGGGTGACAGTACTCCAGATTTGGAAGCATTTCACTTTTGAAGATCGTTATGAGGGACGGACCATCTAGATAGCTGAACGACCTTCTTATAAGATCCAATAATTTATTTGCCTGGTTTACCTTCTTCTCACAATGGCCCGAGACCTTCAGCTCATTGTCAACATACACACCTAGGTCCTTCTCACATTTAGTCTCAACTAGTGCAGTTTCTTCATCCCATTGGGACATATGATACGCCTCCTTACCATTGGTACGCCCCAGGTGCATCCTCTTACACTTCGTGACATTGAATCTCAGCAGCCATTTCTTCGACCATTCCTGGAGCCCACAGAGGTTCTTCTGCAGCTCTTCACAGTCCGCTTGGTTCTTAATTTCCCGAAATAACTTAGTGCCATCGGCAAACATTTGTATGGAGGAGTGTACAACGTCAGGCATGTTATTTATGAAACAAACAAACAACAGCGGGCCCAATACACTGCCCTGGGGTACCCCACTTGTGACAGGTACGGATGACGATTTCGTGCCATTAATCACCACACACTGCTTGCGGTCATGTAGAAAGTCTTCTATCCATGCTAGGACATTTCCCCGAATTCCGTACCCTTCCAGTTTGATTTTCAGCCTTTCATGGGGTACACTGTCAAAAGCCTTGGCAAAAACTAGGTAAATATTGTCGATATTACCACCCCTTTCCAGAATATGGGTCCAAATATCCAATACCTTGAGCAATTGTGTTAAGCAGGAGCGCCCCGGCATAAAACCGTGTTGGCAATCCTCTACAAGGTTGTTTCGTATTAGATGTTCCATTGCGGCATCTCTGATAATACTCTCAAGTACTTTACATATTATGCTGGTCAGGCTCACCGGTCTGTAGTTGTTCGTGGAGTGACGATCGCCCTTCTTGAAGATAGGACTCGCATAAGCCACTTTCCATTCACTGGGGACAATTTGTTCTTCCAGGCATTTACAAAGCAGGATCTTCAGGGGCTTGGCAAGCTCGTTGCACAACTCTCTTAGCACAATAGGATGCACCATGTTAGGGCCGGGACTCTTATGGACGTTTAGCCTGGACAGTTTATTTCTAATACCCTCTTCTGTGAACACAATGTGGGTCAATGCTGTGTCGAACCGTCCGTCATCAAACGCAGGAAGGTTAGTTGCATCTTCTCTTGTGAATACCGAGGAAAAGAAGCTGTTCAATGCCTCAGCTTTATCCTGGTCAGAATCTGCGTAACTACCATCCTCAAGCCTCAGGTCTGAAAATCCTACTCGCGTTTTCAATTTAGACTTTGCATAGCGGTAAAACGACTTTGGGTTTGACTTGACCTCGCTTGCAACCAGCCTCTGGAACTCCTTTTCAGCCCTTTTACACTCTATCTTGGGTCCGACTAATTACCCAAATGTACTCAAATGTAGCCAAATATAGCCGGAATGAAGTCAAATAATGGTCCTATATGAATAAATCGGACTGCCAATCACTTCTCGACTAGTATTTGGTGTCAGAAAGTCACAAAAAATTGGAAAACTTACTCTAATCTGAGTTAATAGATCGCGTGCATGTACGGAGGGAGCGAGGAATTACCCAAATGTAGTCGCAATGAAGTCAAATAATGGTCCTAGATGAATAAATCGGACTGCCAATCACTTCTCGACTAGTATTTGGTGTCACAAAGTCACAAAAAATTGGTAAACTTAATTTAATCTGAGTTAATAGATCGAGTGCATGTACCTAACCTAACCTAACCTAACCTAACCTCGACTAGTATTTGGTGTCAGGAAGTCACAAAAAATTGGTAAACTTAATTTAATCTGAGTTAATAGATCAAGTGCATGTACCTAACCTAACCTAATCAAACCTAACCTAACCTAACCTAAGCTAACCTAACACAACACGACTCAGATTAAATTAAGTTTACCAATTTTTTTTCACTCTATGATACCAAATAATAATCGAGAAGTGATTCACAGCCCGAATTACGCTTGTACGACCATCATTTGACTTCATTGCGGCTACATTTGGCTACATTTGGGTAATTCCTCGCTCCCTCGGTACATGCACACGATCTATTAACTCAGATTAAAATAAGTTTTCCAATTTTTTGTGACTTTCTGACACCAAATACTAGTCGAGAAGTGATTAGCAGTCCGATTTATTCATCTAGGACCATTATTTGACTTCATTCCGGCTATATTTGGGTACATGTGGGTACATTTGGGTAATTAGTTGGACCGCTCTATCTTTGCTTGGTTTCTGGCTCTTGCATACATCCTCCTGCCTTGCTCATCGTTTGACCCAACCAACGTCTTGAATTTCTGGGTTTTCTTCTTAATTCTGTCGACCGCTGAGTGGTTCATGTGTAGGGATCCCCTCGTATTCCTAGAAGCACTGGGTTTGATCTTGGGTACATATTTATCAATCAAATGGGTCACTTTACTAGTTTGATATTCAGCGTAGTATCTGCGTTCTTGTACCTTAATAATTCAGGCCAGTTGATACCCCTCATCTCTTCCCTCATCCCGTTGTAATTTCCCTTGTAATATTTGCACCTTGGCCTGGCCTTATCCTGAACTAGGTAACAGTTAAATCTGAATGACAACACCATATGGTGACTGGTCCCAACTGGGGCAAGGTGTTCCAGTTTGGCCACCATACCCTTCTCGTTTGTTATGATGAGGTCAAGTGGCTTGGGTGTTTGCTCCCCTCTGTAATGTGTCGGGTCTCTAACATGCTGGAACAGAAAATTATCTCTCAGAGTTTCTACAAAAAGGGGGGTTATTCAAGTCATTTGGGGTGGACTCGTTTCTCCAGTCGATGTCGCCATAGTTAAAGTCCCCCATGATAAGGAGGTGGCTAGGGTTGAACAATGCCGCATTGTCTATTAAGGTTCTTAAGTTTGAGGATCTGTAGATACACCCGACGATAAGTATGTCCTCTCCCTTTAATTTAATTTTACATCACTTGGACTCTTCAAAAACATCCTCTACCTGTACCCTTGCCTGGCTGACTCTAAGGTCTTGCCTAGCATAGATAACCACACCCCTCTTAGGTGAACAGGATCCACGTCAGGAGAAGGGTCCATGTCAGGAGTAGGGACCACGACAGGAGCAGGAACCACGTCAGGAGCAGGGTCCACGTCAGGAGCAGGGTCCACGACAGGAGCAGGAACCACGTCAGGAGCAGGGTCCACGTCAGGAGCAGCGTCCACAACAGGAACAGGGTCCACATCAGGAGCAGGGTCCACGTCAGGAGCAGGGTCCACGACAGGAGCAGGGTCCACGACAGGAGCAGGGTCCACGTCAGGAGCAGGGACAGGGCAGGGACGACAGGAGCAGAACCACGTCAGGAGCAGGGTCCACGTCAGGAGCAGGGTCCACGTCAGGAACAGGTATCAGGGCAGGGACCACGTCAGGAGCAGGGACCACGACAGGGCAGGGAACCCACTTCAGGGCAGGGTCGTCAAGAGCGGTCACAACAGGAACGGGGTCCACATCAGGGCAGGGACCACGACAGGAGCAGGAACCACGTCAGGAGCAGGGTCACGTCAGGAGCAGGGTCCACGACAGGAGCAGGAACCAAAGGAGCAGGGTCCACGTCAGGAGCAGCGTCCACAAGGAACAGGGTCCCCATCAGGGCAGGGTCCACGTCAGGAGCAGGGTCCACGTCAGGAGCAGGGTCCACGACAGGAGCAGGGTCCACGTCAGGAGCAGGGACCACGTCAGGAGCAGGGACCACGACAGGAGCAGGAACCACGTCAGGAGCAGGGTCCACGTCAGGGGCAGGAACCACGTCAGGAACAGGTACCACATCAGGAGCAGGGACCACGTCAGGAGCAGGGACCACGACAGGAGCAGGAACCACTTCAGGAGCAGGGTCCACGTCAAGAGCAGGGTCCACAACAGGAACAGGGTCCACATCAGGAGCAGGGACCACGTCAGGAACAGGTACCACATCAGGAGCAGGGGCCACGTCAGGAGCAGGGTCCATGTCAGGAGCAGTAGGCACCTAAGGATGAAAAGAGGGTACCCAGAAATGTTTTGGACAAGGTGTTGCTACAAGTGGTAACTGTGGGCAGACTGGTGTAGGCGTGATTTGTTGGGGGTAATGCTGGGCTGGGGGCCCAACGGGTAAGGTGGCCGGCTTCACTCGGTCTATGCTGATAGAGTCGTGTCTGCCATTGCAGATGATCGTCAGGAACTTCGCTGAACGTGCAAAAGCCTGGAAGGGTCCGTCGTAGGGGCGTTGAAGTGGGTTGCGGTGAGCATCGCGCCTGACGAAGACATATTTGGTGTTGAGTAGAGCAGGAGGGATGTGTTCAGGGCGCCAGGAAGGCTGGCGTGGGGCAGTAGCTTTGAATGCAGAAACTGCTTGTCGTAGTTTTTGCAGTAGGTCGTGACGGACGGCAGGAGTGGAGTGATCGAGGTCAGGAGTAACTGAGAAGTCCCGGATAGGCGAAGGGGCTCTTCTAGGGTGAGATCTGCTGGGCTGCAGTCCATGTCCTCCTTGTGTGATGCACGGATGCCGAGGAGCACTAAGGGTAGATCATCCGTCCAGCTGTAAGGGTCGTACTGTGCCTTGATTGCGTCCTTCAGCTGCCGATGAAACCGCTCTACCATGCCGTTGGATTGAGGGTGGTAAGCGGTAGTGCTGTGCCTGGAAGTGCCGAGGAACTGTAGGAGGCTGTGCCAGAATTGTGATTCATACTGGACTCCTCGGTCAGTGATGACAACGGTAGTGGGGGGGACCGAAACGGGAGACCCAACCGGACAGGAAGGTGCAGACGGCAGACTCTGATGTATCATTGGGCATGGGAATTGCTTCTGTCCACCTGGTGAAACGGTCAATGCAGGTGAAGATGTAGGTGTTGCCGCAGGATGATGGAAGAGGTCCCACGATGTCGAGGTGCACTACCTGGAAGCGTCCTTTGGGTATAGGAAAGGTTTCTAAGGGAGCCCGTGTGTGTTCATGTGTTTTAGAGGACTGGCAGGCCAGGCACTGGGCAGCCCATTTCCTAGTATCAGCCTTGATGCCAGGCCAGAAGACACGTTGCGTGAGGAGACGTTGGGAGGCCCGCACACCTGGGTGGCTGAGACCATGGATGCGGTCGAAGATGGCGCGGCAGTGGATGTGAGGCACGAACGCTCTAGGCTGCCCACAGGACATGTTGCACCACAACTTGATGTTCGTGCCAGGAACGGGGAGTTCTTGAAGGACGAGACCTGGGGGAGATGTCTTGTATGCTGCGAGGTCTTCGTCATTATCTTGAGCCATGGCGAGCTGTCTTTAATCCATGGGTGGAGATGAGGGAAGAATGCTGGATATACAACGAGAGAGGGTGTCAGCGATCTCGTTGTGGCTGCCTTTTATGTGTTGGATGTTGCTGGTAAACTCTGAAATGTAAGCCAAGTGGTGAAGGACACGAAGTGTATGTGTCTGGGAGGCTGAAGCGAAGGCGCTTGTGATCAGTGAAGATGGTGAACTGACGGGCCTCGAGGAAGTGCTGGAAATGCTTGACAGCAAGGTCAGGAATTCCCGATTGAAGGTGCTGTACTTGAGGTGTGGTGGTTGAAGCCGCTGTGAGAAGAAGGCAATGGGCATGAGAATTACGTCGATCTCCTGTTGTAAGACGGCGCCCACGGCAGTAGGAAAAGCGTCAGCTGTGAGAGTGGTCTGGGTGTTGGGGGCAGGGTGAGCCAGCAGGGTAAGGCATGTGATGTGCTGCTTGATAGTGATAAATGCCGTAACAGCCTCTTGAGTCCATATGGGAGGCTTGTGAGACATCTTGGGGAGTCCCTTGAGAAGATCGTTGAGAGGAACGAGGATGGTAGCAGCTTGGGCAATGAAGCGGTGGTAGTAATTGACTAAACCCAGGAATTCTCAGAGCTTCATTGCCGTTTCAGGTTTGGGGAACTCCTTGATGGCAGTTAACTTCTGTGGTCGGGGTTAGATGCTGCTCGGCGAGACTTTGTGACAGAGGAAATCGATGGAGGAGGCTCCGAAGATGCATTTGGCAGGGTGAACTTTCATGTTGTTGTTCTGCAGGCGTTGGAGAAGGCAGCTGTAGATGGTGGTGATGATGCTCGGCAGGCGTCGGAGATGTGACGAGAATGTCGTCTATGTAGACAGTGACAAAGTCGAGGTCGCGAAGCATGTGGTCCACGTACACTCGCACCAAAAAGTATCGGTGCAGGGCGAGATCGACGAGTTCCGAAACGATACGTATACACCGTGATATGTCGGGAAGGTTGGTAAGTGTATCCTTATAACCCCCCCCCCCTCCACTAGGTGTTACCATATGGCTGACAATCAGGGCTGCCAACATACGGCTGGAACAACTCGCCTTTCCCAATACCTATCGTCACTGGTCTCAAATTGTTCACTCAACAGTATGCACCGATACTTTTTGTTGCGAGTGTACCTCTGGAAGGTCTGAGCTGCATTGCGTAGTCCAAAACTCACGAAGGCATACTCGAAGAGACCGAACGGAGTGGTGAGGGCTGTCTTCTGGATATCTGCAGGTGCCACTGGAATCTGGTGGAAGGCACGGTCCAAGTCGATCTTCGAGAAGGTGGTCTTGCCATGGAGTTTGTGGTGGAAGTCCTGGACATGCGGGATAGGGTACCTGTCAGGTTTGGTGACGAGGTTCAGAGCACTGTAGTCACCACATACCCTCCAGTCGTTGGATGATGGCTTTGGAACCATGTGAAGAGGCGATGTCCAGGGACTCTTCGAAGGTCAAATGATGCTGTCTTGCAGGAGTCTGTTGAATTCCGCCTTGGCTTCGATCAGGAGCTCAGGGCGAAGGCAGCGAGGGCGTGAGAAGACTGGAGGTCCTGTAGTCTCGATGTGGTGGAAGATTCCCGACGTAGGTGGTGGTGGAGAGACTCGGGGTGAGAAAAGTTCCTTGAACTTCTCGAGCAGGGAGGAGAACTCGTTGAACAGCGAGAGGCAGGTGATAGTGTCGGCGGCTGCGGCACATGTACCCCGGATCATGTGTGCTGTAGGCTCATGGACGAGGCAGAGGTGGCTTGGGTTGACGACGAGCTTGTGGAAGGTGAGCAAGTCGAAGCCAAGGATGGATTGAGAGATGTCTGCCACCACAAAGGACAAGCACAGAGTCTTGGGAAAACCGAGGTCTAAGGCGAGGATGTGTGCACCGTAGGAGGCGATGGGGGTACCGTTGGCGGCGAACAGGTCATAAGAGGGTTGCTTTGATGTGTCTTGCTGTGAGGGAGGGATGATGCTGACCGATGCCCCTGTGTCGACGAGGAATTTCCTGCCGGAGATGCGGTCAGTGATATGCAGCAGTGAGACACCTGAAGTGACGGAGGCTGTGGCGTCTACCAGTTCCCGTTGATGCCGTTTCCCGAGTAGTTGCAGGGGGCTCACAATGTCTAGCATTAGCACCGAAGCGTTGGTGGTACCAGCAGAGGGTAGGGGCACTGTACTGGGAGCTGGAAGCGGTGTCCGAGGCAGGACGAAGGCGTCGGGGTTTGTAGGACGCAGTGCGTGGGGCAGGAGCAGGCCCAGCAGCAGGCGTGGAGGACCAGAGCTGCTCAAGGGTGTCCATCCTGCGATGTAGAGACTGTAGCAGGTCCCTCATGTCTTGTGAGGTGTTGCTCGACTGAGGAGCGTTGATCTGGTTGACGAGATTTGAGTTAAGTAACGGTGTGGCCGTTGGGTTGTCCGCGGCAGCGAGGCGAGCAGCAGTGTACTCATAGAATATTTTGTCTGTTGAGGTTGCGTAGGTCGCCGGTGTCGTAGAGTAGTCCACTGCGGACAGGGCGAGGCAAACTTCTGTGGGGAGCTTCTGTGCGTGAAGCTGGCGCAGGACAGTGTCGGGAAGCCTGTCCGTATGCCTGGTGTTCAATCTACACATCTCGTCCCAGAGACGTGCAGGCGTTGAGTTGCCGAGGAAGAGACAGGTTAGGTCTTGCAGGAGACTGGTGTGGAGCCGCTGGTATCACGTCTTCAGAGCATCCCGTAGGGCTGTGAATTTGTTGTCAGCTGGAGGATTGGTGATGGTCTCTGAGACTTGCGTGGCGACTTCCGTGGGCAAGGAACTGAGCAGGGCGACATACTATTGCTTGTCCTTAGCTGCTGAGGCGGTGAGAGCTGCCTCCACATGAATTAACCAGTCCTCGATGTTGTGGTTGAAGGTTGGAAGAGTGATCCGTTTGTCGTCCATTCTTGCAAGAGTACGTCACACGTATTGGGAAAGGATGAGGATTGCTACCCTCTTTCCAGGTGGACCCGCACAATCACGGATTTCCTGGGAAGACTCGGCAGAGGGATGGGTGCTTGCTCCGACCCCCTTCCGTGTTCACAATCTCCTGGGAGGGAGGTGAACAGTTACGGGGGGGACCGCAGGACGAATACACTTTTGAGGGTGCAGGTCCCTAGGCCAGAGCGGAAAAAAAAATGAAAAATAGGAGTAGTATGCAAAGAGCACAAACCACGTCTAGAATATCGCGCTATAGCTGCTCTCCAGCTGGGATGTGGGTCACTCACACCACCAGTGGGGAGGGCAAACTAATGCTCGATAAACCGAAACGTTCATGAGATTTTGTCAGATGTGGTGGGTGGTCCGGTCAGGTCAGTTGACCAACAATGGAAGCAGAGAGAGGGCGGTCTTCACAGCTCCAGGGATACGGCAGCAGAGAGAGAGCTCGGTGTTCACAGCTCCAGGGGTCACCAATTGTAGTGTACTGTATGTGGCCAATTGTCAAGTTTATCTTTGTTTGTCTATTATCTCTTTGATAGGCTCACATACATACAGTACATACGTACATGTAGATTTCACACTCAGGATGGAGGTAAGAAGTGAAACTCACAATGCGTTTTCTGTATATATATATTGTAAGTACAGTGCAATGCTAGGGAGTTGCTGTGTGGTGAGGAGCTTGCTGAGAGGTCCTGTTGGGTGAGGAGCTTGCTGAGGGAGCTTGTTGGTGAGGAGCTTGTTTGGAGGTCTTGCTGGTTCTGGAGAGTAGAGTAGAATGATCTCCACAGCCAAGCCTACGCGTATTTATATGGTTTCTCAGGATCAGAGGATTGAGGTGCAAAATGTGTGGTGCCAATCACCGCGCAGTTCGCAATGGAGGCCTGGTTTGTTGAACTCGCCGCTGATTGGCTGGTAAGCGGACGGCCGGAGAATAGTCAGCAGTTGTAAACGTCCGACCGCGTGTGAGACCTGGTCTGTGGAACTCGCTGGAGCTTCTACTACTTGTAAGCTGATTGGCTGGTAAGCAAACGACAAGTGATCAGTCGGCAGTTGTAGGGAAGAGTATCCACTACAAGGTATCATTGACGTCGGCCCTAGAGATGCCAGTAATTGTTGATCGAGACTTAAGTCACCTCTTTTTCGCATATGAACATCAGAGAATCTGATGTTTATGGTGAAATTGTTGTAAGGATGTTAATTACGAAAGTAATTAATTAACCTGAAGGGAACTGTCAGACCAGGTATCTCCGAGAAACTACCGGATGTAACATGATACTACAGGTACTTGTCTTAGGCTCCGCCCACCAGGGAATGCCATCCGGAACCTTGAAATCAATTTAATTCTTGTCTTCGACAGCTCAGTCAGAGAGTAGTTCGAAAAGCGAACCTTAGGATATGTAAATGAGTTCGTAGTCTCGGTTTCACACGTCAAAGGGTACAGTAACGTAGTACATTGAAATAGTTGGGTGAGTGAAACTCGAAGCTGAGCGAAGGAGGAGGAATGCGGGACTCTGACGCTCCCTGGCATCAGTTCAGCGTCTGAAACTCCTCCACCCACAGGTAATGTCCAGCTCCGTGTTATACCTCACCACATTAAGTGATTTTGACTTAGTTAATAGTTTAAATATGCAAGTGATACAGTGACATAATTGATGTGTTTTAAGTGAAGTATTCTTATGCCCTTAGTGTCCTTTTGAAACGTTGACGTTCTTGTCAACAAAGTAGAGTCCAGTGTCTGAAACTCCTCCACCCACAGGTTCCTCTCGGCCAAGAGCCTTGTAGTTTGGGACGACCACCACACTAGTTTGGGAGATGAATGAGGCCAGTAAACTCGGGTAAGTTCGTGAACACAAGTGTCAGGAACGAACCACCTCCTCTTGGGCTCAGTCTACTGGCCAGCCATTCACCTGATGTGTTCACTGTCCAGCTTGTTGATATCACAGGCCGAGCAAACACTGCCAGCCCCCATCATTGTTATGGATGAGTCCACTACTCAGTAGGGCTATATGGTGGCTGTGTTATTCCTCTGAGTACACCTGTATGTATTCACCTGAATTGTCTGAATGTGTTTGGAGTCAGCAAGAGTAGGTTGACCATCACTTTGCTTGTGGGCAAAGGTACCACAGTGGTGAAGAGAAGTTACTAATTCTGGTGATGTTAAAGTATTAGTGTTGGTGCTGTAACTGGCATCACTGCCACTTGTAGTAATGGTGCTCAAAGGTGCTATGTTAGAGTATTATGTGTGTTCTTGTACATGTACACCCATTCATGGTGTAAATGGAAAATGTACCTAAGTTTAACAGTACAAAATAAATATAGCCAGGGAGTTGACCCCTGTAGTTGAGTGTTACTGAGATTATTCATAAAATATAACTCCATTTTAATAAACCATTTTATAATTTTAATAAATAATTTTATTTGTATGTTAGGAGTATCATTTACCTGCAGTATTTTGCCATCATTCTTTCCCATTCCTTGATACCAGAATTACAATGTACCCATGTGTCATAACCCTCGAGCCACGCTACCAAAGATCAGAGGTTATGGAGTAACTATATGAAATGAAATAACTAGACTAAACTAATGGAGAAAATAAATGAAATAAGAAATTAGGAGAAAACCAGGTTGAAGAGTTTAAAGGTTAACTACCATGGTATAAATAAAAAAGAAAAGAAAAGGAGAAAAGCAGCTTTTATACTAGGACAAAAGTCCCTTGAACAAACCAAACCTAACTTACTAACCAGAGGAGCTACAAGGACTGGAGAGCTCAGCTCATACACTACAAACAAGGAACTGTTTCTCAGTACTAGTA
This sequence comes from Homarus americanus, assembly GCF_018991925.1. Taxonomy (NCBI): domain Eukaryota; kingdom Metazoa; phylum Arthropoda; class Malacostraca; order Decapoda; family Nephropidae; genus Homarus; species Homarus americanus. Next base: position 16,397,512 of record NW_024735554.1, on the reverse strand, counting down.
GTTTCACCCAGGACCCAAGGGGACCATACTACAGTTAACCCTCACTTTACGCGGTTAATGTAACCCGGAGGGTACCGCGGAAAGTGAGGAACGCGTAAAGTGAATAACATAACATATGGGATTAATTGAAATGGAGTCCGGGCCGATCCCCAAACTCCACTTTTTGACGACACACAACTATGTTGTAGTAAAAATTTTATCTTAACTTTATGATGGTATGAAAAAACAAGTAATATAGAAGAGGTTAGGTTAGGAAAGATAAAGGTTAACATAGGAAAAATAAAGGTAAGGTTAGAAAACTAAAAATTAGGTGTAACTTACGGTAATAGAAGAGATGGGTCGGCATACGGGGATGGAGGCTGGTTCCGAGGCAGAGGGCAGATTACTGGCCCTCAGGTGAATCACCATTACTAGGTGAATCACCATTACTAGGTGAATCACCATCACTGTCACTTACAGTTGTCAGGGCTTCCCTGACAAATCCCTCAAAGTCATCTTCACTGCCACTATCACTGGCTTGGGCTGGCTGTGGTGGGTTGCGGGCGAAGAAATCTGTTATGCTTTGCTGACGGCTGGCGTTGATGTTGTCGTGATACACCTTGATGTACGGCTCCATAGCCTGCACCAGCCGGGTATGGAAGACTTCATAGCGGTCATCGTCATTGTCGCGGGAAAGGAAGGACTTCATCTTCTCTGCACACTCCATGGCACCCTTAATATCACTATGACTTAAATTGTGTTCTTCGGAGACTGACGCACCTTCTTCCTCCTCTTCACTGACGTGTTCTTCTTCCAACATCTCGTCGGCAGTCACTTCAGGATCTCTGATCACCTCCAGGATGTCGTCGTTGGTGGTCTCGGAGAAGCCTGGAACTGTAACAGTCTGCGCAGCTTCTCTGGCAAGGTCCACTGCTACTGCAACATTCTGAACCTCACCAGTCACAGATTGACTCCTCCTCTCACCTGGTATTCCATGCAACACATGTCTCCATGCGTGACAAATTGTAGCAATAGACAGCTGATCCCATGACTCCACCAAGAAGTCCACAGCTTTCTTGATGTTAAATACTCTCCAGAATTGTTTGAAGAGTATTTTTTGCTGTTCTAACTGTTGATCCTCATCTTCTTCGCTCTTGCTATCGGTGGTGGTGTCACTCAGGTTACGCAACTCTTCCCTGGTGTTGGTGTAGTCGTTCAGGAGCTGGAATTTTTTTGTTGAGAATGCAGCTTTCACATTGCAAATCAACTCCTGGTCCATGGGCTGGATTAAAGACGTAGTGTTGGGAGGAAGGAAGACCACTTTTACGTTGGGGTGACGATCTAAACAGTAGGGGCGAGTGTCCTGGTGCGTTGTCCAGCAGCAACAAAATATTAAATGGGACATTCTGTCGCTCACAGAATTTCTTTACATCGGGAACAAAACAGTCATCAAACCAGGAGAGGGACAGTGTAGAGAACATCCATGCCTTACGTGCTGTCAGCCAGTGGACATTTAGCTTGGTCATGTCCATGCTCTTGTAGGCGTGCGGCTTGCGGGCTGTGTGGATCACCGATAACTTGAGCTTACAGGTACCGGAGGCATTGGTGGTAAACAGGACGGTGATGCGTTCCTTCTGCATTTTCCGGCCCCGAATCCTGCTGGCATTCTTCACAATGTAGGACTTGGAAGGTAGTTTTCTCCAGAAAAGACCGGATTCGTCCATGTTAAACACCTGGTCGTCGGTGTACTGTCCTTCCTCCATAATCTCACGTAAAAACGGAGGAAATTTCCGAGCCGCAGCACGATCAGCACTCGCTTCTTCACCACCAATGTTTATATTGGTGATCTTGTTCCGGATCTTAAACCTCTGTAACCACCCAGAGGAAGCATTAAAGGGTTTGGGCTCTGAAGTTCCCATCTTTCGTGCCACTGCCATGTACAGTTCACGTGCGTAGTCCTTAACAGAGCGCGTGTCGACCGCCATGTTCCGTCGCGCCTGACGCACCAAGTACCTCACAAGTAATTTTTCTGTCTTGAGAAGCACCTGGTTGTGAAAATACTTGATCATAGAAGCACCTGTAGACTTTGTGATCTTCATGTGCTCCTTTATCTTGGCTGAATCCTTCTTTATAGTCCGGATCGTAGATTCGTTCACGCCATGCTGGCGCGCCAAATCAACCTGCCTTGTTCCTTTCTCCAACTCTTGGATGATGCTATACTTCACCTCGTAGCTTAAGGAACGTCGTGTCTTCTTTGGTTTAGTGCCGCTGGGTCCAGGTAAGGAAAGGTTTCTCTCTGGGGGTGGTGGTCCGGCGGAAGCCATTTTACGGAACAATGGATGCGCGTTTACACGGAGTGGCCTTGAGGGATGAAACTGCCGCGGCTAGGTCAAGCGTCGTCTTTCCTCCCTCCCTCCCTCCCCCGGGTGGACACGTCATAATACTTTAAGCCAATTACAGCTAGCAGCAGAGGGGGGTAGGGATGCATGGCCAATCACAGGTCTGATACGTCATATGACGTCAGTGATAACGCAACAAAGACACACACTGCGCAACCTTACCGCGCCGCTTGCCCAAGCGGAGGGAGGAGGAGGGAGAGGCAGGCAGGCAGGCGGGCGGGTGGCGGGTGGGGCGAATCTAAAAATAGCGTCGCGCCGGACACTCTCCACGTAATGGGGTTCACGTACCGCGTAATGTGAGCACGTGAGGTTCTGGCAAGGCACCGCGTTAACGTGGAAACGCGGAATGCGGGACCGCGTAAAGTGAGGGTTAACTGTACACACCTCAAAGTAAGTGTACTTTACTACCTTTTTTGTTGACTTTAGGCAATTTTCGGTGAGCTGGAACCAATTACCCAAATGGGACATTCTGTCGCTCACAGAATTTCTTTACATCGGGAACAAAACAGTCATCAAACCAGGAGAGGGACAGTGTAGAGAACATCCATGCCTTACGTGCTGTCAGCCAGTGGACATTTAGCTTGGTCATGTCCATGCTCTTGTAGGCATGCGGCTTGCGGGCTGTGTGGATCACCGATAACTTGAGCTTACAGGTACCGGAGGCATTGGTGGTAAACAGGACGGTGATGCGTTCCTTCTGCATTTTCCGGCCCCGAATCCTGCTGGCATTCTTCACAATGTAGGACTTGGAAGGTAGTTTTCTCCAGAAAAGACCAGATTCGTCCATGTTAAACACCTGGTCGTCGGTGTACTGTCCTTCCTCCATAATCTCACGTAAAAACGGAGGAAATTCCCGAGCCGCAGCACGATCAGCACTCGCTTCTTCACCACCAATGTTTATATTGGTGATCTTGTTCCGGATCTTAAACCTCTGTAACCACCCAGAGGAAGCATTAAAGGGTTTGGGCTCTGAAGTTCCCATCTTTCGTGCCACTGCCATGTACAGTTCACGTGCGTAGTCCTTAACAGAGCGCGTGTCGACCGCCATGTTCCGTCGCGCCTGACGCACCAAGTACCTCACAAGTAATTTTTCTGTCTTGAGAAGCACCTGGTTGTGAAAATACTTGATCATAGAAGCACCTGTAGACTTTGTGATCTTCATGTGCTCCTTTATCTTGGCTGAATCCTTCTTTATAGTCCGGATCGTAGATTCGTTCACGCCATGCTGGCGCGCCAAATCAACCTGCCTTGTTCCTTTCTCCAACTCTTGGATGATGCTATACTTCACCTCGTAGCTTAAGGAACGTCGTGTCTTCTTTGGTTTAGTGCCGCTGGGTCCAGGTAAGGAAAGGTTTCTCTCTGGGGGTGGTGGTCCGGCGGAAGCCATTTTACGGAACAATGGATGCGCGTTTACACGGAGTGGCCTTGAGGGATGAAACTGCCGCGGCTAGGTCAAGCGTCGTCTTTCCTCCCTCCCTCCCTCCCCCGGGTGGACACGTCATAATACTTTAAGGCAATTACAGCTAGCAGCAGAGGGGGGTAGGGATGCATGGCCAATCACAGGTCTGATACGTCATATGACGTCAGTGATAACGCAACAAAGACACACACTGCGCAACCTTACCGCGCCGCTTGCCCAAGCGGAGGGAGGAGGAGGGAGAGGCAGGCAGGCAGGCGGGCGGGTGGCGGGTGGGGCGAATCTAAAAATAGCGTCGCGCCGGACACTCTCCACGTAATGGGGTTCACGTACCACGTAATGTGAGCACGTGAGGTTCTGGCAAGGCACCGCGTTAACGTGGAAACGCGGAATGCGGGACCGCGTAAAGTGAGGGTTAACTGTACACACCTCAAAGTAAGTGTACTTTACTACCTTTTTTGTTGACTTTAGGCAATTTTCGGTGAGCTGGAACCAATTACCCAAAAACCCATTGAAACAATGGTTTCGGTTAACGAATTTTTCAGTTAACGAGTAGCCTTCTGGAACGAATTGTGCTCGTTAACCGAGGGACCACTGTACTATTTCAAAACCTAGGATTAAAGATAAACCAGGTCAAATGAAATCTCCTACCATGTCAGAAATTGGATTGGTTAGGTCTCCATTGGGACACCAATCAGCAGTCAGTCAGTCTACCAGAAGCAAAAGTAACAGATGTGATAATCCAAGTAGAAGCCTGTTGTGTAAAGCAAGAGGTTTCTTGGCACAATTGGGAAAAACTACTGAGTCTGTTGAATTTTGTCACCATAGTGGTTCCTTTGGTCAAGTTAAGGAAGAAGCAACTAACTCATCAGGGGTCGAAGTTGCTTCACAGAAACAGAAATATTGCTTCTTCTCTCCCAATTTAGATCAAGAATCATCTGTCATGGTGGACAAATTTGGACAATCTAATCGGTTCATCACCCTGGATTAGGGTTGCCATATCTGAACATTCAAAAAAGAGGACGCTCCTGAAGACATCCCCCTCCCCGCCCGGCACACACAGGCTAATATACAACATACATGGTATAGAAATCTTAAAAAAAAAAAAAAAATTACCTTTGCTTAAGGCTGAACATCTTCATTCCCTTAGCTGCAGTCTTCTCCCCCCACTGCGTGTGACTTGGTGTGCCCATGCATACTTTTCTGTAGACTGGATCTTTTTCAGTATTGGCTGATTGCTCTTTAGAAAGGTATAGAAGTCACTGCAAGGTGTTTCTCGGAAGTTGCACTGTACAGTCAGAATGCCTTTCATTGTTTTAACACTCAATTTGTTCCTTTCCTTTGTCCATTGACTTTGCATCAGTGAAAAAACTCTTTCTACATTTGCATTGTGAGATGATATAGCAAAGAATTGTGCAATTCTCAGCAATTCTGAGTGGCATTCAATATTCTTTGATTTTTAAAAATATCTGGTCCACTTTTTGTGTTGGCAGATTACTAAATTCTTCATCACTTGTATCTTCCACAAACTGCTTCAGGTTACTAACTTGGTCAAAACACTTCATCAACTTCTACCCCCTTATCAATCAAATATTTGACAGCTAAGTTGACAACACCATACAGGCGTACAAGTGACTTATCAGCTGACAAAAACTGAACGAGATCTCTACGGTTTCCACTCTCTCTCTCTCTCTCTCTCTCTCGTCATTACAGTTTCATGTTTTTTTTTCCGTGGAGAAAATGATGGAAGCTGAAATTCCGGACTTTTGAAGAATTTTAAAAATTCCTTCCGGATGAAGATTTCGAGACCTAAATGGAGGACATGTCCGGGAAAATACGGACGTATGGCAACCCTACCCTGGGTTCCCCCTCAAACAGACTTGGTCGTTTGTACGGACGCGTCTGAAATAGTAGGGGGATACCATTCCTTAAAAGAGGAATTCTGTCAAGGGAAGTGGAGCAACTCCCTTTGGGACAATCACATAAGCGTAAAAGAATTAGCAGTAGTCCTATTCTTTTTGTTGGCAAACCCAAATTTAAAAAATATGACGATTCTGTTTGCCATGGACAACAGAGCGGCGGTGTTTTGTCTCAATCATCAAGGCTCAACCAGATCTTGGCCCCTTCTAAAACTGTCAGAAATATTTTTCAAAGTTTGTGTAACACAAACACTTTACCGTACCTCAAAGCAACTCATATACCGGGAGTACAAAACAATTGGGCAGATGCGCTGTCCCGTCTGAGGCCAGTATCGACAGAAACAGAATGGTCCCTAAAGATATCGGAGTTCAAGAGTCTAGTGAGGAAGTTTGGAACTCCACAAATAGATCTCTTTGCCTCAAAACAATCACAAGATGCCATTTTATGCATCTCTGGAACAATCGAATCTTTTAGGAAATGCTCTACTCATAGTGTAAATTGGAACAGTTGGAATTCAATCTATCTGTTCCCACCTGTGAAAATGTTGCCCAAAGTGGTTCACAAACTCAGATCCTTCCAAGGGAAGATCCTCTTAATTGCACCATATTGAATCCCACAACCGTGGTGCCTGGATCTGTTGGACTGGTGCTCGCATTCATTACAATTGCAACAAGGATGTCTAGACCAGGTACTGCACTCTCAGTTCGAGATATCCTTGGCACTTCACGCTTGGAGTTTCTCAAAAGAAGTTTAAATAGATTGCTGGGTAATTCCAATATAGTTAACCAAGTGATAGCAGGTCATAGACCCCAAATTTCTATGCAATATGAGAAAGCTTGGAAACTTTTTCTACAATTTATCAGGTTAACGACTCTAAACACATTGTCAGAAACAGTGGTGTTAGAATTTTTAGAATTTCTGTTCAGAGTTAAAGGCCTTCAAGGATCGACAATTGCATCTTATAAATCAGCATTGGTTGACCCTCTGGCGTGGGGTTTTAATATTACTTTGAACCCAAGGATTTATCAAATGCTCAGATCATCCTTTATCATTAAGAGACCCCCTCGGCTTAAGAGAATCTCACCTTGGTCTCTAGAAAAAGTTACTAAATTTCTCATGGGCCTAATTACAATATAAATCTGAACTGGGACAGATTGCTCCAGAAGGCAGCCTTCATTCTAGCAATAGCAACAGGTATGAGAATCAGTGAGCTGGTTTCAATTTCCAATAATCCATCATTATTGGTATTTTCTGAGGAAGATGTCACCATTTTTCCTATGGAGATCCTAAGAAAAAATGAAAGGGAGGATTTTCAAGCTCAACCTATTAGGATAAAACTGCTAATGGATGAGACAAGGTTTCCTCATATATTGTGCCCAGTTAGGAATTTTCAAGAATGGTTAACCAGATTCCCTAATCAAGTCCCCTATGTATTCTCATCACAGGATGGTAAGAAATTGTCTCCCAGTCAAATGACAAAATATTTATCTCAGTGAATCAAGCAGACCCTGGCAAGAAATTTTTGGCACATGACACCAGGAAATAAGCAGGGTCTGTGGCCTTTCTGTGGCATATGAGCCTCAGTCAGATCAAAGAAGTGGGCTTTTGGAAATCTTCAAAACCTTTCAAAACAGCTATCTTCAATTATCTCTGTAAGATGCTTCACATGTGGTGGTGCTGGGGATCCCTACCCCACCTAGTCAATCTCCACAACCAGGACCTTCTTCCTCATCAGAATAAAGTGAGTATCCTAACTGGGATATGTAAATTAACATTTTACCTTCCGGTAAATGTTCCTAATACCAGGTAGTTCTGCTATAACGCGATAATTGTGTTCTTGTAAAATATCGTGTTATAGAAAATCGCGTAATAGAAATAACAGGGCTTATGGAGAAAATAGGGTTAGGTGCAGATTACTCGAAATCGAAAAAATTTAGTAGTTAGCCTAACACAAAGGATAGCACAGTCTAAATAAATGTTACATTCATATCTAATAATGAAATCATACAGTAAATTTAACACTTTACCTTGAAAAAATATGAATGTAACTTGATGGGGGAGAAGGGTGATTTTGAGGTTGATAACATCAAGCTTCTCTTCAAGTGTTATATCCTTTCTTTTACGATAATCACCGGGAATTCTATCATCAGAATGCTTTTTGGAGATATTCTTCTTTACCATATTCACAGTTAATACCACAAAATTGGAGAAATAGTAAGCAAAAATCGCGTTATAGCAAACAAGCGATCGCGTTATACAAATATTGTTCCGAATTCATAAATCGCGTTAGAGCAAATTCGCGTTATCAAAACACGCGTTATAGCAGAACTCACTGTATTGGAAAATATTCCAAACAGTTTATAATCATAATCTGGACTTAAGCTAGCAGAGCCTTATACGCAACATCATCTCCCTCTCCACCTCCTGCTCGGGTATTCAAAGCTAGACGTCGCATTCTGGATTGAACAAAAAGCAGTTTTTTCTAAAAAACAGTTTTTGTGATATACAGTACAGTTGTACCCCACTTAACGCGGTCAATAGAACCCAGAGGGTCCCGCGTTAAGTGAAATCCGCGTTAAGTGAACAACAGAACATATGGGATTAATTCCAATAGAAACCGGCCCAACCCCCAAACTCCACTTTTTGAAGACACATAACTATGTTGTAGTAGAAATAACATCTTAATTTTATGATGGTACATGCACACAATTAATACTTAAGAGAAATAGAGAAATACAGTCGCCAAGTTAATGTCCATTCAAATAATGGACTCAACTCCCTCCCCCTCTTCTCACACTACACTGCTGGCTCTTCCCCTCTGAGAAATTTTTGGGGGGAAAACCACTAAATTTTAATAAATAATACCTCAAACTAAAGTTAGGATAATATAATTGACATTGCTGGATTCCTTGTAAGACCAGGAATATTTTGAATATAAATGTCATATATTTTGCACAAAAGATAACATATTTACTCAGAGAAAACATTTTATCTAAAATTTGTATGTCTAATGCAAAATATATGATGTTTATATTCAAAATGATCACCAAATTATAAGAATTCCAGCAATGTAAATTATATTCTGGCCGGGTAATTTGTATGAATTTTATGAGCTAAAACAAATATCTTCAGTTAATAAAAAAAAAATATTCTTCACGACACTATCTGTCAATCAAAGTACCCCACCTTGCCTCCCCCCCTCTTCCAACCGCGCGGTCAGTCCCAACCCTCCCCCCCACCCCCCACCAATCCTCCCTTCAAGAGAAAGAGTGGGTGAAAAAAATAAATTTTAACATTTTGTATTAAATAATACCTCAGATTAAAGTTAGGATAATATAATTGACATTGCTGGATTCCTTGTAAGACCAGGAATATTTTGAATATAAATGTCATATATTTTGCACAAAAGATAACATATTTACTCAGAAAACATTTTATCTAAAATTTGTATGTCTAATGCAAAATATATGATGTTTATATTCAAAATGATCATCAAATTATAAGAATTCCAGCAATGTAAATTATATTCTGACCGGGTAATTTGTATGAATTTTATGAGCTAAAACAAATATCTTCAGTTAATAAAAAAAAAAATATTCTTCACAGGGTAACAGATGGTCGGTCGGTCCCTCCCTCCCCCCCACCCCCCACCAACCGTCCCAAGGAGATGTGTGGGAAAACCAGAATATTTAACTTTTTAGTAATAAATAATACCTCAAACTAAAGTTAGGATAATATAATTGACATTGCTGGATTCCTTGTAAGACCAGGAATATTTTGAATATAAATGTCATATATTTTGCACAAAAGATAACATATTTACTCAGAGAAAACATTTTATCTAAAATTTGTATGTCTAATGCAAAATATATGATGTTTATATTCAAAATGATCACCAAATTATAAGAATTCCAGCAATGTAAATTATATTCTGGCCGGGTAATTTATATGAATTTTATGAGCTAAAACAGGCAGTCAGGCAGGGTGGCGGGTGGGGCAAATCTAAAAATAGCGTCTCGAGCCGGACACTCACCGGACACTCACCGCGTATATGTGGAAAAAATCCGTGTTAAGTGAAAGTTCAGCTCTGGCGAGGCACCGCGTATATGAAAAAACGCGTTAAGTGAAACCGCGTTAGGCGGGGTAATACTGTATAGTCTGGATTTACGCGGTCAATTGAACCCGTGGAGGTCCGCGTAAAACGAAACACGTAAATGAAATAACAGAATATATGGGATTAATTGAAATAGAGACTGGGCCAACCCCCAAACTCCACTTTTTGCTGACACAATACGTACAGTGTAGTAAAAATAATATCATAATTTTATGATGGTATGCACACATAATTAATAATTAAGAAAATATAAATAATATTAGGCTTTTTAACACTTAGTACGTTAGTAGAAAAGCTGGGTCTGCACACGTGGATGGCGGCTGGTTCCGAGACAGAGGGCAGATTAGTTGCCCTCCGGTGAATCACTTTCACTACTCGCAGAGGTTTGCAGGGCCTCCCAGACAAACCCCTCAAAGTCCATATCCTCACTATCACTGACTTGGGCTGGCTGTGGTTGTGGTGGGTTGCGGGCGAGGAAGCCCTCAATACTACGTTGATGACTAGCATTGATGTTGTTGAGATAGATCTGAAAATACGGCTCCATAAATATCGTCAGATGGTTATTAGACGCTTCATACTGATGCTTGTCTGGGTAGTAGTAAAGGATGAGCTTAATTTTCTCCCCCAACTCGATGATTTCCTTCACACAATCATGGCTTGGTCCAGGGAATTCAATGTTTTTCTCTGGTGGTGGGGGTCCCGCGGAAGCCATTGTGAGTTGTGAGGGGAATAACGGGCACAAGAGAGAACTGTATACGCGGAGAACTGTGAACAATGAGACAAGCCCTGCTAGGTCAGCGACTTCTACCCTCTGGTGGCAGAGCACGTCATGTTACATTAGACCAATCACAGCTAGCGGTGGAGGGAATGCGTGGGTGGTAAGGATGCGTGGCCCAATCACAGTCCGATACGGCATATGATGTCACTGATAAGGCAACAGCGGCATACTGCGCAACCTTACTCGCGCCGCTTATGGTCGCCTGGGCCTCTTGAATCCAAAATGGCGCGGTTCGTCTGGACCCTCCAGTGCCTCGCCGCGTAAATGATCAAATTTACCGAGTAATTAAAGCATTTCAATTCTGGCAAGGCACCGCGTAAATGACCAAAAGCGTTAACCAAAACCGCGTAAATCCAGACTAGGCTGTACTGTAGTCCAGAATGCGACATCGACATACCACCCACCTCCACCCCTCAAGAGTTGACATTTGTTTACTGCTCACTCTAGGGCAAGAGCTGACGGCGGCAGTGCATGTGATGGAGGGTGGGGTTGGAGGTTTTGAGAATTGCAATTAAATGCCAGGTAGCGATGTGTTCTCCTAATATTACGTATTTAAGTAATTATTAGATGTTTTAATTGCCTGTATGTTGGCCTGGCGAGTTAATGCTAGGCATTTACATACCTAGGTATAAAGCTAGACGTTGCATTCTGGACTACTGTATATCACAAAAACTAGTTCTTAGAAGAAAAAAACGTTTTTTTTTCCTCTTCATATTCATAACTCATTATACAGGGTAAATATTTTTGCATTACTCTGTGAGTAGGCAATGCAGTGAATTTTTATACAGTGAGTGAAGTTATAAATATTCCTATGCTGTATATGAACCCTCTTCCTAAATATTTGGGTATCAAACAAGAAATTAGTGACTCAGACTCTGAGAGCCAGTCATCTAATAGTTCAAAGGAACTAGTGGCAACTGATAGTGAGGAAGAATTACCACAAATTAGCCAAATAGAGTTAACACCTACAGACTCTTTAGCTAGCTGTGACAATTTCATAGATTTTCAGTTTGAGGATTTACACAGTAGACAATGAAGGTCAGGTAACATTTACCCATTACCTTCACCTGTTACTATCGCTAGTGCTTTAATAACACAACAAAAATGGCAACAGGTGGTTCTACTAACCCACAGACTGCATTGGTCTGTCAAATGGTAAAGGTACTTCCAAATAACATTAAGGTACAAGAGTTTACTGCCGAGGATCCTAATTATAATAGTTTAGCATTTTTGCGAAATGCTTAGATGTAATGAGAAATAACGATGTTACTAATGACATAGATAAAATTTCATACGTCCGAAGCCTTATCAAAACCGGTAGTCGGGCAGCTAAAGGTATCTATGCTTCAGCCATTGATGAAGAAACGGATGATTATCAAACATTTAGGAAACAATTAATTTCCTTTTTTGGGTCAGGCTCCAAAGGAGGTCCGCTTACTTGGATTTTTAAGATGGCAGAGCGGACAGGTGACACTCTGCTCGCACATGAAGCACAGGACGCCCAGATTTGTGCGGGACTCACTAAGATAGACCTCAAATCTTACATGGATTCCTCAGATTGGTTTGATAAAAAATGACAACTTGTCTAAAGCAAATTTCTACAGATTATTGAATTCCTTCAGTTTATCTTGTCATCAAATGAACCCTTACACACGAAAGCCCAAAAGAAAGAGTTTAAAAAAGGGACTAAACTTGTAGAATACGTAGAAGAAATTGCGGAACCCAAGGAAAATATTCCAAGGGCTATGTCAGTGGCACCAGTCACCAGCTTCAAGGAACAACCACAGTCTGTCATAGAAACCAAACCAGAAAGGATACCGTTTTGCAAAGTTTGCAAACGTAAGGGACATGCAACAGAAAAATGCTGGTTTGCAGGACAAGCAGATAACTACCCAGCCAGCCAGAGGCAAGATCGAAGAAAAGGATCCTCGCAGGACTTTAAAATTTCAGAGAGTCCTGCTAAACCAAAAACTCCAAAGGGAATTTACACAGGAAATAAAATGTCTCCAAACAATTAAAGGCACTCCAAATAAATGGTGTATAGTACATCAGTCTCCATACCACAGCACAGAAGATTGTAGAAATATACAGCGTATGAGGTAAGAAATTGAAAATCGATGGTAGACAAGTATACAGCCTTCGGGGGAAGAGGAGTGCATCCAGCAACACGATCTAGGAGAGCGTCAACGGTTCAAGAAAACAACACTTCATCACCAGCTCATTAATCGCCGCGTTTAAAAAAGTGGAAGTGTTGACTGTACCAGCAAGGATAGGTAATAATCAGTTATCCCTAGATATAGATACAGGGGCCTGTGCCAATGTTATCTCATTAAAGTCATTCAATGAACTCCGGCGGCGATATCCTCCAAATAAGTGGCCAGTAAGACCTACAGACATTCCTCTGTCCGGTGTGTCAGGAATTCAATTAGAAATAGCAGGGTGAATAACACTACCAATCCATTTTTCTAGGTCCAGTAAAGCGTTTCTGGCGGATTTCTACATAGTTAAGGCATTTTCTTTGCCAACGGATCAGTTACTTGGTCTGACCACTATAAGGCAGAACAACATTAACGTTCAGCCACGAGATCAAACAATCACGCATAATTGTAAAACATATCACGCAATGCAAACTTCACATCCATTGCTTACTTCAGGTGTTCGTGTAATAACTGCCTCGACAGGCACAGCAGCAATTAGTTATGGAGTCACTCTCTGAAACTCCAACTAGTAGCTCAAAGGACATTTCTGATGAAAGTGACCAGAACTGGACTCTAACGCCTGCTGTGTTAACTGGTTTACAACGGTAACATAGCCAGGAACTAACTAGAGTCACAGTACGTTTACCAAATGTGAGTGAAGGAACAGATGTTTTGTGTCTGAGTGAAAGTTCACGAGTGAAAGGTTTGTCACTTGAGTCTACCTTAAGCGCTATTAGAATAGGTAGTCTCACAGATGTCCTCGTTCTCAATAGAACTGGGGGACCCATAACCTTAAGAAAGGGATGTTGGTTAGGTAATTTCCTTGTTTATGACAAAGCGGTTGTCGATGAGCCATTAGAATTTCCAATAGGTAATATAACACAAGGGAAATCGAACGAAAAATCACATATTGTAGATAAAGTTGCGTTAACAGCGCCACACGTGAAAGTAGTCGATCATCCTTGAGGCAAAAATGATCTTTTAGAATTACTAGCCGAGTTCAAGGAAACCATAGCATTACCCGGAGAACCCCTAGGTAAAACAACATTGACAAATCATCATATTCCACTCAGACTGGAAACTAACCCAATCTACATCCCAGTATATAGGCTACCCCACAGCAGAAGGGCGGTAGTCCAGCAGACAGTACAAGACATGGTGGACTAAAATGCAATCCAACCTTCCTCATCACCATGGAACTCACCTTTATTTTTAGTTCCCAAGATCTACTAGCAGGAACTCCACAACCTGTGTACAACATGGATGACTATTCCAAGAAGCAAATCAATGCTTTCACAAGCATCCATGAAAAAGTACGAAAACACTTAGCAGCCTCATGTGCTGAAATGATCTGCAAACACCATAAGATAGCTAAGCCTATAACTCTAGAAATAGGAGACAAAGGAACGATAAAAGCGCCGGAACGCATATCAAAACTTTCGCCTAAATTCACAGATCCATACGTGATTAGAGCGAAAGAACATGGAAACAAATTCCGAGTAGTTGAGCCAAATTCAAATGTCACAGATGTGGTACAGTGTAAATAGAATGAAAAAAGTCAGCAGAGACTTAGTTGGGACTCCTAATGCCAGTCAAGTGCATACTACTTCTACTACAACAGTTGCTCAACAAAATATAACGATAGACAATACATATTGTCAAAAACTAAGATCAACAAACAAAAATGGCTAATTATCCTGTCGGTCTGGAGCGCGGTAGCAACAGCCGCATCCCCAGCAGATGTCGTCAATCCCGGAGCTTTAGATGCCCCACTAGGCAAAGTACTGGCAGTACAAGAGGTTGTAGCTGCCACGTATGGGCTCCATGACTTAATGCACATGCCAGTGCATCTGAGGTCAATAGCTGTCCACATTGAAACAGTTATGCCAATTTTGCAAGATCTCGAACAACAATCTACAACACTCCGTAAAATATCTCTCTTCAACACGACCGTATGGATAGTCTACTCAAGAGAGCAAATCACTTTGAGGGAAAGCTCCCTACAGTGGTCCCTCGGTTAACGAACGGTTCGGTTAACGAATTACCTTCCATAAGAATCTTTAATTCGGTGAATGAAAAAAAATTTGATTAACGAAATCCTTACGACAACATGATTTGGCTTGCGCATCAGTTGATAGGCTAGTCTGCCAATACAGTAATCGGTTCTAGGCTTACATTTGTTTCCACTGCAGTAAATATCAAGAAGGTTGTGCTCTTTAATAATTGATAATATGTGCTGTACAGGGAACTAGTTTTTGGTGTGCCCAACAGCCACTTCACTCGCCCACCAAAACGTCTGTTTAACTCTCTGTACAGTGAATGAAACATCTTGCTTGTGGGTCTCTTGAACACAAAGTATTTTTACGTTTTTACATTCAAATTATTGGTCATTCTGAAATTTATTTAACATATTGATAATATACAGTATAGCGCAGTATAGTGTTGCTTTAAATAAAATAATCTCTAATTACAGCTAGTGAACTTAAAATTTTAGAGGTGAAATTACTGCATCAAACATGGGT
Organism: Homarus americanus; assembly: GCF_018991925.1. Classification (NCBI taxonomy): domain Eukaryota; kingdom Metazoa; phylum Arthropoda; class Malacostraca; order Decapoda; family Nephropidae; genus Homarus; species Homarus americanus. The sequence continues at coordinate 16,382,185 of NW_024735554.1, read as the reverse complement.
CCAAAGAGATCTAGAAAGGCAATTTCAATTCAAGTGAAACAGGAAATTATTAAGAAACATGAAGAAGCCATTAGAACAATTGTTCTAAGTAAAGAATATGGTATATCGGCATCAACTGTGTCTACAATTCTTGCGCAGAAAGAAAACTTTAAAAAAGTTAAAGTGAGAGATAACTCTACCAGAGTGTTTAAAGGTAGATCATTAATTGCAGAAACAGAGAGAATATTTCTTATTTGGATTAATGAAAAACAAATGAAAGGAGATTCAATTTCTACTGAATTTACTTGTGAAGGAGCCAGGGAAATATATGAACATTTGAAGGAAGATCAACCTAGTTCTTCCGAAACTGACTTTGAAGAGTTTAGGGCCAGCAAGGGCTGGTTCGATAAATTTAAGAAAAGAAGTGACATTTTTAGTGTTGTAAAGCATGGTGAAGCTGCCAGTGCAGATAAAGAAGGAGCAGCAAAATTTGTAGTTGAGTTCAAGGAAGTGATGGATGAAGAGAATTATCTTCCACAGTAAGTGTTCAATGTGGATGAAACCAGGCTGTTCTGGAAGAAAATGCCCAAAAGGGCATTCATCACCAGAGATGAAGCTTCCTTACCTGGACATAAACACATGAGGGACCGTCTCACTCTATTGCTTGGTGCCAATGTTTCAGGGGATTTCCGACTGAAGCCTATGCTTGTCTACCACCCTGAGAATCCCAGGGTGTTCAAGCAACAAAAGGTGGTAAGAGGATAACTTGGAGTTTATTGGAAGTCCAACCGTAAGGCATGGGTAACGAGGCAGCTCTTTAATGAATGAGCTGTTGAGGTGTTTTGCTCTTAGTTACCTAACCACAAATAAACTTCCTATAAAGGCTCTTCTCCTTCTGAATAATGCCCCTGGTCATGACCCTGAATTTGCCAGCACTTTGGAGGCTTGATTTGACTTTGTCAAAGTGTTGCTTTTGCCTCCCAACACTACATCAATTATGCAGTCAATGGACCAAAATGTAATCAGCAACTTCAAGAAGCTGTACATGAAGAAAATGTTCAGAAGGTGTTATCAGACAACTACCATTGATCCTGATCTATCACTGGCACAGTTCTGGAAGACGCAATACAACACCCTGGAGGCTGTAAAATTGATCGTGTCATCATGGCAAGAAGTCTCCATGATTTTGAAGGATTTGAGGAAGAAACGGAGATGGACAAGGAGATTGTGTACATTGGTCAGTCAATGGGACTCGAAGTGGAGGAGGATGATGTGGAAGAGCTTGTGATGTCTCATGAGCAGGAACTTACTCCTGAAGACTTGCAGCAACTGGATGAGATGTTAGAAACTGACAGTGGTGAGGAGGAAAGGGAAAGTGATGACCATATGTCTTCTTCAGAATTAAAAGATGTTGTTCACCACTAGGAGACGTTTAGGAAACTGGCTTCAAGGCACCCAGATGTAGAAACAACAGAACCTATTTTGTGTAATTTTGAGGACAAAGTGGTCTCCTTCTTCAAGAACCAGCTAATGATCAGGAGGAGAAATGCCCCCACAAACAAAAATTGATAGTTTCTTCTCTAAAAGGCAGCAGGAGAAAGATGCTTCCCCTCAGCCTTCCACTTGAAAAAGGAGAGTGGATTTTCCTATTGGAGAATCTGTCAGTCCAGAGGTTCCTGATATTATTATGGAAGGTGACTCGCCTTCCAAGAAGCAGTAAAATGCTTCTTCACCCCCACTTCCTTCTCTTCTCCCTTCTCCTCCTACACTCCCACTTCAAATTCCCATCATCATCATCATCAACCAGGGGCCTTCTAGATACACACCTCAAAGCAAGTGTACTTTACTGCATTTTTTTTTTAACAGGGATTAGCCCACCCGCACACAGGTCAATGACCCACATCAGGGCCTGGGGGCGAAATATAATATAATATAATATAATATAATATAATATAATATAATATAATATAATATAATATAATATATCATAATATAATATAATATAATATAATATTATAATAACAATAATAATAATAATAATAATAATAATAATAATAATAATAATAATATTAATAATAATAATAATAATTAATAAAATAAAAAGTATAATAATAATAATAATAAATAAATACAAAAATGAAAAAATCAATCAATAGTGAGAAACAACAGTATGTATGTTGTGTTGTCAATAGTAAGAGAAACCATTGAGACCTGCAATTGTGTGTAAATGAGGCAGACAGACAGATCAGCAACCTGGGACTTGGTCACAATTTTTGTGATACCATATGGCAGCAGGGTCTACCATTAGACAACACATTGTGCTTCCAATATCTTCCCAGGCGGTCATACCTCCCTGTTTGGTAGCTGCCTGCTACCTACTATCTAATCTTCTAATGTAATTTTCGGTGAGCTGGAACCAATTACCCAATATCCCATTGAAACAATGGATTTGGTTAACAAAATTTTTGGTTAACGAACGACCCTCTAGAACGAATTGTGTTTGTTAACCGAGGGACCACTGTATATCTCCTGAAGACATCGGAAAAATGTACATTCTCAGCGGCGTCAAAAATGTGGTCTGTTTAATTTTATAGGGTTTCCATAGAAACCAACAATAGGCTGATCTAGTAAATGCAGGGTTAGCTCGTGTTGATGCACAGCTATTGTCAGTTGGTTAACTAATTGCCGCTTTGCATATAGCAGAAACTAAATATCTTCTGGCTCCTATCTTTCAGGAGCATGAAGTGGAATGTTACCCCTTATTAGAGGCAACCTTAACACACAAGGAAATACCAATACACATTCCACTAAAATCACAAAAATGTTTTTGATGCATGGCATTTGGAACCATTTCCATTGAAAGCAAATGAGGGACTATTAATTCTGAACAAAATAAACTGATCCAATAGTAGTATCATAAGATTTTTCATTAGATGCTGTGACTAAGCATGAAGTCCTAAATCATTGTAAGTCAACATATTTACACTTTCATGTTTGTCCTGCGCATGCTTTCGTTTTCACACGGGCTGCAGAGGCTACATGTCAATTAGCTATAGTACAAACTAATGCCTCTACAGCTCTACAACAATGTGTATACACTCCAATACCACATAGGTTAGTGTTTCACGCACATGTCAATAATGTGCAATATCTTTTTTCCCCAAATCAAACCAGTGTGAAACTTATATGTCAGGATGTAGGCAAACATTTAGTAGTAGAAGGTTATCATATAGCACCAGACTATTATGAAATTAGCAGTAATGCAATCACTACTTGCCTACTCGCCATCATCTTGCATTTGTCACAAACATTACTTCTGAACTGGTTCCCATACCAGTTCCCCTACAAATAAGTTTCATTAATCTTCATATTGTTTCTGATAAGCTTAAACTTCTTTCTTATATTAAAGAGAAACAGTTTCCTGACTTACAGGATTCTCTTCCTTTATATTTATCTAATGGTATAATCCTACCTGGTTTCATTATACCTACCATCATATTTATCAGTTCCTTGATTGTTATGATAATTTGTTACAGGAAGATTTCTTCTAGGTACACAATAGTTTCTAAGAATACTTTTCGGAAGGAATTGCAAAGGCATGTACATGAAGAAAAAGTTTAGCTAAAGCACACTATCTTGTAACAAGGTTAGGTACACCTAGGATTTAAACTGTGAGGTCTCGGTTGGAGGTGGCCGAGCAGTGTAACAGCACCATTTGTATTACAGTGAACCCTCACTTTACGCGGTCAATTGAACCCACAGGGTACCGCTGAAAGTGAGAATCGCGTAAAGTGAATAACATAACATATGGGATTAAATAAAATAGAGACCAGCTGACCCCCAAACTCCACTTTTTCCAACACAATACCTATGTTCTAGTAAAAATAACATCTTAATTTTATGATGGTACATGCACACAATTAATATTTAAGAGAAATAGAGAAATACAGTCGCCAAGTTAATGTCCATTCAAATAATGGACTCAACTCCCTCCCCCTCTTCTCACACTCGCTGGCTCTTCCCTCTCTGAGAAATGTTTGGGGGAAAACACTAGATTTTAAGGTACAGTCAACCCTCACTTTACGCGGAAAGTGAGAAACGCGTAAAGTGAACAACAAATCATATGGGATTAATTGAAATAAAGACCGGGCCGACCCCCAAACTCCACTGTTTGACGACACACAACTATGTTGTAGTAAAAATGTTATCTCAACTTTATGATGGTATGCACAAACAATTAATATAGAAGAGGTTAGGTTAGGAAAAATAAAGGTTAAGTTAGGAAAAATAAAGGTTAGGTAAGGAAAACTAAAAGTTAGGTTGAACACTTACGTTAGTAGAAGAGATGGGTCGGCATACGGGGATGGAGGCTGGTTCCGAGGCAGAGGGCAGGCTACTGGCCCTCAGGTGAGTCACCATCACTGTCATCCAAACTTGTCAGGGCCTCCCTGACAAATCCCTCAAAGTCATCTTCACTGTCTCTACCTCTGTCACTATCACTGGCTTGGGCTGGGTGTGGTGGGTTGCGGGCGAAGAACTGTTATGCTTTTTTGACGGCTAGTGTTTATGTTGTCGTGATAAACCTTGAAGTAGGGCTCCATAGTCTGCAACAGCTGGGTAGTGAAGATTTCATACCTGTTTGCGTCATGGTCGTCGGAAAGGAGCTTGATTTTCTCAAAACACTCGATGGCACCCCTAACATTACTATGGGATAAGCGGTGTTCTTCTTGGGATGATGCACCACCTGCCTCTTCACTGACGTCATCATCATCTACCATCTCGTCGGTAGTCACATCAGGATCCCTTATCACGTCCAGGATGTCGTTGTTGGTGGTCTCGGAGAAGCCTGCAGCTGTAACACTCTGCGCAGCTTCTCTGGCAAGGTCCACTGCTACTGCAACAGTCTGAACCTCACCAGTCACAGATTGACTCTGCCTTACGCCCGGAATGCCTTGCAACACATGTCTCCATGCGTGACGAACAGTTGCTACAGACAGCTGATCCCATGCCTCCACCAAGAAGTCCACAGCTTTCTTGATGTTGAATATTTTCCAGAATTGTTTGAAAAGTATTTTTTGCTCTGCCAACTGTTGATCCTCATCGTCTTCGCTCTTGCTATCGGTGGTGGTGTCACTCAGGTTACGCAACTCTTCCCTGGTGTTGGTGTAGTCGTTCAGGAGCTTGAATTTTTTTGTTGAGAATGCAGCTTTTACATTACAGATTAACTCTTGGTCCATGGGCTGTAATATAGACGTAATGTTGGGAGGAAGGAAGACCACTTTTACGTTGGGGTGACGATCTAACAGTAGGGGTGAGTGTCCTGGTGCATTGTCCAGCAGCAACAAGATCTTGAATGGCACATTCTGTTGCTCGCAGAATTTCTTTACATCGGGAACAAAACAGTCATCAAGCCAGGAGAGAGACAGTGGAGAGAACATCCACGCCTTATGTGCGGTCAGCCAGTGGACATTTAGCTTGGTCATGTCCATTAGGGGGCAGGGAAAAAACACTTTTATTTGAGTTGCAGGCTGCACTTTTCAGGCATCGTTTGTATGGCTGTAACAAACACCTGTGCAAAATTTCATGCCATTTCATGCATACTTACCCTGCCGCATCGTGAACGACTTTTTGTCAACTTTTAGTGTATACCAAAAATTAGGTGTCATTTAATGTTTTCCAGGATAATGATAAATTTTACATGGGTGACATCGATTTAATTCACATGTTATTTTACAGGTACACCGTATAGAAAATCATTACAAGTTCATATTGAAATTCTTTTTTGTGCGGAACCTTGGCATCATTTTCCTAGACAATAATCTTTGCCTAATATATCCATCTCTCGATTCGTATCCCGTCACTTCAGTGCAAGCTTCAGTCATCACTTTTATGCCTCTCTCGACCGCCTGAGTGCTGTTTGGCCACTTGGGCACCACTAATGGTGTCTCAAGAATGTCATTAACCTGTAGATTTGACAGAGAAGCAATGTAAGGAGGCTCAGTCTTGAGTTCATTCCTCCAGTTAATCATGGAATGATAGTTTTTTGCTTGCCACTTTAGTTTCGGAGTCACCACCTTTCTCATGTTGACTACAGGAGGCACATCCTCATTCCCATCTCCATCTTTACCCTCCTCATCAGTATAGTTTAACAAATTCTCGTCAACAGCAGCATCAGAATCTTCCTCCTCCTCTTCAGATCTGCCAGTGCATTCTTCCTTTTGCTGATTCTCCTCTCTAATTTTTCTTATCATTGAGACAGCTTTTTCTCTAACAGTCATGTCCTCATCTGCACACATACCAAGAAGAAGTTGATCTGTGTGGGCGAAGTATGCATTTCTCTGGACAGCCTTCTTCACTATCGTCTCCTCCTCACTATTCAGGTGTTTCATATATAGCAGGGACTGGAATACGTTCCTTGAGCCGTGTGTTACGTAAGGGTGTATCTTGATGTAAAACCACATTGGAGCACTGAACTTTATTATTGTAATGACAATTCTTTTCAACTCATGGCTGGGTCTTGATGTTGCTACATACAGCCTGAGGATTCTACTCCATAAGGTGTTCCACCTTGACACACAGGGAGGACCTGGCTCAATAGCAGCCAAGTCATCTTCAACAACACCTGTGATAACTCCTTTACAAATCCTATACAGGTATTTCTGATCCCAGGACAGATCTTTCTCCACTTCATCATTAAACACAGGGAAATCAGGGAAACTGACTGGCTGGAAGGCGACAACTGGAAGCTCAGACAAAGACTCCTTGATCTGCTTTCCAATGGGACCACGCCAATGCTCAGGGCCACTTGGTTTACCATCATAGTGATAAAAAACTGCACGGAAAGGCAGCTCATTTCCGTGAAGCTGACATATGAAATAATGGAGCGGGTGACCAAGTAACATTTCAAGATGATGAATGACTCCATTTTCTGATCCTACATTTACATTGGTTCCATCACAACCAACACACACAATGGGCTGCTGGGTTAGATTTTTCTCCACCAGAAACTCGTGAATAGTTTTGGCAATCTGCTTTCCGTGTCCAGTGCCCAGGTCTCCCCTACATTACAGTACAGTAACACAACATTGAGAAATGAAATGAGAAAAGGCTGATAATCAATATAGACATAGCACCATACTCATCTGCAACAAGACAACTTAAATGAAATAAGAGATATGAAAAAAAGTTGATAAACACTGAACAGAACATTGCACCGCCACAGCGGCTGTTTGGCTAGTACTGTAGGCAAATTTAAAAATTTCAGTAGAAAATGCGGCAGACTAAACCTCGACATATCAGCTTCAAATTTGGCATGGAGTCTTAGATATGTATAAGGAACAATGCCTGAAGAGTGCAGCTTTGAGCAAAATTTCACTGCCCCCTAATGTCCATGCTCTTGTAGGCGTGCGGCTTGCGGGCTGTGTGGATCACCGATAACTTGAGCTTACAGGTACCGGAGGCATTGGTGATAAACAGGACGGTGATGCGCTCCTTCTGCATCTTCCGGCCCCGAATCTTGCTGGCATTTTTCACAACGAAGGTCTTGGAAGGTAGCTTTTTCCAAAAAAGACCAGATTCGTCCATGTTAAACACCTGGTTGTCGGTGTACTGTCCTTCCTCCATAATCTCACGTAAAAACGGAGGAAATTCCCTAGCCGCAGCACGGTCAGCACTATCTTCGTCACCACCAATGTTTATATTGGTGATCTTGTTCCGCATCTTAAACCTCTGTAACCACCCAGAGGAAGCATTAAAGGGTTTGGGCTCTGTAATTCCCATGTTTCGTGACAATGCAGCATACAGTTCACGTGCGTACTCCTTAACAGAGCGCGTGTCGACCGCCATGTTTTGTCGCGCCTGATGCACCAAGTAGCTCACAAGTAATTTTTCCGTCTTGAGAAGCACCTGGTTGTGAAAATACTTAAGCATAGAAGCACCTGTAGACTTTGTGATCTTCATGTGCTCCTTTATCTTGGCTGCATCCTTCTTTATCGTCCGGATCGTAGATTCGTTCACACCATGCTGGCGCGCCAAATCAACCTGTCTTGTTCCTTTCTCTAACTCTTGGATGATCTTGTACTTCACCTCGTAGCTTAAGGAACGTCGTGTCTTCTTGGGCTTAGGGCGGCTGGGTCAAGGCAAGGAAAGGTTTCTCTCTGGGGGCGGTGGTCCGGCGGAAGGCATTTTACAGAACAATGGATGCACGATTACACGGTGTGGCCTGGAGGGATGAAACTGCCGCGGCTAGGTCAAGCGTCGTCTTTCCTCCCTCCCTCCCTCCCTCCCCCGGGTGGACACGTCATATTACTTTAAACCAATTACAGCTTGCAGCAGAGGGAGGTAGGGATGCATGGCCAATCACAGTCCAATACGTCATATGACGTCAGTGATAACGCAACAGAGACATGCACTGCGCAACCTTACCGTGCGGCTTGGCCAGGCGGAGGAGGGAGGAGGCGGGAGCAGGCGGGTGGGGCGAATCTAAAAAAAGCGTCGAGCCGGACACTCTCCTCGTAAAGGGGTACACGCACCACAGAATGTGAGCATCCTGGGTTCCGGCAGGGTACCGCGTAAACGCGAAAACACGGAATGTGGGACCGCGTAAAGTAAGGGTTGACTGTACAATAATAAATAATACCTCAAACTAAAGTTAGGATAATATAATTGACATTGCTGGATTCCTTGTAAGACCAGGAATATTTTGAATATAAATGTCATATATTTTGCACAAAAGATAACATATTTAATCAGAGTAAACAAAATACTTAGATCTAAAATTTGTATGTCTAATGCAAAATCTATGATGTTTATATTCAAAATGATCATCAAATTGTAAGAATTCCAGCAATGTAAATTATATTCTGGCCGGGTAATTTGTATGAATTTTATGAGCTTAAACAAATATCTTCAGTTAATAAAAAAAAAAAAAAATATTCTTCACGACACTATCTGTCAATCAAAATACCCCACCTTGCCTCCCCCCTCTTCCCACCACACTAGCTGGGTCAGTCGGTCCCTCCCTCCCCCCCACCCCCCACCTTCCCTCCCACCAGAGAAATGTTTGGGAGAAACCAGAATATTTACCTTTTTAGTAATAAATAATACCTCAGACTAAAGTTAGGATAATATAGTTCACATTGCTGGATTCCTTGCAAGACCAGGAATATTTTGAATATACACGTCATATATTTTGCACAAAAGATAACATATTTGCTGAGAGTAAACAAAATACTTACAGTAGATGTAAAATTTGTATGTCTAATGCAAAATCTATGATGTTTATATTCAAAATGATCATTAAATTGTAAGAATTCCAGCAATGTAAATTATATTCTGGCCGGGTAATTTGTATGAATTTTATGAGCTAAAACAAATATCTTCAATAAATAAACAAAATATACTTACCCAAATACTATCTGTCAATCAAAATACCCCATCTCCCCCCTCTTCCCACCTGCTCCCTGGGTCCCTCCCTCCCTCCCTACCCCTCACCCCCACCTTCCCTCCCTACCAGAGAAATGATTGGGTTATAAAAGTATATTTACATTTTTAGTAATAAATAATACCTCAGACTAAAGTTAGGACAATATAATTATCATTGCTGGATTCCTTGCAAGCCCAGGAATATTTTGAATATACACGTCATATATTTTGCAAGAAAGATAACATATTTGCTCTGAGTAAACAAAATACTTGCATTAGATCTAAAATTTGTATGTCTAATGCAAAATCTATGATGCTTACATTCAAAATGATCATCAAATTGTAAGAATTCAAGCAATGTAAATTATATTCTGGCCAGGAAATTTGTATGAATTTTATGAGCTAAATAAAAAAATTATACTTCACCCGCGTATATGAGTAGATGCACCTCGTAAAGTGGGAATTCCGGTTCTGGCAGGGTACCGCGTAAATGTAGAAATGCGTAAAGTGAAACCGCATAAAGTGAGGGTTCACTGTATATAATTATTCACCCAAATGTGTAATATAATATTAAAATGTATAATACCCAATTATTCACTAATTTATTCAACAATGACTAGGTAGTTATTCAACCATGACTCATTAGTTGCTCATGTCATACATGCTGAGGTCTGTTACTTCATCAGAGGTTGAGTGAGGTCAAGCTGATTTTGCAAATACCTAGCCCGCTCCTCCTTGCATCTCACACTCTGAGCAGGAGAGAGCAGGAAGACTCGTATCTTGTTACCCAGTGAACATGTCACTTAAGTGTTCTCCTATAAGTGCACTAAGACACTTCCCTTAGCAGAGAAGGTACAATATACTCTCAACTGAACTCAGTACCTGTGAAACTATATTTTTCTACAATAAAGAAAAACCAGCAAAGTGTTTACTTCAGCCCAGCCACTTGTTAGTTCCAGAACTAATATATATATAGTATTACCCTGCTTTACACGGTTTCACTTTCCGCGATTTCTCAATTACGCGGTGCCTCGCCAGAACCGGACTTTCACTTTCCGCGGTGCATCTACTCATATACGCGGGTGAAGTGTAATTTTTTATTTAGCTCATAAAATTCATACAAATTACCCGGCCAGAATATAATTTACATTGCTGGAATTCTTACAATATGATGATCATTTTGAATATAAACATTATGGATTTTTGCATTAGATATACAAATTTTAGATCTAATGTAATAATTTGGTTTACACAAAGCAAATATTTTATTGTTTGTGCAAAATATATGAAGTTTACATTCAAAATATTCCCTGACCTGCAAGGAATCCAGAAATGTCAATTATATTATCCTAACTTTAGTCTGAGGTATTATTTTTTACTAAAAATGTAAATATACTGTTTTCTCCCAAACATTTCTCTGATAGGGAGGGAAGGTGGGGGGTGGGGGGGAGGGTTGGGATGGACTGACCCAGCTGGCATGGTGGGAAGAGGGGGGGAGGCAAGGTGGGGTATTTTGATTGACAGATAGTGTCGTGAAGAATACTTTTTTTTTATTAATTGAAGATATTTGTTTTAGCTCATAAAATTCATACAAATAACTCGGCCAGAATATAATTTACATTACAGGAATTCTTACAATATGATGATCATTTTGAATATAAACATCATGGATTTTGCATTAGACATACAAATTTTAGATCAAATGTAATAATTTGGTTTACACAAAGCAAATATTTTATCTTTTGTGCAAAATATATGAAGTTTACATTCAAAATATTCCCTGACCTGCAAGGAATCCAGAAATGTCAATTATATTATCTTAACTTTAGTCTGAGGTATTATTTATTACTATACATTAAAATCTAGTGGTTTTCACCCAAACATTTCTCAGAGAGGTAGGAGCCAGTGAGCTGGGAAGAAGGGGGTTGAGTTCATTATTTGAATGGACATTAACCTAGCGACTGTATTTCTCTTAAATATTAATTGTGTGTGCATACCATCATAAAATTAAGATGTTATTTTTACTACAACATAGGTATTGTGTCGGAAAAAGTGGAGTTTGGGGGTCGGGCCAGTCTCTATTGGAATTAATCCCATATGTTCTGTTGTTCACTTTACGCAGTTTCCACTTTCCGCGGTACCCCGTGGGTTCAATTGACCGCGTAAATCGGAGTACTACTGTATATTTGTGTATGATATATACAGCTAGACCCCGACTTACGACGGGGTTAGGGACCCAAATCCAGGTCGTAAGTCCGACATGGTCGTAAGTCCGACATAGATAAAAAAAAAAAAAAAAAAAAAAAAAAAAAAAATTTTTTTTTTGTTTTTTTTAAATTAAAAATCTACAATGAAATACAGTACACTAAACGTAAAAAATAATGAGGAATGGATACAGTACAGTAAACAGTCTTATAAAGTCATAATTTCTATTTACAGGATACATGGAGACTATATTAATTGGAAGAAGCAGAAGAGGAGACAGGGCTGGGTGGGTCATCAATGTCGCTTTCTTCAGACAGGTTTATGTACAGGGGTAACTTGCTGGTTGAAGGTATTGGATCATCTTGAGGGAGTGAAGAGGCAGCACTGGTGGGGCGTGAGGAGCCAGTACTGGGGGACTTCTTGAAATAGATGTCCAATTTAGACTGCACAGTTTGCTTTTTCTTTTCATTATAAATTTCTCTGTAGCAAGCAAGTGCATCTTGGATCATTCTGTCAACTTTGGCATAACGCTCATAATTTTGATCCATGTCATCAAACATTTGCATTCCTTTATTAATTGTAGCAAATGCCTCTGCCATATGTTTCACTGAAAACTTTTTGGGGGGTGCAGGCTCTTCTTCTACATTTTGTCTCTCTTCTTCCTCTGCAACTTTCTGTGCATCTAGTTCAATAAGATCCTCGTTACTGAGCTCTTCTGCTACACTTTCAACCAACTGTCCAACATCTTCAGTATCAATTTCTAACTCCAGCTGTTTACCTAACTCCACTATCTTGTTACTAATATCCAAAATAACTTCATTTTCATTAAATCCTTTGAAACTGTGCACATATCTTTTCAGGATTTTCTTCCATATTCCATTCATGCAATGTTTTGTAACCTGATCCCATGCTGCACTAATGTTCTTTATACATGACAAAATGTTGTACTCCTTCCAAAACTGTCTGAGCGTTTTCTCACCTTCAGTAGCAGCAACAGCCTGAGCGAAGGTCGTGCGTAAATAATACGCTTTAAAGGCAGCAATAGCACCTTTATCCATGGGTTGGATGATAGAGGTAGTGTTAGGTGGCATGTACACTACCTTAACATCAGGGTGCATGTCGTCCAGGTGTGGTGGGTGTCCCGGAGCATTATCCAAAATCAGTAAAATCTTGAATGGAATCCTTTGTTGCAGACAATACTCCTTGACTCGTGGAATGAAACAAGTCATGAACCAATCCTCAAACAGTACTAGGGTCATCCAGGCTTTCTTGTTACTGCGATAAAACACTGGCAGTGTGTGCTTGCTGACATGTTTAAAAGCCCTGGGGTTCTCTGAATGATAGATCATGAAGGGCTTTAGCTTGAAACCAGCAACATTCCCCCCCAACAGAAGTGTAATTCTGTCCTTGAATGCCTTGAATCCGGGCATTTTTTTTGCCTCTTTGTGGATGTATGTCTGCTCAGGCATGCGTTTCAACAATAATCCAGTCTCATCCACATTGAATATTTGCTCAGGCAAATAATTCCCTTCCACAATCACATCATCTAACTCCTCCTTAAAAGCTTCGGCAGCACCAACATCGGCACTAGCTGCCTCTCCACTCACCTTAACATTGTGTAGACTGTAGCGTTTTTTAAATCTATCAAACCACCCATGACTTCCTGTAAAGGTTTGATCACATTCATCTCCTGCCTGCTCCTTCAGGCTTTGGAACAGGCTTCTTGCTTTAGCCTGTATGGTTAGAACACTTAAGGGTACACACTTCTGTATCTGGTCTTCTATCCATATCACCAATAATTTTTCCATATCGTGGATAGGACCTTGTCTTTTCTTTGATATTATAGTTCCCTTTATAGGTGTTGTTCCTTTCACTACTTCACGAATACGTTCCTTGTCCTTCAGAATAGTGGATATAGTCGAGTGTGAGAAACCTAGGTCGCGTGAGATTGTTGCTACTGTTTTTCCATTCTCATACTGTGTTATTATCTTCAGTTTCATCTCAAAAGTAATTGCCTGTCTCCTTTTCCTTGGAGCACCACCAGCACTCTCACTTTTACGCTTTCCAGTCATTATAAAGTCAATTAAATACGATAATAACGAAAGTTCACAGCGCGATCAGTATAGGATACGATAGCCAAACACAAACAAAGCGCTCCACTGAGTGAGTGTACCCACGAGGCGACCCAAGACACCCCTCCCTCTCGCCCGGGACGGAAACGTTTCGGTATAGAAAATGCGCGCGTCATTTGAAAAAAATTTTGGTCACGACGGTCGCAGTCGTATGTCCCGTATGGACGTACGGCCAAAGCAGGTCGTAAGTACCAATGGACGTAAGTCCACGTAGTCGTAAGTCGGGGTCTAGCTGTATCTATAAAAAAGGACCAAGACAAGGTCAGCCACCAGGTTGATTGCCGCAAGAAAGGTCAGCCCCCCAAGTTGATCGCCGCAAGAAAGGTCAGCCCCCAAGTTGATCGCCGCAAGAAAGGTCAGCGCCCAAGTTGATCGCCGCAAGATGTGTGACTTCATCTTTCCAAGAGCAGGACGTCATCGACTTCTGATATCGCCACCTGTCGTCGAAACTCTGCAGTCAAGTAGATACCAAACAATCATTATTTTGCAGACTACACAAACACAATTGAACTTCCAGAAGTTTTCACACGTAGTCAATATAAAATAAACCATATGCACAATGGCCTAAAATCTAAACCAAATAAACACATTTATAAATTAAGAGAGGACTCACACAAAGTATATATACTGTATTGTACTTTTAATTTTCTTTCTTTTCATTTCCATACTTAATTATAAATACTGTACTTTTGCATTACTCGTTGAGTGGGCAACTTAGTGTGTTGCTGAAAGTGAAGTGTTACATATAGCCTATTTATGGACCCTCATCCAAAATTTTTGAGTTTCAAACAGAAAATTAGTGACTTGGACTCAGATACAGCAGTCAGTTATCTACACATTCAAAGGAGCTAGGGGCAACTGCTAGTGAAGAATTACCACAAATTAGCGAAATAGAGTTAACACTTACGGACTCCTTAACTAGCTGTGAAAATTTCATAGATTCTCAGTTTGAGGACTTACACAGCAGACAATTTAGGTCAGGTAACACTTACCCATTACCTTTACCTATTAACAACACTAGTGTTTTAACTAACACAGCAAAAATGGCTACAGGTGGTTCTATTAACCCACAGACCTCGTTGGTCTAGCAAACTGTAAAAATACTTCCAAATAACATCAAGGTACAGGAATTTACAGCCGAAGATGCAGATTTTAACGCCTTAATATTTCTGCGCGAGTGCGAAGACGTAATGTAAAACAATGATGTTACTAACGATAGGGATAAAATCTCTTACGTCCGAAGTAACATAAAAACTGGTTGTCAGGCACATAGAATGGTGTACGCTACAACCTTTGAGGATGAAACCCTTGACTATAAAACGCTTAGGAACCATTTCATATCCTTTTTCGGATCAGAAACAAAAGGAGGTGCACTTACTTGGATCTTCAAGATGGCAGGGTGTACAAGTACCACTGTGTTTGCTCACGACGCACTAGGAGTACAGGCTATAGCCGGACACACTATGATGGATCTCAAAACTTCTATGACATCCTCAAATTGCTTTGATGATGCAGGAAAAATAACTTTGGAAAATTTCCACAAGATAATTAAGTTCCAACAGTTTATCATGGTGCTACGAGAAACTACACACAATGCAGCCAGAAAGGAATATAAACCAGGGACTAAGCATAAGCAATTAGTTAAGGAGTCACTCCCTGAAACTCCACCTAGTAGCTCAAAGGACAATCGGCGTGAAAGCGGCAAGAACAGGATTTTAACGCCTGCTGTGTTAACTGGTGTACAACGGTAACATAGCCAGGAACTAACTAAAATCACAGTACGTTTGCCAAATGTGAGTGAAGGAACAGATGTTGTGTGTCTGAGTGAAAGTGTACAACTGAAAGGCTTGTCACTTGAGTCTACCCTATGCACAGTGAGGTCCTGAAGGCTCACAGATGTCCTAGTTCTCAAAAGAATTTGGGGGCCAATAACTTTAAGAAAGGGATGTTGTTTAGGTAATTTCCTTGTTTACAACGAACTAGTCATTATGGAACCAGTAGAATTGCCAATAGGTAGTGTAACTCAAGGAGAACGGACAGAGAGAGCATGTTGAGCCTCTGCATGTTAAACGTGATCTTTTAGAATTACTAGCAGAGTTCAAGAAAATCATAGCATTACCTGGAGAACCCCAAGGTAAAAACAACGTTGACTACCCATCACATTCCACTCAAGCTAGACACTCATCCGATGTACATACTAGCATTTCAGCTACCCCACAGCCAAAGGGCTGTAGTCGAACAAATGGTACACGAAATGGTGGAATAAAAGGTAATCCAACGTTCCTCATCGCCATGGAACTTACCTCTATTCCTTGTTCAATGAAAACGTGGACAAGATAATTCTCGATAAAACCACAGAGGAAAAGGGAAACACTGGAGCACCTTAACTTTTGTCTTTATTCAAGAGATCTTCAGAGGCAACTGAATTTAGAGGGGGAAGATTATTTTCCTTTAAAAATACATACTAGACAAGTTTCTACATTTAAGAATATTTTGCCTCTACCTCATCGCAATGAATTTGTCCCATTAGTTCAAATTACTAAACATTAATATTTTGTTTTTAAGTATGACTCGACTATTACTAGTATGTTAATTAAGAACAGCCCAACCTTGAATGTAAATGGAAGTGTTTACTGTATTCCATGTAGCAATTGTAATGGAAATTATGTAGGTCAAATTGGAAAACCATTACAACTTAGATTAAAACAACATAAGTATATTATTAGAACAGCATCTGAAAGCAGTGCACTTTTTGTTCATATAAGGAACAATAATCATCCCATGGATTGGGAAAACAATATAGAATTGTATAAATCAACATGTGTCACAGAAAGACTTCTGGTTGAAGCAAGTCTGATTAGGGAAATGAATTCTATAATCCTTTGCAAAACTGATAATAATAATAATAATAATAATCAATATAAATAACAATTACAATAAAAGAAAATAATAATAATAATAAAAATTACTAAAAATAATAATAAAATTACCGTATATACTCGTCTATAACTCACCCTCGTTTATAGGTCGACCCTGATTTTTTGACCAAGAAATCGTTAATTTATGATATTCCTCGTTTATAGTTCGACCCACGTTTTTGAGGGTAATGGAACAACAAAACCTTCAGTAAAAATGCTCTACGTCCTATAAACTGAGGCTCGCTGTGCCCGAAACACCGAGTGCCGAAGGCAAATTGTTTACCATTTATTATTACGACACGACACTTTACACCACTTTACACTGAAACGCGGGTAGTTTCAACAAAAATATTGTATATTTCCATTCAAGTATTTATTCAAGTCAATTAGGAGGGAATGTTATTGTAATACAACAGTTTTTTAACTAAACCATTCAAAAAGCGATTACGGTAACATCTTTTGAACGAAAGAAAGCGAGTCATTGTTTTCGTCACGATTTTATCCCACTTTCCACTGTAATACGTACGTAATTTCAGCAAAAATATTACATTTCCGTGAATGCATTATATCAAGGACAGTATGAATAGAATATCATTGTAATATAACAGAATTTTAACCGAAAACTATTAAAAAAACGAGTAACATCTCAAGAACATAGGAAGCTTAGGTAAAGTCTTTTGTTTTCGTCATGTATTTTATCCTATTTTACATTGAAATACATCACGTTTCAGCAAAACTACTATTTATTTCCGAGAATATATTCATTCAGGCGCAGGTTAGGTAAAATATACGTGTGATGTAATAGTTTTTTAACTGAAAACGATTAGAAAAACACGTAGCCTCTAGCCCTGATCAAGGAGAGGACTGGGAGAAGTTGTTTGGTGCTGCAGACGATGACAAGGAAAATGATTTTGATGGATTTTAATGAAAATATTCCAAAATATGGTATCGTAATATTTATTCAAGTCAATTAGGATAGAATATTATTGTAATACAACAGTTTTTTAACTGAAAACCATTCGAAAAGCGATTACGGTAACATCTTTTGAACGAAAGAAAGCAAAAGTCATTGTTTTTGTCACGATTTGATCCCACTTTCCACTGTAATATGTACATCATTTCAGCAAAAATATTACATTTCCGTGAATGCATTATATCAAGCACAATATGAATAGAATACCATTGTAATATAACAATATTTTAACCAAAAATTAAAAAAAAAATGAGTAACTTCTCTTGAACATTGGAAGGTTAGGTAAAATCTTATGTTTTCTTATGTATTTTATCCTATTTTACATTAAAATACATCACGTTTCAGCAAAACTACTATTTATTTCCGAGTATATATTCATTCAGACACAGTTAAAGTAAAATATACATGTGATGTAACAGTTTTTTAACTGAAAACGATTCGAAAAACACGTGTACCGTCTTGCTGATACAGCTGGTGGTGCGTGATGCGTCGTTGTAAACAATAGGAGGTTGAAGTAGATTACCGGGTATTATATGAAGTGTGAAAAATAGAAAAGGTTTTTATTACCGGTATTTTTTGTAGATCAATGAGAACCGTGATACCGTATATGATAAGATAAGTTAGCCTGTGCTAAGAACTTCAACATAGACTACTGAAAGCGCGTTGTAAGGTAATTTAGCCTATTGTAAGTTGGTGAGCTTCATTTGCTGAAGGAACTGCAAAACTTTTCATTACTAATTGGTACATATTTTACATTACCATTGTTTACTGGCAGTAAATGGTAAATATTTTTCATGTCTGAAGCTAAAAGTTGCTCCTCGCCCTTCCCATCATGCACGGGTCCAACCTAACAAAACTATTACGCATGTATAGGACGACCCCCAATTTTTTGCCTAAAAATGTGGTCCTAAAAACTCGAACTATACACGAGTATATACGGTAATAAAAATTACAAATAATATTAATAAAGAGCTATGCAAAGGAATGTGCATTCAAATGAGAATATGTGTGTTTATATTTACCAATATCACTCTGGTTTACTGCTGGGATTGGTAAAATAAAAAAAAATTGCATGCATTAGCACACACACAAATATGTACAGTTGTACCCCGCTTTAGGCGGTTTCACTTAACGCGATTTCTCATATACACGGTGCCTCGCCAGAACCGAACTTTCACTTAATGCGGTTCATCTACTCATATACGCAGTGAAGTATAATATATTATTTTTTTATTTAGCTCATAAAATTCATACAAATTACCCGGCCAGAATATAACTTACATTGCTGGAATTCTTACAATATGATGATCATTTTGAATATAAACATCATAGATTTTGCATTAGACATACAAATTTTAGATATAATGTTTACTCTGAGTAAATATGTTATCTTTTGTGCAAAATATATGACATTTATATTCAAAATATTCCTGGTCTTACAAGGAATCCAGCAATGTCAATTATATTATCCTAACCTTGGTTTGAGGTATTATTTATTCTAAAAAGGTAAATATTCTGGTTTTCCTACACATCTGGTAGGGAGGGACCGACCGACCATCTGGCACGGTGTGAAGAATATATATTTTTTTTAATTAACTGAAGATATTTGTTTTAGCTCATAAAATTCATACAAATTACCCGGCCAGAATATAATTTACATTGCTGGAATTCTTACAATTTGATGATCATTTTGAATATATGACATTTATATTCAAAATATTCCTGGTCTTACAAGGAATCCAGCAATGTCAATTATATTATCCTAACTTTAATCTGAGGTATTATTTAATACTAAATGTTAAAATCTAGTTTTTCACCCAACATTTCTCTTGTAGGGAGGGTTGGTGGGGGGTGGGGGGGAGGGTTGGGACGGACTGACCATCTGGCGCGGTTGGAAGAGGGGGGAGGCAAGGTGGGGTACTTTGATTGACAGATAGTGTCATGAAGAATATTTTTTTTTTTATTAACTGAAGATATTTGTTTTAGCTCATAAAATTCATACAAATTACCCGGCCAGAATATGATTTACATTGCTGGAATTCTTACAATTTGATGATCATTTTTAATATAAACATCATAGATTTTGCATTAGACATACAAATTTTAGATATAATGTTTACTCTGAGTAAATATGTTATCTTTTGTGCAAAATATATGACATTTATATTCAAAATATTCCTGGTCTTACAAGGAATCCAGCAATGTCAATTATATTATCCTAACTTTAGTTTGAGGTATTATTTATTAAAATCCAGTGGTTTTCCCCCCAAAATTTCTCAGAGAGGGAAGAGCCAGCAGTGTAGTGTGAGAAGAGGGGGAGGGAGTTGAGTCCATTATTTGAATGGACATTAACTTGGCGACTGTATTTCTCTATTTCTCTTAAGTATTAATTGTGTGCATGTACCATCATAAAATTAAGATGTTATTTTTACTAGAACATAGTATTGTGTCCGAAAAAGTAGAGTTTGGGGGTCGGGCCAGTCTCTTTTGGAATTAATCCCACATGTTCTGTTGTTCACTTAACGCGGTACCCTGTGGGTTCAATTGACCGCGTAAAGCGGGGTACAACTGTAATAGCTACAATGAAATACTGACATGTTTATTACGAGAAAATATTGGTTCTATTTTTTATAAGCCCTGTAAAATGATTACCCTGAGTAATATACAAACATTAAATATACAGTATATATTGAACATCAAATAGCACAAGTGTAGCTAGCACAACATAAATGCTGAAGCCATAACACTATGCTGAAATATCAATATGGTAATGATTTTAAAGACACAGTCTTTAATACAGTGCAAGATATTCATATACCTGCACAGTACACATATGAGATCAATGGATTCAATGCTTAAGTCAAATAGTTCTTGAGCAAAGATGTACCAATACAGGGTGTGTACAGTAAGTGCCTATCTCAACTAAGATGTGGTCCATGTAGCAGTACAGTAAGGTAATTCATGCTCAGGTTGCTCAAATCATAACTAGTGTACAGAGTAAAAAATCTTTCTCTATTAATTTATCCAATGAGACTTATTAGGTTAATGACAATAATTACCATGTCTGTTTTCTGCCTATGAAACTGGTACATTTGATCATTCTGAGAAAATTTGTGGTGAGCATGAATTACTAAACTTCATGGATAAGCAATGCTATGTTGTCGTCACATAAAAATCTGAGGTAGTTTTATTTATAAAAATATTTTTATTCGCATAATTTTTTTTTCCTTGCAAATCAAGATAAGAAAACTCTACCACTCCAACCATAGACATGCTTGAACTTGGTGTAGAGTTGCTCTATTTCCCACTGTTCAGCCTCAACTGATGTCTGTGATACTGAAAGCTCCTGGTCAGGAAGTCCGGCATAAAACTTCTGTAAAGCCTCAACCTGGAAAAGAGTAAAAATACTTTAATATCACAGTTTAATCAATCTACAATCAATGGAGTTCTAAATGTGCAGTATATGGTGACAATCTAAAACACATATCAACTCTCAGATAAATAACCTTATTTACTCTTGTACTTTTAAAGGAAAATAATCTTCCCCCTCACTATATTGTGTTTGACACATGCATTCATTCCTCAGCTTTTGTAGTCTTTTTTGGGGGAGAGGGGAATGATTTGCCATATCACAGGTTATATGCCAAAGTGTGTGCTTCAACCTGAGTAAAATTCATAACATAAAAAATCTTGAAAAGCTTACCTTTATACATAAAGAGTTAAATGCTATACAGTAGGTTCTCAAATTTTGCAAGTTTTTAATTCAACATTTTTTTTTGGACACACAAAAAAAATACTACACAATTTCAAATTTCGACGGCGGAAACTCAAATTTTATCGGGTTTGATTGGCTCGCCAAAGTTCAGACGTGCATAATCGTGTAAACAGCGTCATTTCTCTGATGTACAAAAGATTCATTATTGTTTATTACTGAATGTCTTTTTGATTGAAGTAATGTTTATGTGTGCAAAATGAACAATACAATTAATTAATAATACGTAGAATATTAAAACACACGAGGAAATGAGACGGCATTGTTTTCGTTAATGTTTACAAAACCAGTGACTGATTGGTTCTACTGTACATATAAAACTGAAGAAAATAAGACCCTGGTTGTACCTTTAGTAAAATTAATGTAAAAAAAAATAATATGGTTGTTTTAAGTAACGTTATTAAATGTTAATAAATGGAACAATAAAAGCAACTAACCATGAATGGAAGAGAAAAAAGTGAGATCGCATATGTAAGTGCGCACATGTGAAAACATATCGTCATCACTCTATGTAAGAATATGAAAGCAACACTTATTTACTGTTCATATATATTTTAATTAATGTTTCTGAATTTAAAAAAAAAATTCTACCCACCAGTGGTGGTAAAGTTGAAAACATAAGGACAGTCAATGTTGTTGTGTGTGTTTTTACTCAGATGACAAAGTTGCCAAGTCATCAGGTTCAACTCTAGCTGTAGAACATAAAAACTTTTTCTGTGTTTTTTTTTAGTTTTTATTTAACTTTATCTGTGTTATTTTCGTTGGTTTATTAGGATGTTGCTTTATTGCAGGTAGTAATTCGCAAAAAAGTAGGGTAAATAAGGCAAAACTTAGCCAAACATCAAAAGTACCAGACTCAAATTAATTTTCTCCATAGGAAGTTGTATTTAGATTTGGACGATTTTAGTTTCGCGAGGTTTTTACAGTCTAAATAGGTGTCCAAATATGAGAGCCTACTGTAGTTAAGGATTGCAAGGTGAATAAACTATTGCTGTATATTATGTGGACAATCCCTTAAAAATTTTTTTTATGTGATTCATGGTTTTGTGAGACGTGTTACCAGGAAGTCTACTAGTTTTGGAATACGTGGTACAGTCAGCCACAAGTAATGGTATGAACCATATCTATACTATGCGGATCAAATTATCTGGTAATAATTTCGTGCAGAGAATTGCCAAAATTTCAAAATGACCATAACATCAAGCTTGTCAAGATATCGTGAGGACAAATATATAGAAATACTTCTTCACACAGAGGGTGGTAAACCTATGGAAACAGTCATGTTCCAGCTCAAGCTTCAAAATAGCCCTAACAAGACAATAAAAAACAATGGAGTGATCCTGTACACTCCAATGGCTTACTTCCCTCAGCATAGCCACCTCCAGTTTGGGTGGCCATTAAGTTAATAATATTCCTGCAAATATTTGACCACATTTATCTAATGCCCACGCGCTAGAGGTGGCCATGCTGAAGGAAGGAGGCCAGTGACCTGTGTAGGATCCCTACACAGTCCTGTTCTTGATTCCATAGCTTGGGCTGGTAGACAGTTCCCATAGGTCTACCATTCTGTGTGTGAAGAAGTATTTCTTTATGTTCGGTCTACACGATAACTTAGCGAGTTTGTAGTTATGTCCCCTCGTGTTAGTGGTGCGTGAAATCACAAGAAATGGCCCGGGTTCATGTTTTCCATCCCTTTCAAGATTTTGAAGGTTTCAATGACATGCGCACCTTGGTGCCTTGTTTGAAGGGAAGTTAGTCCTAAGGCCCTCAGTCTACTTGGATAATCAAGATGACACTGTTCCAGAATCATCTTAGGCACTCTGTGTTGCACCTTCCGGCGATTTTAGGTCTTTCTGGAGGTAATGTTTTCAGGCCTGTATGCAGTACTCCAGACAGGGATGTGAGATTTATAAAGTTAATGGAGCCTTTTCCTATACAGTAGAACGTCGACATAATGCGAGATACGTTCCAAGAGAGGCCGCTTTAAACCGAATTCGCACTAAATCGCAGTGTTGTCTCAATGGAATAATTTAGTTTGCTACTTGAGAGAAACACAAAATACTAAAAAGACTGGGAGTTTACCCAGATGCACCTCAGCCCATCTAGAATAAACAAAAGATTGTTTTCAGTAGTACAGTGATCCCTCGGTTAGCGGATGTCTCGGTTCACGAATTACCATCCATAAGAATATTCAATTCGGTTAACGAACAAAAATTCGGTTAAGGAAATTCTTACGAAAACATGTCAACATGTATTAGCTTGCTCACCAGCTGGAATATTAGTCTGCCAATACAGTAATCGGTTCTAGGGCTTAAATTCATTCCCAGTTGAGTAAATATCAAGAAGGTTGTGCTATTAAATATTTTTCCAAGTTTCAAATTAAAATTATTTGTCATTTTCACACTTATTTAACTAGTTTTTGGTGCGCCCATCAGCCACTTCACTCATCCACCAAGGCGTCAGATTGTGTCTCTGGTCAGTGGAGGTAACATCTTGCTTGTGGTTCTCTTGAACATAAACTATTTTTATGTTTTTACAGTACAATTATTGGTCACTCTGAAATTTATTTAACATATTAATATATAGCGCAGTGCAGTGTTGATTTAAAGAAAATAATCTTTATTTACAGCAATTAAACTTAAAATTTTAGTGGTTAAATTGTTATTGAATCCAGTATGGGTCCAAAGAAATCTAGAAAAGCGATTTCAATCCAGGTGAAACAGGAAAACATAAAGAAACATGAAGAAGGCATTAGAACAAATGTGCTTAGTAAAGAATATGGCATGTCGGCATCAACTGTGTCGACAATTCTTGCGCAGAAAGACAAGTTTAAAGAAGTGAAAGTGAGAGACAAATCTACCATAGTGTTTAAAGGTAGATCCTTAATTGCAGAAACAGAGAGGTTACTTCTCATTTGGATTAAAGAAGTACAAATGAAAGGAGATTCAATTTCGACTGAATCTATTTGTGAAAGAGAAAGAGAAATATATGAACATTTGAAGGAAGAGCAACCTAGTTCTTCTGGCACAGAGTTTGAAGAGTTTAGGGCCAGCAAGCGCTGGTTCGAAAAATTTAAGAAAAGAAGTGACATTTTTAGTGTTATTAGGCATGGTGAGGCTGCCAGTGCAGATAAAGAATGAGCAGCAAAATTTGTAGTGGAGTTTAAAGAACTGATGGATGAAGAGAATTATCTTCCACAGCAAGTGTTCAATGTGGACGAAACTGGGCTGTTCTGGAAGTAAAGGCCCTAAAGGACATTCATTACCAGAGATGAAGCCTCTTTACCTTGGCATAAATCCATGAAGGATCGTCTCACTCTATTGCTTGGTGCCAATGTTTCAGGAAATTTCCGACTGAAGCCTATGCTTGTCTACCACTCTGAAAATCCCTGGGTGTTCAACCAACAAAAGGTGGTAAGAGGACAACTTGGAGTTTATTGGAAGTCCAACCGTAAGGCATGGTTGACAAGACAGCTCATTAATGAATGGGCTGTTGAGGTGTTTTGCCCTTCTGTGAAGAGCTACCAAACCACCAATAAACTCCCTTTAAAGGCTCTTCTCCTTATGGATAATGCCCCTGGTCATGACCCTCAACTTGCCAGCACTTTGGAGGCTCGATTTGACTTTGTCAAAGTGTTGTTTTTTGCCTCCCAACACAACATCAATTATACAGCCAATGGACCAGAATGTGATCAGCAACTTCAAGAGGTGTTATCAGGCAACTTCCACTGATCCTGAACTAACACTGGCACAGTTCTGGAAGACACAATTCAACATCCTGGAGGCTGTAAAATTGATTGTGTCATCATGTCAAGAAGTCTCCATTAGATCCCTCAATTCTGCATGGAAAGCACTGTGGCCATCAGCAGTACATGATTTTAAGGGATTTGAGGAAGAAGCGGAGTTGGACAAGGAGATTGTGTCCATTGGTCAGTCAATGGGCCTCGAAGTGGAGGAGGATGATGTGGAAGAGCTTGTGGTGTCTCATGAGCAGGAACTTACTCCTGAAGACTTGCAGCAACTGGATGAGATGTTAGAAACTGACAGTGGTGAGGAGGAAAAGGAAAGTGATGACCATATGTCTTCTTCAGAATTAAAAGATGTTGTTCACCACTAGGAGACGTTTAGGAAACTGGCTTCAAGGCACCCTGATGTAGAAACAACAGAACCTATTTTGTGTAATGTTGAGGACAAAGTGGTCTTCAAAAATCAGTTAATGATGAGGAGTAGAAATGCCCCACAAAGAAAAATTGACAGTTTCTTCTCTAAAAGGCAGCGGGAGAAAGATGCTACCCCTCAGCCTTCCACTTCAAAAAGGAGAGAGGATTTTCCTGCTGGAGAATCTGTCAGTCCAGAGGTTCCTGACATTTTTATGGAAGGTGACTCACCTTCCAAGAAGCAGTAAAATGCTTCTCCTCCACCCTCACTTCCTTCTCTTCTCCTCCTCCACAGCTAAAATTAAGGGATGCAAATGGTCTGTTTACTGGCTGGGAAGAATGGGGAAGGGGGGAGGTGAAGGAGGAGGAGGTGATATGTTTGACAGTTGTTGCCAAGGTCTATTGATTATTTAATTATCTGTCCTTAAGAGTGACTAAGTTTTCTCTTACAAAATGTCACTGAACTGACATTGGAAGAATATAATTAACATTGCTGGAATTCTTATAAGATAGTGATTAGTTTGAAAATGTACATGCTATAATTCGCATTAGACATAAAAATTTTAGTTTTAACTAATTTTATTACAAAGGGCTAAAATATTTATCTCTTGTGCAAAATGTCCTAGCGTGGATAGAAGACTTTCTACATGACCGCAAGCAGTGTGTGGTGATTAATGGCACGAAATCATCATCTGTACCTGTTTGTTTGTTTCATAAATGACATGCCTGACGTTGCATACTCCTCCATACAAATGTTTGCCGATGATGCCAAGTTATTTCGGGAAATCAAGAACCAAGCGGACTGTGAAGAGCTGCAGAAGAACCTCTGTGGGCTCCAAGAATGGTCGAAGAAATGGCTGCTGAGATTCAATGTCACGAAGTGTAAGAGGATGCACCTGGGGCATACCAACAGTAAGGAGGCGTATCATATATCCCAACGGGATGAAGAAACTGCACTATTTGAGACAATGTGAGAAGGACCTAGGCGTGAATGTTGACAATGAGCTGAAGTTCTCGGGCCATTGCGAGAAGAAGGTAAATGAGGCAAATAAATTATTGGGTCTTATAAAGAGGTCATTCAGATATCTAGACAGTCCGTCCCTCGTAACGATCTTCAAGAGTTAAGTGCTTCCCCATCTGGAGTACTGTCACCCCATCTGGACTCGAGATATGCTAGGGACTGTCAGTTGGTTGAAAATGTTCAAAGGAGGGCCACCAGACTGGTGCCTGCACTTCGGCACCTCAGCTACCCTGAGAGATTGGAGCGCCTGAACTTGCCTAGCTTATACTACAGATGGGCAAGGTGTGACCTAATTGAGGTGTATAAGCATCTCAAGGGGCACTACTCAGTCGAGTGTCCTTACTTGGAGCTGGCGGACAACCACCCCATAAGGGGTCACAACTCAAGATTGAAGAAGCCACAAGTCCAGAAAACTGTGAGGGCAAACTTTTTCGGAGTGAGAGTTGTGAACTTTTGGAACACTCTACCAGGGAGTATGAGCTCTTTCAAGACAAGACTTGACCGACACTGGAGCAGGTTCAGGTACATTCAGGAGCCGGTGCATGCCCAGTACAGGTTGGCAATCCCTTATCCAAAATCCTTGGGGCAAGAGGCATTTCGGATTTTGAAATTTTTCGGTTTTCAGAATTTTTTTTTTTTTTTTTTGTGTACAGTGAACCCTCACTTTACGTGGTTAATTCAACCCACGGCGGCCCGCGTAAAGTGAGAAACGCGTAAAGTGAACAACATAACATATGGGATTAATTGAAATAGAGACCGGGCCGACCCCCAAACTCCACTTTTTCAGACACAATACCTACGTTGTAGTAAAAAAACTTCTTAATTTTATGATGGTATGCACACAATTAATAATTAAGAGAAATATCAATAATATTAGGTTTTTTAACACTTACATTAGTAGAAAAGATGGCTGGGCACACGGGGATGGGGGGGTTGGTTCCGAGGCAGAGGGCAGATTATTGGCCCTCACCTGTATCACTTGTATCAATTGTATCACTATCCACCACAGAGACTTGCAGGGCCTCTTTGTCAAACCCCTCAAAGTCCATATCCTCACTATAATTATCACTATCACTGACTTGGGCCGGCTGTGGTGGGTGGCGGGTGAAGAACTCGGTAATGTTTTGATGACTGGGCGACCTTGTGCGCACCCTGCTCGCGCCGCTCTCCGCGTATAAGGGTACACACACCGCGGAAAGTGAGCATTCCGGTTTCGGCAGGGTACCGCATAAACGTGGAAACGCGTAATGTGGGACCGCGTAAAGCGAGGGTTGACTGTATTAGCCCACCCAGGCACAAGTCACTGACCCACATTGGGGCCTGAGGGGGGTGGGGGAAATATAAAAACAATTATAATAATAATAATAATAATTCATAGGCCTAGGTCGTGTTTCTCACTTTTTATCTTTTTTCATTCTTGTATTTCTTTATTATTATTATTATTATTATAAATTTTATCATTATATTATATTATTATTACTTTTGTTAATATTATTTTATTTTCGTGTATTTTCTAATTAAAATTTTTATTTACTATGAATAATTATTATTATTATAATTACTATTACATTTTCGCCCCCCAGGCCCCGATGTGGGTCAGTGATCTATGCCTGGGTGGGCTCATCCCTGTTTAAAAAAAAAAAAAAAAAAATATATCGGTTTTCAGAGCTTTTCGGTTTTCGGAATTTCGGATAAAGGGTTGTCAACCTGTATTGCCAACAGTGCATAACCGAGATGTGACCGATCGCCCAAGCGGCTAACGAGCCAATCTTTTTGTGAAGAGGATAAAAGAAAAGGAAAAGTAATCATACGTGACTGATAGCCCAAGCGGCTAACGAGCCGATCAGTGGTGAAGAGGATAAAAGTAAAAGTTATATTCAAATTATTTGCTGTCTTGCAAGGATTCTAGAAATGCAATTTATATTCTCTGAACTTTAGACTGTGACATTATATACAATAAAAACTGTAAGCCTAAAACCACCCAACCCTGGCTGGGAAGATGGGAGGGGGATGGGGGGGAGGTGGCAGTAACACGTTTGACAGTTGGGGCCAAAGGTCTAGTGAAATATTTATTTGTTTATTTATGTCCTTTAGATTGATTTTTTTTTTGCTTATAAAATGTCATAGAAGTGACCGGGGAGAATATAATTTACATTGCTGGAATTCTTATAAGATACAGTAGTGAATAATTTGAAAATAAATATGCTATAGTTTACACTAAACACAAATTTTAGGAATCATTTAGTACATTATTTTGAGTACATGTACAGTACAGCTTTGCCCTTAGGACAGTGTAGCGTGCCCAGAAAAACATTAGTCGCGATTTTAAAAATATTATGCGCCAGATTGATTCACACAAAATAGGAAAGATTCGCTTTAAATTAAAACATTTTCCTTAATTGTGGGTGTCGCTTTAAATCAATAATCTTAAATTGAATAGCTTTAAATCGATGTTCTTCTGTATTTGTTATTCAAAGATACACTTTATAATTCCCAAATCTCAGTTTTCTTTTCTCACTGCTGCATTGCCTTCCATGACTGATCCATCACAATGCCTAGATATTTCTCCTTATTGACAGAATCCAGGAAAGTGTTATAAATGGAATAGTTAATAGTTGTGATTAGGGTTGGTATAACCCATGTAGGGTCATGCATTTCACAATGTTATAGAATATTACAGCTACTGCGGGTGTTTCTGCACTTTCGCAACATAGTCTCGACTTGCTGCCTTCCCAATATCTTCATGTAGTCCACAAATTTCACAATGTGGCTTGATATGTTTTCATCCATGTTGTTTATGTAGGTCACAAAGAAGGGGATCCAAGGATAGAGCCTTGTGGTACTCCACTGAAAACCTTTTTCCATTCAGAATGTACTCCATTTATTACCATTCTTTGTTGCCTATCTTCGAGCCAGCTGTTAATCCACTTCAAAATCTTGCCTGTGCAGTATTGCCATGTGCCTGGATCTTAGAGGTTAGTCATGCATGTAGAAATCTATAAATACTGTACAGTCAAAGACAAAAGTGTTGTCCAGAAAATTGGTGACAAAAGCTCATTTTTTTTTTTTACGGGGATTAGCCCACCAGGGCACAGGTCACTGACCCACAGCGGGGCCTGGGGGATGAAAATATACAGTGGGGTATGCTATAACGAACGGATCCAACTACGAATATTCCTATAACAAACGTTTTTACCTATAAAATTGAGAATGCTATAACGAACGCAACTCCTACAACGAACGCGGATGAATACGGGACTATTTCGCCTAGCGCATGAATATTGTTGTACCGCGACCCACAACAAGAGCGTCAGGCGCCATCTTTGTCTCATTGTGTAGCCAGTACACCACTGTTATTGTTGAAATTTCGTCTTTTGATGTGGAAATAGAGTTATTTGTATAAATATTTTGTTATACAAGTGTACAATTGTAACAATGAATCGTCCAAAGCGAGTGAGAAAGCTCATAACACTTGAAACTAAGAAAGAAATCATAAAGAAACGTGAGGATGGAACAAGCATTGCGAAACTTAGTGATGAGTATGGGATGGCTAAATCGACTATATGTACGATTTTGAAGAATAAAGAGGAGTTGAAAACTGTGCAAGTGGCTAAGGGAATCTCTAGACTTAGCAAAGCAAGGTGTAATGTAATTGAGGAGACGGAAAATTTACTCTTAGTGTGGATAAAGGAGAAAGAAATGGCAGGTGATAGCATTAGTGAAGCTATAATTTGTGAGAAGGCCAGACAATTGTTTGAGGACCTTAAAGCCAAGACTCCCAGTGCAAGTGATGTGCCAATGTTTATGGGTACCAAGGGGTGGTTTACTGGTTTCAGAAGGAGAAATAAATTACATAGTGTTGTGAGACATGGTGATGCTGCTAGTGCAGATAAGGAAGCAGCTAAGGAACACCATGACATTTTTTTGAATGTGATTAAAGAGGGAGGCTTTGTTTCTCAGCAGGTATTCAACTGTGATGAAACTGGACTTTTTTGGAAAAAATGCCTCGCCGTACATACATTACCAAGGAGAAAACTTCTGTCCCTGGCCATAAGCCAATGAAAGACAGGCTTACCCTCCGTCTTTGTGCTAATGCTTCTGGTGACTGCAAAATAAAGCCACTCCTTGTGTACCATGCAGAAAACCCCAGAGCTTTCAAAAACATTAGGAAGACCCGCCTTGGTGTTATGTGGCGGTCAAACCCAAAGGCTTGGGTGACCCGGAGTTTATTCTCTGAGTGGGTGATTGAGGTGTTTGGACCCAGTGTTCGGGAATACCTCAGGGAGAATAATCTTCCATTGAAAGCTTTGTTGGTGATGGACAATGCACCAGCCCACCCTCCTAATTTGATGGTTGAATTGCCTGAGGAGTTCAACTTCATCACTGTGCACTTCTTGCCACCCAACACAACACCTCTCATCCAGCCCATGGATCAACAGGTAATTTCTAACTTTAAGAAGCTCTGTTTAGAAAATGTTTTGCATCCACTTCTTCCAGTGATGTTAGTTTGAAGGAATTTTGGAAGAGTCACTTCAATATAGCAGATGCTGTATTTTTAATTACCTCAGCCTGGAAAGAGGTTACTGTGAGGTGTCTTTGTGCTGCTTGGAGGCCATTGTGGCCTGAATGTGTGCTTCAAAGAGACTTTGAAGGCTTCGAAGAGTTAGAGGAAGAGGCTGTTGTTCATGAAATTGTGTCTCTGGGCAATTCCATGGGCCTGGAAGTGGATGATGATGATGTTGAGGAGTTGGTGGAAGAGCACAGTAAGGAACTGTCCACTGAGGAGCTGCTTGAGCTTCACAAAGAAGAAAATTAGACACTGAAGCAGAGCTTAACTTCTGAGGAGTCAAGGGAGGATGAGGACAAGGAGGAAAGCCGCATCATTCCAGCCAAAGATCTCAAGGATGCGTTCTTTTGCTGGAGCAAACTGTCTAAGCTTGCTGAGGATTATCATCCTGATGTTGGTTCTGTGGAAAAGGCCATCCAGTGTGTTTAATGACAATGTTATGAACTACTTTTGGAAGGTCCAGAAATTAAGGTTGAAGCAGCCAACCCTGGATTCCTTCTTTAAAAAAGTAACAAAAGAACCTACAGACAAAGTGCCTATAAGACAGTCACCAAAGAGGGCTAGGAAGGATGACTCCTCTCCTTCCACCTCTTCTCCATAATTCTCTCCTCCCCCCTCCCCCTCTGCCTCCTGTCCTGCATGCTGAATAACACTAAGGTAAGATAAAGTACCGTATTTTTTTACATTTTCCACAGAATTTTTTCAGTGTTAAGTGGTTGTATTATGGGGCCTGGAACGGATTAATCCTATAACGAACGAATGCTATAATGAACGAGGTTCTAGAACCAATTAGATTCGTTATAGCATACCCCACTGTAATAATAATAATAATAATAATAATAATAATAATAATAATAATAATAATAATAATAATAATAATAATAAAATAATAATAATAATAATAAAGAAATACAAAAAGGAATAAAGATCAGAAGTGAGAAACAATATATGTATAGTGTTTTGCCATAGTAAGAGAAACAATTGAGACCCTGTGTGCTTCCTCGTATAATTAGAACAGTTGGATTCAGGCTTGCCAACTGCCAGGATGTAGTTGTGGCAAGACTTTTAATATGTCTGTGAGATGTACTGTATATGATCATCAGACAAAATGAAGACACGACTTTTGTCTTTGACTGTACAGGTACCCCATGATTTATGAAGGGGCTATGTTCCTGAAAAGCCATCGCAAATCTAATTCAGTACTCACATATATCAAAGAAAATAGAATTCCTACAATAATAGGAGGTTCCAGGGTTACGTATGTCCAACTTATGAACATCCGCCGATATGAACAAAAGGTCCCAAAAAGTTAAACTTCAAATATATTTATTCATTAATTTTTTTTTATGGGGATTATCCCACCCAGGCACATCATACAATATATTATGCTTCCAATATCTTCCCAGGTGGTAGTACCTCCATTTGATAGCTGCCTAATACCTACTCCTCATGACTATTTTTCCATTCATTTACTGTACAGTAGTACCCCGATTTACGCGGTCAATTGAACCCACAGGGTACTGCGGGAAGTAAAAACCACGTAAAGTGAACAACAGAACATACGGGATTAATTCCATTAGAGACTGGCCCGACCCCCAAACTCCACTTTTTCCGACACAATACCTATGTTGTAGTAAAAATAACATCTAAATTTTATGATGGTATGCTCACATAATTAATATTTAAGAAATACAGTCGCCAGGTTAATGTCCATTCAAATAATGGACTCAAATCCCCCCTCCCCCCCTCTTCCCAGCTCACTAGCTCCTACCTCTCTGAGAAATGATTGGGTGAAACACTAGATTTTAACGTTTAGTAATAAATAATACCTCAGACTAAAGTTAGGATAATATAATTGACATTTCTGGATTCCTTGCAGGTCAGGGAATATTTTGAATGTAAACTTCATATATTTTGCACAAAAGATAAAATACTTGCTTTGTGTAAACCAAATTATTACATTAGATCTAAAATTTGGATGTCTAATGCAAAATCCATGATGTTTATATTCAAAATGATCATCATATTGTAAGAATTCCAGCAATGTAAATTATATTCTGTTCCAGTAATTTGTATGAATTTTATGAGCTAAAACAAATATCTTCAGTTAATAAAAAAAAAATATTCTTCACGACACTATCTGTCAATCAAAGTACCCCAACTTGCCTCCCCCCCCTCTTCCAACCAGATGGTCGGTCGGACCCAACCCTCCCCCCCACCTTACCTCCCTACCAGAGAAGCTTTGGGAGAAAATAGTAATTTACATTTTTAGTAATAAATAATAACTCAGACTAAAGTTAGGATATTATAATTGACATTTCTGGATTCCTTGCAGGTCAGGGAACATTTTGAATGTAAACTTCATATATTTTGCACAAAAGATAAAATACTTGCTTTGTATAAACCAAATTATTACATACGATCTAAAATTTGTATGTCTAATGCAAAATCCATGGTGTTTATATTCAAGATGATCATCATATTGTAAGAATTCCAGCAATGTAAATTATATTCTGGCCGGGTAATTTGTATGAATTTTATAAGCTAAATAAAAAAATAAAAAAATTATACTTCACGCGTATATGAGTAGATGCACCGCGGAAAGTGAAAGTCCGGTTCTGGCAAGGTACTGCGTAAATGAGAAATCGAGGAAAAGTGAAACCGTGTAAAGCGGAGTAATACTGTATTTTGTCATTCTATTTCTTCTTTTCTCTTAATTTAAGTGATTTTAGATGTATATAAGGCCTTAGGCTATGATATAGTGCAATTTTAAACATTGTTCTGCAAGTACAGTACAGTAAACCCTACGAATGATTGAGGCTCTTTCCCCCTCTTACAAAAATACAACTATAAAACATTATCAACCCATATAATATACAGTATGTGTGCATGTAATTACTAAGTGTAAAAAATAACACTTACCAGCACTGCAGGCAATGAATGAAGCATCATAGTAGGCTCACACAGAGGCATGGTAGGTGACACAGAGACATGGTAGGTGACACAGAGACGTGGTAGGTGACACAGAGGCATGGTAGGTGACACAGAGTCACGGTAGGTGACAGAGGCATGGTAGGTGACACAGAGGCATGGTAGGTGACACAGAGGCATGGTAGGTGACACAGAGGCACGGTGGGTGACACACAGGGCATGGTAGGTGACACAGAGGCATGGTAGGTGACACAGAGGCACATTGGTAACAGAGGCATGGTAGGTGACACAGAGGCATGGTAGGTGACACAGGAGGCATGGTAGGGTGACACAGAGGCACGGTAGGTGACACAGAGGCACGGTTGGTAACAGAGGCATGGTAGGGTGACATAGAGGCATGGTAGGTGACACAGAGGCACGATTAGTAACAGAGGCATGGTAGGTGACACAGAGGCACGGTTGGTAACAGAGGCATGGTAGGTGACACAGAGGCATGCAGAGGTGACACAGAGGCATGGTAGGTGACACAGAGGCATGGTAGTG
This sequence comes from Homarus americanus, assembly GCF_018991925.1. Classification (NCBI taxonomy): domain Eukaryota; kingdom Metazoa; phylum Arthropoda; class Malacostraca; order Decapoda; family Nephropidae; genus Homarus; species Homarus americanus. Next base: position 16,347,565 of record NW_024735554.1, on the reverse strand, counting down.
ACACACAGGCATGGTAGGGTGACACAGAGGTATGGTAGGTGACACAGAGGCATGGTAGGTGGGACAGAGGCAGCAGTGGTGACACAGGAGGCATGGTAGGTGACACAGAGGCACGGTAGGTGACACAGAGGCACGGTAGGTGACACAGAGGCATGGTAGGTGACACAGAGGCATGGTAGGTGACAAGAGGCATGGTAGGTGACACAGAGGCACGGGGTGACAGAGGCATGGTAGGTGACATAGAGGCACGGGTAGGTGACACAGAGGCACGGTAGGTGACAGAGGCATGGTAGGTGACATAGAGGCACGGTAGGTGACAGAGGCATGGTAGGGTGACACAGAGGCACGGTAGGTGACAGAGGCATGGTAGGGTGACAGAGGCACGGTGGGTGACATGCAGAGGCACGGTAGGTGACAGAGGCACGTTAGGTGACCCAGGCACCGGTAGGTGACACAGAGGTATGGTGAGGTGACACAGAGGCATGGTGAGGTGACACAGAGGCATGGTGAAGACAGAGGCATGGTAGGTGACACAGAGGCATGGTGTGACACAGAGGCACGGTAGGGTGACACAGAGGCACGGGGTAGGTGACACAGAGGCATGGTAGGGTGACACAGGAGGCACGGTAGGTGACACAGGTATGGTAGGGGTGACACAGAGGCATGGTAGGTGACACAGAGGCATGGTAGGTGACAGAGGCATGGTAGGGTGACACAGAGGCATGGTAGGTGACACAGAGGCATGGTAGGTGACGCAGAGGCACGGGTAGGTGACGAGAGGCACGGGTAGGTGACAGAGGCATGGTAGGTGACACAGAGGCACGGTAGGTGACACAGAGGCACTAGGTGACACAGAGGCACGGTAGGTGACAGAGAAGCATGGTAGGTGACACAGAGGCACGGTAGGTGACAGAGGCACGGTAGGTGACAGAGGGCACGGTAGGTGACAGGCACGGGTAGGTGACAGAGGTATGGTAGGTGACACAGAGGCACGGTAGGTGACAGAGGCACGGTAGGTGACACAGGGCATGGTAGGTGACACAGAGGCATGGTAGGGGTGACAGAGGCATGAGAGGTGACACAGAGGCACGGTAGGTGACAGGCACGTAGGTGACAGAGGCATGGTAGGTGACACAGGAGGCATGGTAGGTGACACAGAGGCATGGTAGGTGACACAGAGGCACGGTAGGTGACAGGCATGGTGACACAGGCAGGGAAGGTGACAGATGGGGAGACAGAGGCATGGGACATGGAGGCACGGTAGGTGACAGAGGCACGGTGACACAGGGCATGGTAGGTGACACACAGGCATGGTAGGTGACACAGAGGCACGGTAGGTGACACAGAGCAACGGGGAGGTGACAGGAGGCCAGAAGGTGACACAGAGGCATGGTAGGTGACAGAGGCATGGTAGGTGGGAGGCATGGTAGGTGACACAGAGGCATGCAGGAGAGACACAGAGGCATGGTAGGTAAGACAGAGGCATGGTAGGGTGACACAGAGGCACGGTAGGTGACAGAGGGCATGGTAGGTGACAAGAGGCATGGAGGGTGACAGAGGCACGGTAGGTGACAGAGCATGGTAGGTGACACAGAGGCATGGTAGGTGACACAGAGGCACGGTAGGTGACACAGAGGCACGGGAGGCACAGAGGCACGGTAGGTTGACACAGAGGCATGGTAGGTGACACAGAGGCACGGTAGGTGACAGAGGCACGGCTGGTGACAAGAGGCATGGTAGGGTGACAGAGGCATGGTAGGTGACAGAGGCGGTAGGGTGACACAGAGGCATGGTAGGTGAACACAGAGGCATGGTAGGTGAACACAGAGGCACAGGTGACACAGACAATGGTAGGTGACAGGAGATGTAGGTGACACAGAGGCATGGTGAACATGGTAGGTGAACACAGAGAGACAAGAGGCACGTGTAGGTGACACAGGCAACGGGTAGGTGACAGGGGCACATGGTAGGTGACACAGAGGCATGGTAGGTGACACAGAGGCATGGTAGGTGACACAGAGGCATGGTAGGCACACAGAGGCATGGTAGGTGACACAGAGGCATGTAGGTGACACAGAGGCATGGTGACACAGAGGCATGGTAGGTAAGACAGAGGCATAGTGGTAGACAAGAGGCATGAGTAAGTAGACAAGAACATGGTAGTGACACAGAGGCATGGTAGGTAGACAAACATAGTGGAAGGGGAACAGACATGGTAGGTGACCAAGGCATAGTGGAGGAGACAAGATAAATGGGCCAAGACAGAGCATAGTAGGTACAAGACAGAGGCATGGTAGGTGATGCAGAAGCATGAGTGGGTGACACAGGAGGCATGGTAGGTAAGACAGAGGCATGGTAGGTAAGACAGAGGCATGGTGAGGCAAGACAGAGGCATGGTAGGTAAAGACAACAGGGCATGGTGGAGTGAAACAGAGGGCATGGTAGGTAAGACAGAGGCATGGTGAGGCAGACAAGAGGCATGGTGAAGTGAAGAGAGAGGCATGGTAGGTAGACAGAGCAGTGGGTGATGTGAAGCATGGTCAAGACAGAGGCATGGTGGGTAAGACAAGATGGTAGGTGAGCAGAAGCATGGTAGGTAGGACATGGAAGGTGGGTGGACAGACATAGTAGGTAAGACAAAGGCATGGTAAAAGAACAGGAAATATGGTAGATGCAGAGGCATGGTAGTCAAGACAGAGGCATGGTAGGTAAGACAGAGGCATGGTAGGTGAAGACAGAGGCATAGTGCAGTGAACAGGCATGGTGGAGGTAAGACAGAGGCATGGTAGGAACAACAAGAGGCATGGTAAGAGTAAGACAGAGGCATAGTAGAGTAAGACAGAAGCATGGTAGAGTGCAAGACAGAGCATGGTAGGTAAAGACAAACATAGTGAGTAAGACAAACATAGGCAAGTAAAGAATAGAAGCATGGTAGGTAAGACAAATAGTAGATGACAGAGCATGGTAAATATACAGAGACATGGTAGGTAAGACAAAGCATGGATGAAGCAAACATAGTAAATGCTAGCCGTGGAAAAGACAGAGCATAGTGGAGTGAAGACAGGGGCATGGTAGGTAAGACAAGGGCATGGTGGGCAACACAGGAGGCATGGTGGGAAGACAGAGCGTGGTAGGTAAGACAGAGGCATGGTAGGTAAGACAGAGGCATGGTAGAGTAAGACAGAGGCATGGTAGGCAAGAGCATGGTGGGTAGAGTGCTGAAACATGGGCATAGGTAAGACAGGCGTGGTAGGTAGCGGTGCAAGACAGAGGCATGGTAGGTAGAAGAGCATGGTAGGTAAGACAGAGCATGGTAGGTAAAGACAGAACATGTAGGTAAGACAGAGGTATGGTAGGTAAAAGACAGAGGCATGGTAAATGAACATAGTAGTCAAGCACACATGGTAAGGTAAAACATAGTAGGTAGAAGGAGCATGGTAAGACAGAGGCATGGTAGGTAAGACAGAGGCATGGTGGGTAAGACAGGAGCATGGTAGTGAGCAGGCACGATGGAACAAGAGGCATGGTAGGTAAGACAGAGGCATGGTAGGTGATGCTGAAATGCAATACAGAGGCTGGTGGTAAGACAGAGCATGGTGAGTAAAGACAGAGGCATGGAAAGGCAAGGACAGAGCATGGTAGGTGATGCTGAAGCATGGTAGGTAAGACAGAGAGCATGGTGGAGTGATGCTGAAGCATAGTAGGTAAGACAAATGGTGGAGTAAGACCATGACATGGTAGAGAAGACAGAGGCATGGTAGGTAAAGACAGACATGGTAGGTAAGACAGAGGGGTGGACATGGTAGGTAAAGACAGGGCATAGGTAGGTAAGACATGAGGCATGGTAGGTAAGACAGAGCATGGTAGGTAAGACAGAGCATGGTAGGTAAGACAGAGCATGAAGACAGGGCATGGTAAGAGTAAGACAGAGGGCATGGTAGGTAAGACAGGCATGGTAGGTAAGACAGAGGCATGGTAGGTAAGACAGACAGAAGTGGTAGGTAAGACAGAGGCATGGAGGTAAGACAGAGGCACAGAGGAAGACAGAGGCATGGTAGGTAATGCCAGAATCATGGCAGGCAAGAAGAGAGCATGGTAGGTAAGACTGAGAAGACACAGGACATGCCGGGCAGGTAAAGATTAAGAGGCATGGCAGGCAAGACAGAGGGCATGGTAGGTAAAGATAAGCTACGGTAAGACAGAGGCATGGTAGGAAAGACAGAGGCATGGTAGGTAAAGACACAGAGTGCACAGGTAAGACAGAGGCATGGTAGGTAAGACAGAGGTAAGACAGAGGTAAGACAGATCATGGTAGGCAAGACAGAGGCATGGCAGGTAAAGACAGAGGCATGGTAGGTAAGACAGAGGCATGGTAGGCAAGACAGAGGCATGGTAGGTAAGACAGAGCATGGTAGGCAAGACAGAAGCTAGGTAAGACAGAGACAATGGAGGTAAAGAAGAGGCATGGTGAGGTAAGACAGATAATGCAGAAAGGGCACAGATAATGGCAGGCAAACAGATGCTAATGGGTGAGGCAACATCAAGATACACGGTGGCAAACAGAGAAGACAGAGTGCTAATGGCAGGTAAGACAAGAGCAAGTAATGGGTAGGCAAGACAGAGGCAATGGTAAGAGGTAAGACAGAGCATGGTAGGTACAAGAGAGGCATGGTAGGTAAAGATGAGGCATGGTAGGCAAGACAGAGGCATGGTAAGACAGAGGCATGGTAGGTGATGCTGGAAGGGGTAGGTAAGACAGGCATGGTAGGTAACACAGAAGTATGGTAGGTAAGACAGAGCATGGTAGGTAAGACAGAGGCATGGTAGGTAAGACAGAGGCATGGTAGGTAAAGACAGAGGCAAAGACAGAGAAGTGGTAGGTAAAAGACAGAGGCAATGGTAGGCAAGACAGAGGCAATGCAGGTAAAGACAGAGGCATGTAGGTGATGCTGATACGGTAGGTAAGACAGAGGCATGCAGAGAAGAAGCATGGTTGCAGGCAAGACAGAGGCATGGTAGGAAGATTAAGAGGCATTACAGGCATGCTGAAGCAGGCAAGACAGAGGCAGAGGTGATGCTGGCCACGGTGACAGAGGTGCAAGACAGGTAAGACAGGCATGGTAGGCAAGACAGAGGCATGGTGAAGCAGGTAAGACAGAGGCATGGTGAGTGCTGAAGATGAAACAGAGGCATGGTAGGCAAGACAGAGGCATGGTAAGACAGAGGCTGGCAGGTAATGCAGCACAGAGGTAAGACAGAGGCATGGTAGGTAAGACAGGAGGGCATGGTGGTAAGACAGAGGCATGGTAGGTAAGACAGAGGCATGGCAGGCAAGACAGAGGCATGGCAGGTAAAGACAGAGGCATGGTAGGTAAAGACAGAGGCATGAGGTAAGACAGATGCAATAAGAGGGCAAGACAGAGGCATGAAGAAAGACTAAGAGGCATGGTAGGAAGATTCAGAGGCATGGTAGGTAAGACAGATACATGGTAGGTAAGACAGAGGCATGGGAGGCAAGACAGAGGGATGGTAGGTAAGACAGAGGGGCATGGTAGGTAAAGACAAAGGCATGGTAGGGTGATGCTAGCTACGGTAAGACAGAGGCACAGGTAAAGACAGAGGCATGGTGGGAAGAATAGCATGGTAAGACAGAAGCATGGTAGGCAAGACAGAGGCATGGTAGGTAAGACAGAGCATGTAGGTAAGACAGAAGCATGGTGGCAAGACAGAGACATGGTAGGTAAGACAGAGGCATGTAGGGGTAAGACAGAAGCATGGTAGGTAAGACAGAGGCATGGTAGGTAAGACAGAGGCATGGTAGGCAAGACAGAGGCATGGTAGGTGATGCTGAAGCATGGTAGGTAAGACAGAGGCATGGTGGGAAGACAGAGGCATGGCAGGCAAGACAGAGCATGGTAGGTGATGCTAAAGGCAAGACAGAGAAGCATGGTAGGCAAGACAGAGCATGGTAGGCAAGACAGAAGGCATGCAGGGGTGACAAGAGGCATAGGTACAAGACAGAGAAGATGGTAGGTGATAAGCTACAGAGGCATGGCAGGTGTGCTGAAGCACAGCAAAGACAGGCATGGAGAAAGACAGAGTGCATGGTAGGTGACGCTGAAATACTGCAGGCAAGACACGACCTAAAGCCACGGCAGGCAACATAAGACAGAAAGATTAAAAGGCAGCGACAAGAGCACGGCAGATGAAACACGAAGCCACGGCAGGCAAAGAAAGAGTGCTGACGGTGAAAGAAACAGCCACGGCAGCAACACGCAGAGCATTGCAGGCAAAGCAGAGCCACGGCAGGCACAAGCACGGCAGGCAAAGACCCAGAGATAAGCACGGCAGGCGACCCTGTACTACCAGCAGGCAACAGACAAGGCAGTGCAACAGGCAAACACGACAGAGCGCGGCAGGCAAACATCAAGACCACCGAAGCTACACGGCAGGCAAAGACAAATACATTATAGGTAAGACAGAGATGTTACTATACAAGACAGAGCAAGTACGAGGCAAGACAGATAAGCATGCAGGAAAGATTATATACATGGTAGGTGATGCTGAAGCATGGCAGGTAAGACAGAAGCAAGGAAAGACAGAGAGGCATGGTGAGGAAGACAGCTAACAGCACAGAGGCATGGTAGGGGTGATGCTGAGGCCACGGCAGGCAAGACAGATAAGCATGGCAGGTGACCTGGCCACGGCAGGCAAGATAAGAGGCAATGGCAGGTAACATTGAACTGGCAGGCGTGAAGACGAAGAGATGGAAATATCAGCATAAGATAAGCAAGGCAGGGTGAATGAATGGTATAACGCATTAAGAGGCAAGACAGGCAAAGACAGATGTAATGGCGAAGACAGAGGTACGGTAGGAAGACAGAGCAAGATGGTAGGTGATGCTGAAATACGGCAGGCAAGACAATACGGTAGGCAAGACAAGTAGCTACGGTAGGCAAGACAGAGGCATGGCAGGTAAGACAAAGAAATGCAGGTGATGCCGGCCACGGAGGCAAGACAGAGGCGTCGCAGTAAAGACAAAGATGTTAATGCAGAAGTGCAGAGCACAGAAAGTACGCCGAAGCCACTAAGAGAGACACGGCAGGTGACGCCGGAAGCCACGGCAGGCAACATCAGATGGCAGGTAAAGACAGAGGCATGGCAGGCAAAGACAGAAATACTAGCAGGCAAGACAGATGTTACGGTGAAAGACGCAGCAAGACAGATAATGGCAGGCAAGAGGTAGCTACGGCAGGTAAGACAGAGCAATGGAAAAGACAGAGCATGGTAGGTGACGCGAAATACGGCAGGTAAGACGAGGCATGGGTAGGAAGACAGAGCGCAGGCAAGACAGATGCACGGTAGGTGATTGGCGCACGGTGGTAGGCAAGACAGAGCCACGGCAGGCAAGATTAAGAGCCATGGCAGGTAACAGAGCACGGTGAGGCACAGAGCACGGCAGGTAAACAGAGGATTGGTAGGCACAGAGGCATGGTCAGGTGATCGCTAGACATGGCAGGCAAGACAGAGAGCATGGCAGGCAAGACAGAGGCATGGCAGGCAAGACAAGAACATGGCAGGCAAACACAGAAGCGCAGGTGATGCTGAAAGAAGGAGTGAGGAAGACAGAAAGCATGGCAGGTAAGACAGATGCATGGTAGGCAACACATGCAGGTGATGCTGAAAGCAGACAGACATGCAGGCAAGACAGAGCATGGCAGGTAAGACAGAAGTGGTAGGTGACAGAGCTGAATGCAGGTAAGATACAGTAATGCAGGTAAATAAGAGCAAGATGGTAGGTAAAGACAGAATGGGCAGAGGAAGACTAGCTACGGTAGGCAAGACAGAGTGCAAGGGTAGGAAGACAAGAGGCATGGCAGGAAGACAGAGGTAGGCAACACAGAGGTGAGTAGGTGATGCAGAATACGGTAGGTAAGACAGAGGCATGGCAGGTGACAGAGGCATGGCAGGAAAGACAGAGGCAGAGGCAAGATTAAGAATGCAGAGGCAAAAGATGCACGGTAGGCAAGACAGATGAGGGCGTAAAGAGGAGACAGAGAAAAGACAGAGGGGCATGGTAGGTGATGCTGAAGAAGACAGAGGCAGAGGTAAGACAGGGATGGCAGGAAGACAGAGGCATGCAGAGGTAAGACAAGAGGCATGGTAGGAAGACAGAGGCATGGTAGGTAAGACAGAGCCATGGCAGGTAAGACAGATGCAGAAAGACAGATAGCATGGTAGGCAAAGACAGAGGCATGGTGCAGGCAAGACAGAGTGCAATGGAGGCAAGACAGAGGCATGGTAGGCAAGACAGATACGTGGCAGGTGACGACAGCATGGCAGGCAAGATTGAATCATGGCAGGTAAAGACAGAGGCCATGAGGTAAACATTAAGATAATGGCAGGTAAGACAGAGGCTTGGTAATAAACATTGAAGATAAGATGATGGTAAAATAGAGCATGGTAGGCAACATCAGAGGCATGGTAGGCAAAGATGGCAAGATGTAAGATGCAAACAGGTAACAAGAGCAAGATGGCAGGTGATGCTGAAATAAAGACAGAGCATGCAGAGGTAAAGACAGAGTGGGTAGGCAAGACAGAGGCAGGAAGACAGAGGCAGGTGATGCTGAAGACAGAGGCATGGTAGGCAAGACAGAGGCATGGTCAGGTAAAGATGAAAGCTATGGTAGGTAAGACAGAGGCATGTAGCAGGTACAATAAGAGGCATTGCAGGTGATGCTGAAATACGGCAGGCAAGAGACAAGGTAGGGTATGCAGGAAGACAGAGGCATGGCAGGCGATTGCAGGCAAGACAGACATGGCAGGTAAGACAGATACGGAGGTAAGACAGAGACATGGTAGGCAAGACAGAGGCATGGTAGGCAAAGATAAGATGCAGGCAACACAGGCTGGCAGGCAAGACAGAGGTATGGCAGGCAAGACAGAGGCATGGTAGGCAAGACAGCACGGTGAGTAAGACATGAGGCATGGTAGGCAAGACAGAGGCATGGAGGCAAGAGGAGATGCTAATGGCAGGGGCAAGACAGATGCACGGCAGGCAAGACAGTGTGGCAGGCAAACAGATAAGGCATGAAAGATACACGGAGGCGTATTAGAAATGGCAGGCAAGACAAGAGCAGGCAGGGTAAACGCAGGCCTGGCAGGCAAGACGATAAGAGGCACAGAGCACATAGGCAAGACAGAGCATGCAAAGACATGGTAGGACAGAGGTAAAGACAGATGGTATAAAGATAGAAGCATGGTAGGTAAAGACAGAGGCAAGACAGAGAAGCATGGAAGATGCTGGAAGCTACGGTAGGTAAAGACAGAGGCATGGTAGGTAAGACAGAGGCAATGGGTGGACACATGGGTAGAAAGACAGATATGGCAGGCAAGACAGAGGCATGGCAGGTGATGGGAAATACGGTAGGCAAAGACAGATAATGGTAGGCAAATACCATATAATGGCAAGGCAAGACAGACAAGTGATGCTGAAGCATCGGTAGGCAAGACAGATGGCAGGCAAAGACAGAGGCACAGAGGTAAGTAAAGACAGAGGGCATGCAGAGAAAGACACAGGTAAAGATTGAGATACAGAGGAAGATTGCAGAGGCATGGTAGGTGGCAAGACAGAGAGCAATGGCAGGTAACACAGAGGCATGGTAGGCAAGATATGGCACAGAGGTATGACAGAGAGGCAATGCAGGTAAAGACAAGATAAGATGGTAGGTGATGCTGAAGCTACGGTAGGTAAGACAGAGGGATGGTAGGAAGATTAAGAGCCATGGTAGGAAAGACAGAGACGGCAGGGGTAACATTAAGCATGGTAGGGGAGACCAGAAGCCACGGCAGGCAAGAAAGATGCATGGCAGGTAAAGAGTGAGGCACGGCAGGCAAGAGAGAGGCAATGGCAGGTGATCAAGCTAATGGCAGCAAAGACAGATGCAAAGAGGAAGACAGAAATGGCAGGGAAACATAAGATGCTATGATGCAAGACAGCTACGGAGGCAAGACAGATACAGGCAACATTATGATGCAGGCAACATTGAGATAATGGGTAGGCAAGACAGAGGCATGGTAGGCAAGACAGAAGCATGGCAGGCAAGACAGAGATGGTAGGTGATGCTGGAAGCATGGTAGGTAAGACAGAGGCATGGTAGGTGATGCTGAAGCATGGTAGGTAAAGACAGAGGCATGGTAGGTAAGACAGAGGCATGCAGGAGAAGAGGCATGGTAGGTGATGCAAATATGCAAGACAGAGGCATGGTAGGAAGATGCTGAAGCACGGTAGGTAAGACAGAGGCATGGCAGGCAAGACAGAGGCATGGTAGGCAAGACGATGGATGGCAGGAAGAACAAGAGGCATGGCAGGTAAGATGCAGAAGTTACGGCAGGTAAGACAGGGCACGGCAGGTAACATGGCAGGTAAAGACAAGATGTAATGGTAGGTAAAGACAAGAGGCATGGTAGGAAGATGCAGAAGCTACGGCAGGTAAATAAGAGTGTAAAGAGCAGAACAGGTAAAGAAGAGTGCATGGTAGGTAAGACAGAGCAATGGTAGGTGATGCTGAAGCTACGGCAGGCAAGACAGAGCATGGTAAGAGCAGAAGCATGGTAGGTAAGACAGAGGCATGGTGGAAGACAGAGGCATGGTAGGAAGACAGAAGCATGGCAGGTAAGACAGAGAGCATGGTAGGTGTGAGCATAGCCACGAGTAGGAAAAGACAGAGGCATGGTAGGTAAGATGCAGCTAGGTGAGGTGGGCTGACAGAGGCATGGTGCAGGTAACAGAGGCATGGCAGGTGACAGAGGCACGGTAAGACAGAGGCATGGTAGGTAAGACAGAGGCATGGTAGGTAAGACAGAGGCATGGTAGGTAAGACAGAGGCATGGTAGGTAAGACAGAGGCATGGTAGGTAAGACAGAGGCATGGTAGGTAAGACAGAGGCATGGTAGGTGAGATGCTGAAGCATGGGAGGCATGGTAGGTAAGACAGAGGCATGGTAAAGCAGAGGCATGGTAGGTAAACACAGAGGCATGGTAGGTGGTGACAGAGGCATGGTAAGACAGAGGCATGGTGGGTAAGACAGAGGCATGTAGTAGGTAAGACAGAGTAATGGTAGGTAAAGACAGAGGCATGGTAGGTAAGACAGAAGCTATGCAGGTAAGACAGAGGCATGGTAGGAAGACAGAGGCATGGTAGGTGACAGAGAGGCATGGTAAATCATCATAGTTGCAGAGGAAGTATTGAAAATAATGGTAGGTAAGACAAGAGTACGGTAGGTAAGACAGAGCATGGAGGAAGACAGAGATGGTAGGCAAGACAGAAGCCGTGGTAGGCAGATGCTGAGCAGGTAGGTAAGACAGAGGCATGAGAGGTGCAAGACAGAGGCATGTAGGTAAGACAGATGCTGGTGCAAGACAGAAGCGATGGTAGGTGATGCTGGAAGCACTGGTAGGTAAGACAGAGGGCATGGTAGGTAAGACAGAGAGGCATGGCAGGGGTAAAGACAGAGGCATGGTAGGCAAGACAGAAGGCAGGTGATGCTGAAGCATGTAGGTAAGACAGAGAAGGCATGGTGGGTAAGACAGAAGCATGGTGGGTGATGCTGGAAGCATGGTAGGTAAGACAGAGGCGTGGTGGGTAAGACAGAGGCATGGTGGAGTGAACAGAGAAGCATGGTGGGTAAGACAGAGGCATGGTGGGTGAGACAAGGGCATGGTGGGTAAGACAGGGCATGGTGGGTAAGACAGAGGCATGGTGGGTAAGACAGGGGCATGGTGGGTAAGACAGAGGCATGGTGGGTAAGACAGAGGCATGGTGGGTAAGACAGAGGCATGGTGCAGGTAAGACAGAGGCATGGTGAGTAAGACAGAGGCATGGTGGGAGAAGACAGAGGCATGGTGGGTAAGACAGAGGCATGGTGGGTAAGACAGAAGCATGGTGAGTAAGACAGAGGCATGGTGAGGTAAGACAGAGCATGGTGAAGTCAGACAGAAGCATGGTGAGTAAGACAGAGAGGCATGGTGGGTAACAGGGCATGGTGAGTAAGACAGAGGCATGGTGGTGCTGAAAGCATGGTGGGTAAGACAGAGCATGGTGGGTAAGACAGAGCATATGGTAGAGTGAAACAGAGGCATGGTGGGTAAGACAGAAGCATGGTGAGACAGAGGCATGGTGAGTGAAGACAGGGGCATGGTGGGTAAGACAGAGGCATGGTGGAGTGAAGACAGAGGCATGGTGGGTAAGACAGAGGCATGGTGGGTGATGCTGGAAGCATGGTGGGTAAGACAGAGGCATGGTGGGTAACTGGGCATGGTGGGTGAGACAGAGGCATGGTAGGTAAGACAGAGGCATGGTGGGTAAAACAGAGGCATGGTAGAGTAAGACAGAGGCATGGTGGGTAAGACAGAGGCATGGTAGGTAAGACAGAGCATGGTGGAGTAGACAGAGGCATGGTAGGTAAGACAGAGCATGGTGGGTGATGCTGAGCAGTAGGTGGAACAGAGCATGGTGGGTAAGACAGAAGCATGGTGGGTAAGACAGAGGCATGGTGGGTAAGACAGAGGCATGGTGGGTGGTGCTGGAAGCATGGTGGAGTAAGACAGAGGCATGGTGGGTAAGACAGAGGCATGGTAGGTGGGCATGGTGGAGGGGCATGGTGGGTAAGACAGGCATGGTGGGTGGACAGAGGCATGGTGGGTAAGACAGAGGCATGGTGGAGTGGAAGCATGGTGGGTGGACAGGCATGGTGGGTGGGGTGGTGGGTAAGACAGGGCATGGTGGGTCAGGAGCATGGTGGTAAGACAGAGGCATGGTGCAGGCAAGACAGAGGCATGGTGGGTAAGACAGAGGCATGGTGGGTAAGACAGAGGCATGGTGGGTAAGACAGAGGCATGGTGGGTAAGACAGAGGCATGGTAGGTGAACAGAGGCATGGTGGGTAAGACAGAGGCATGGTGGGTAAGACAGAGGCATGGTAGGGTAAGACAGAGGCATGGTGGAGTAAGACAGAGGCATGGTAGGTGAACAGAGGCATGGTGGGTAAGACAGAGGCATGGTGGGTGATGCTGAAGCATGGTGGGTAAGACAGAGGCATGGTGGGTAAGACAGAGGCATGGTGAGTGAACAGAACATGGGTAAGACAGACATGGTAGGTAAGACAGAGAGCATGGTGAGTAAGACAGAGAGCATGGTGGTAAGACAAGAAGCATGGTGGGTGACAAGACAGGCATGGTGGAGTAAGACAGGGGCATGGTGGGTGATGCAGGGCATGGTGGAGTGAACAGAGGCATGGTAGGTCAAGACAGAGGCATGGTGGAGTAAGACAGAGCATGGTGGGTAAGAACAGAGCATGGTGGGGTAAGACAGAGAGGCATGGTAGAGTAAGACAGAGCATGGTGGAAGACAAGAGCATGGCAGGTGATGCTGAAGCATGGTGAGTAAGACAGGAAGGCATGGTGGGTAAGACAGAGGCATGGTAGAGTAAGACAGAGCATGGTAGGTGGAACAGAGGCATGGTGAGTGAGTACTGAAGCATGGTGGTAAAGACAGAGGCATGTGAGTAAGACAGAGCGTGAGTAAGACAGAGCATGGTGGGTAAGACAGAGGCATGGTAGGTGATGCAGAAGCATGGTTAGGTAAGACAGAGGCATGGTGGGTAAGACAGAGCATGGTGGGTAAGACAGAAGCATGGTGGGTAAGACAGAGCATAGTAGGTAAGAACAGAGCGTCATAGTGGGTAAGACAGAGGCATGGTGAGGCAAGACAGAGCATGGTGAGAACAAGGCATGGTGGAGTGATGCTGAAGCATGGTGGGTAAGACAGAGGCATGGTAGGTAAGACAGAGGCAGTGATGGAGTAAGACAGAGGCATGGTGAGTGAGACAGAGGCATGGTAGGTAAGACAGAGCATGGTGGGTAAGACAGAGCATGGTAGGTAAGACAGAGGCATGGTGGGTAAGACAGAGGCATGAGTGAGTGAGACAGAGCATGGTGGAGGTGCTGAGGCATGGTGGGTGAACAGAGCATGTGGGTAAGACAGAGAGCATGTTGAAGATGAACAGAGCATGGTGGGTAAGACAGAGGCATGAGGGGTAAGACAGAATGGTGGGTGGACAGAGGCATGGTGGAGTGAGACAGGGCATGGTGAGTAAGACAGAGAAGCATGGTGAGTAAGACAGAGGCATGGTAGGTAAGACAGAGCATGGTGCAAGACAGAGAGCATGGTGGGTGCTGGAAGCATGGTGGAGTCAAGACAGGGCATGGTGGGTGGGAACAGAGCATGGTGGGTAAGACAGAGGCATGGTGGGTGAAGACAGAAGCATGGTGGGTAAGACAGAGGCATGGTGGGTGATGCTGAAGCATGGTAGGTAAGACAGAGGCATAGTGGGTAAGACAGAGGCATGGTGGGTGGACAGGGGCATGGTGGGTGCAGGAAGCATGGTGGAGTGGGAGACAGCAGGTGCTGGAATGTGGAGGCATGGTGGTGTGGACAGAGGGAGTGGTCAGTAGTAAGACAGAGCATGGTGGAGGTGATGCTGAGCATGGTGAGAGTAAGACAGAGGCATGGTAGGTGCTGAAGCATGGTGGAGTAAGACAGGCATGGTAGGTGATGCTGAAACATGGTGAGTAAAGATGGTGAGTAAGACAGAGAGGCATGGTGAGTAAGACAGGAGGCATGGTAGGTAAGACAGAGCATGGTAGGTAAGACAGAGCATGGTGGGTAACAGAAGCATGGTAGGTAAGACAGAGCATGGTGAGTAAGACAGAGGCATGGTGGAGTAAGACAGAGGCATGGTGGGTAAGACAGAGGCATGGTGAGAGTGGGAACAGAGGCATGGTGGGTGAGACAGAGCATGGTGGGTAAGACAGAGCATGGTGGAAGTGTGGTGGAGTGAGACAGAGCATGGTGGGTAAGACAGAAGCATGGTAGGTGATGCTGAAAGCATGGTGGGTGAACAAGAAGGCATGGTGGGTAAGACAGAGAAGCATGGTGGGTAAGACAGAGGCATGGTGGGTAAGACAGAGGCATGGTGAGTAAGACAGAGGCATGGTGGGTGAGACAGAGAGAGGCATGGTGGAGTAAGACAGAGCATGGTGGGTGAACAGAGCATGGTGAGTAAGACAGAGGCATGGTGAGTAACAGAGAGAGCATGGTAGGTAAGACAGAGGCATGGTGGGTAAGACAGAGAGCATGGTGGGTGATGAAACAGAGACAGCATGGTGGAATGCAAGACAGAGGCATGAGTGAACAAGAAGCATGGTGAGAATGACAGAGGCATGGTGAGAGTGAGACAGAGGCATGGTGAGTGCTGGAAGCATGGTGGAAAGACAGAGCATGGTGAGGTAAGACAGAGGCATGGTGGGTAAGACAGAGCATGGTGGGTGATGCAGAAGCATGGTGGGTAAGACAGAGCATGGTGAGTGGGAACAGAGGCATGGTGGGTAAGACAGAGCATGGTGGAGTAAGACAGAGAGCATGGTAGGTAAGACAGAGGCATGGTGGGTAAGACAGAGAGCATGGTGGGCAGACAGAGGCATGGTGGGTAAGACAGAGGCATGGTGAGTGAACAGAGGCATGGTGGGTAAGACAGAGCATGGTAGGTAAGACAGAGGCATGGTGGGTGATGCTGGAAGCATGAGTGGGTGAGACAGAGGCATGGTGGAGTAAGACAGAGGCATGGTGGAAGTAAGACAGAGGCATGGTGGAGTGAGACAGAGCATGGTGGGTGATGCTGAAACATAGTGGGTAAGACAGAGGCATGGTGGAGTAAGACAGAGGCATGGTGGGTAAGACAAGAGGTGTGAGTGGGTAAAGACAGAGGCATGGTAGGTAAGACAGAGCATGGTAGGTAAGACAGAGCATGGTGGGTAAGACAGAGCATGGGAGTGAACAGAGAAGCATGGTGGGTAAGACAGAGCATGGTGGAGTAAGACAGAGGCATGGTGGGTGAACAGAGGCATGGTGAGTGGAACAGAGGCATGGTGAGTGGAACAGAGGCATGGTGGGTAAGACAGAGGCATGGTGGGTGATGCTGGGTGCATGGTGGGTAAGACAGAGGCATGGTGGGTGAGACAGAAGCATGGTGGGTGATGCTGGAAGCATGGTGGGTGGGACAGAGGCATGGTGAGGTAAGACAGAGGCATGGTGGGTAGACAGAGGCATGGTGGTGATGCTGAGCATGGTAAGTAAGACAGAGGCATGGTGGGTAAGACAGAGCATGGTGAATCAGACAGAGGCATGGTGGGTGGACAGGGGCATGGTGGGTGATGCTGGAAGCATGGTGGGTAAGACAGAGAGCATGGTGGAGTGCAAGACAGAGGCATGGTGGAAGTAAGACAGAGGCATGGTAGGTAAGACAGAGGCATGGTGGGTAAGACAGAGGCATGGTAGGTGATGCTGAAGCATGGTAGGTAAGACAGAGAGCATGGTGGGTAAGACAGAGGCATGGTGGGTGATGCTGGAAGCATGGTAGGTAAGACAGAGGCATGGTGGGTAAGACAGAGGCATGGTGGAGTGGAACAGAGAGCATGGTGGGTGAGACAGAGGCATGGTGGGTAAGACAAGGGCATGGTGGGTGAGACAGGGCATGGTGGGTGAGACAGAGGCATGGTGGGTAAGACAGAGGCATGGTGGGTAAGACAGAGGCATGGTGGGTAAGACAGAGGCATGGTGGGTAAGACAGAGGCATGGTGAGGTAAGACAGAGGCATGGTGAGTCAAGACAGAGGCATGGTGGGAGCAAGACAGAGGCATGGTGGGTAAGACAGAGGCATGGTGGGTAAGACAGAAGCATGGTGAGTAAGACAGAGGCATGGTGAGGTAAGACAGAGCATGGTGAAGTAAGACAGAAGCATGGTGGGTAAGACAAGAGGCATGGTGGGTAACAGGGCATGGTGAGTAAGACAGAGGCATGGTGGTGCGAAAGCATGGTGGAGTAAGACAGAGCATGGTGGGTAAGACAGAGCATATGAGTGGAACAGAGGCATGGTGGGTAAGACAGAAGCATGGTGAGACAGAGGCATGGTGAGTGAAGACAGGGGCATGGTGGGTAAGACAGAGGCATGGTGGAGTGCAAGACAGAGGCATGGTGGGTAAGACAGAGGCATGGTGGGTGATGCTGGAAGCATGGTGGAGTAAGACAGAGGCATGGTGGGTAACAGGGCATGGTGGGTGAGACAGAGGCATGGTAGGTAAGACAGAGGCATGGTGGGTAAGACAGAGGCATGGTAGAGTAAGACAGAGCATGGTGGGTAAGACAGAGGCATGGTGGGTAAGACAGAGCATGGTGGAGTAAGACAGAGGCATGGTAGGTAAGACAGAGCATGGTGGGTGATGCTGAGCAGTAGGTGGAACAGAGCATGGTGGGTAAGACCAGAAGCATGGTGGAGTAAGACAGAGGCATGGTGGGTCAAGACAGAGGCATGGTGGGTGATGCTGGAAGCATGGTGGAGTGAGACAGAGGCATGGTGGGTAAGACAGAGGCATGGTAGGTGGGCATGGGAGGGGGCATGGTGGGTAAGACAGGCATGGTGGGTAGACAGAGGCATGGTGGGTAAGACAGAGGCATGGTGGAGTGGAAGCATGGTGGGTGGACAGGCATGGTGGGTGGGGTGGTGGGTAGACAGGGCATGGTGGGTCTGGAGCATGGTGGTAAGACAGAGGCATGGTGAGGCAAGACAGAGGCATGGTGGGTAAGACAGAGGCATGGTGGGTAAGACAGAGGCATGGTGGGTAAGACAGAGGCATGGTGGGTAAGACAGAGGCATGGTAGGTGAACAGAGGCATGGTGGGTAAGACAGAGGCATGGTGGGTAAGACAGAGGCATGGTGGGTAAGACAGAGGCATGGTGGAGTAAGACAGAGGCATGGGAGGTGAACAGAGGCATGGTGGGTAAGACAGAGGCATGGTAGGTGATGCAGAAGCATGGTGGGTGAAGACAGAGGCATGGTGGGTAAGACAGAGGCATGGTGAGTGAACAGAACATGGGCAAGACAAACATGGTAGGTAAGACAGAGAGCATAGTAGAGTAAGACAGAGAGCATGGTGGTAAGACAAGAAGCATGGTGGGGCAAGACAGGCATGGTGGAGTAAGACAGAGGCATGGTGGGTGATGCTGGGCATGGTGGAGTGAACAGAGGCATGGTAGGTCAAGACAGAGGCATGGTGGAGTAAGACAGAGCATGGTGGGTAAGAACAGAGGCATGGTGGGGTAAGACAAGAGGCATGGTAGAGCAAGACAGAGCATGGTGGAAGACAAAGAGCATGAGCAGGTGATGCTGAAGCATGGTGGGTAAGACAGAGGCATGGTGGGTAAGACAGAGGCATGGTAGAGTAAGACAGAGCATGGTAGGTGGAACAAAGGCATGGTGAGTGAGTACTGAAGCATGGTGGTAAAGACAGAGGCATGTGAGTAAGACAGAGCGTGAGTAAGACAGAGCATGGTGGAGTAAGACAAAAGCATGGTAGGTGATGCTGAAGCATGGTTAGGTAAGACAGAGGCATGGTAGGTAAAGACAGAGCATGGTGAGTAAGACAGAAGCATGGTGGGTAAGACAGAGCATGGTAGGTAAGACAGAAGCGTCAAAGTAAGTAAGACAGAGGCATGGTGAGCAAGACAGAGCATGATGCAGAACCAAGGCATGGTGGGTGATGCTGAAGCATGGTAGAGTAAGACAGAAGGCATGGTAGGTAAGACAGAGGCACGTGGTGGAGTCAAGACAGAGGCATGGTGAGTAAGACAGAAGCATGGTAGGTAAGACAGAGCATGGTGGGTAAGACAGAGCATAGTAGGTAAGACAGAGGCATGGTAGGCAAGACAGAGGCATGGTAGAGTGAGACAGAGCATGGTGGAGGTGCTGAAGCATGGTGGGTGAACAGAGCATGTGGGTCAGACAGAGAGCATGTTAAGATGAACAGAGCATGGTGGGTAAGACAGAGGCATGAGGAGGTAAGACAGAAGCTGGTGGGTGGACAGAGGCATGGTGGGTGAGACAGGGCATGGTGAGTTAAGACAGAGAAGCATGGTAGAGTAAGACAGAGGCATGGAATGCAAGACAGAACATGGTGGGTAAGACAAAGGCATGGTGGTGGTCTGAGCATGCAGAGTCAAGACAGAGGCATGGTGGGTAAGACAGAGTGGTGGGTGAGACAGAGGCATGGTAGGTAAGACAGAGGCATGGTAGAGTAAGACAGAGAGTAAGACAAGGCATGGTAGGTCAAGACAGAACATGTGGAGCAGCATGGTAGAGTAAGACAGAGCAGTAGTGACAAACATGGGTAGAAGCATAGTGGGTCAGACAGAGGCATGGTGGGTGTGATGCTGAGCATGGTGGGTAGACAGGCATGGTGGGTAAGACAGAGGCATGGTGGGATTAAGACAGAGGCATGGTGGGTGACAGACGTGAGTGGGTCATGGGCATGGTGGAGCAAGACAGGTGGGTGCAGGCATGGTGGGTGGACAGAGCATGGTGGGTAAGACAGAGGCGTGAGTGGGTAGACAGAGGCATGGTGGGTGGTCACTGAGGCATGGTGGAGCAAGACAGAGCATAGTGGAGTGATCGAAGCAGTGGGTCAGAGGCATGGTAGAGTCAAGACAGAGTGGAGTAAAAGACAGAGGCATGGTAGGTGAGACAGAGAAGCATAGTGCAGGTGAGACAGAGGCATGGTAGGTGAGGTGGAAGCATGGTGGAAAGACAGAGGCATGGTGGGTGAGCTGGAAGCATGGTGCAAAGACAGAGCATGGTAGGTGATGCTGAGCATAGTAGAGTCAAGACAGAAGGCATGGTGGAAGTAAGACAGAGGCATGGTAGGTGAAGACAGAGCATGGTGAAGTAAGACAGAGGCATGGTAGGTGATGACTGGAAGCATGAGTAGAGTGAGACTACAGAGGCATGGTGGGTGATGCTAGAAGCATGGTAGGTAAGACAGAGCATGGTGAGTAAGACAGAGGCATGGAAGTGGAACAAGGCATGTGGAGTAAGACAGAGCATGTGGGTAAGACAGAGAGCATGGTGAGTGAACTAGAAGCATGGTAAGTCAGAAGAGCATGGGTGGAAAAACATGGTGAGTAAAACAGGGCATGGTGGGTAGCATTAGGTGATGCACATATAGAGGACAGAAGCATGGTGGAGTGGGACAGAGGCATGGTGGGTAAGACAGAATTAAGACATGGTAGAGTGCGTGGTAGACAGAGCATGGTGGTGTGGAAAGAGCAGGAGTGGATAAGACAGGCATGGTGAGATAAGACAAAGCATGAGGTAAGAGTGCAGACAGAGGCATGGTGGGTGATGCTGGAAGCATGGTGGAGTGACAGACATAGTGGAGTGCAAGCAGAAGTGGACAGAGCATGGTGAGTAAGACAGAGGCATGGTGGAAATAAGACAGAGGCATGGTAGGAGCTGGAAGCATGGTGGGTGAACAGAGCATGGTGGGTAAGACAGAGCATGGTGGGTAAGACAGGGCATGGTGGGTAAGAACAGAGGCATGGTGGGTGGACAGAGGCATGGTGGGTAAGACAGAGAATGCAAGGTAGACAGAGGCATGGTAGAAGACAGAGGCATGGTAGGTGACTGAGCATGGTGGAGTAAGACAGGGGCATGGTGGGTCAAGACAGAGGCATAGTGGAGTAGACAGAGGCGTGGAGTGAACAGAACTGTAGGTGAAGAGGCCAGTGGTGGGTAAGACAGAGGCATGGTAGGAAGACAGAGCATGATGGAGTCATGCTGAGCATAGTGTGGAACAGAGCATGGTGGGTAAGACAGAAGCATGGTGGGTAAGACAGAGCATATGGGCAAGACAGAAGCATGGTGGGTGGACAGAGGCATGGTGAGTGCGAGCATAGTGGGTAAAACAGAGCATGGTAGGTGATGCTGGAAGCATGGTAGGTCAAGACAGAGGCATGGTAGGTAAGACAGAGCATGGTGGGTAAGACAGAGCATAGTAAAGATGATGCTGAGCATGGTGGAGTAAGACAGAGAGCATGGTGGAGTGAAGAGAGCAAGACAGAGGCATGGTGGGTGAACAGAGGCATGGTGGAGTAAGACAGAGGCATGGTAGAGCAAGACAGAGAGCATGGTAGGTGTGCTAGGAGAACAGAGGCATGGTAGGTAAAGACAGAAGCATGGTAGGTGTGTGAAACATGGTAGAGAGCATGGTAAGACAGAACATGAGTAGACAAGAGGCATGGTGGGTAACTGAGAGGCATGGTGGAGTGAAGACAGAGGAGCATGGTGGGTAACCAGGGGCATGGTAAGATGAGACAGGAGCATGGTGGGTAGGGCCTGGAGAGCATGGTGAGAGTCAAGACAGAGGCATGGTGGGTAACAGAGGCATGGTGGGTAAGACAGAGGCATGGTGGAGTGAGACAGAGGCATAGTGTGGACAGAGAGGCGTGTGGAAGTGGGTGCATGGTGGGTAAGACAGAGGCATGGTGGAGGTAAGACAGGAGCATGGTGGGTAAGACAGAGGCATGGTGGGTAAGACAGAGGCATGGTGGGTAAGACAGAGGCATGGAAGGAGTGATGCTGAAGCATGGTAGGTAAAGACAGAGCATGGTAGGTAAGACAGAAGCATGGTGAGGTAAGACAGAGCATGGTAGGTAAAGACAGAAGGCATGGTAAGGTGATGCTGAAGCATGGTGGGTAAGACAGAGGCATGGTAGGTAAGACAGAGCATGGTAGGTGAAGCAGAGCATAGTGGAGTAGACAGAGCATGGTAGAGTAAGACAGAGCATAGTAGAGTAAGACAGAGGCATGGTAGAGTAAAGACAGAGGCATGGTGAGTGTGCAGAAGCATGGTAGTCAGACAGAGGCATGGTAGGTGATGCTGGAAGCATGATAAGACAGAGCATGGTGAGTGAAGACAGAGCATGGTAGGTAAGACAGAGGCATGGTAGTGTCAGAAGCATGGTGGGTAAGACAGAGGCATGGTGGAGGCAAGACACAGAGGCATGGTGGGTAAGACAGAGCCATAGTGGGAAGACAGAGGCATGGTAGGCAAAGACAGAGCATGGTGGAGTAAGACAGAAGAGGCATGGTAGGTAAAGACAGAGGCAGCAAAGTAGAGTGGAACAGAGAGCATAGTGGAGTAAGACAGAGAGCATGGTAGGTAAGACAGAGGCATGGTAGGTAAGACAGAGCATGGTGGGTAAGACAGAGGCATGGTGGGTGGAACAGAGCCATGGTGGGTGGAACAGAGCATGGTAGGTAAGACAAAGAGGGAAGACAAAAACAAGGACTGGGCATGGTAGGTAAGACAGAGCATGGTAGGTAAGACAGGAAGCATGGTGAGTGAACCAGAGGCATGGTAGGTAAGACAGAAGCATGGTAAGGTAAGACAGAGGCATGGTGGGTAAGACAGACATGGTGGGTAAGACAGAAGCATGGTGAGCAAGACAGAGGCATGGTAGGTAAGACAGAGGCATGGTGGGTGAGCAGAGCTGTAGTGAGTCAAGACAGAGCATGGCAGGTAAGACAGAAGGCATGGTGGGTAAGACAGAAGGCATGGTGGGTAAGACAGAGGCATGGTAGGTAAGACAAGAGCATAGTGCGTAACACAGAGGCATGTGAGTCAAGACAGAGGCATGGTGAGTGATCTACAGGCTGTAAGTGCAAGACAGAGGCATGGTGGAGTAGAAGACAGGGCATGGTGGAGTCAAGACAGAGCATGGTGGGTAAGACAGAGGCATGGTGGGTGGTCTTCAGAGCATGGTGGGTCAAGACAGGAGGCATGGCAAGATAAGACAGAGGCATGGTGGGTAAGACAGAGGCATGGTAGGTCAAGACAGAGGCATGGTGGAGTCTCAGGCATGGTGGGTAAGACAGAGGCATGGTAGGTGCAGACAGAGCATAGTGGGTAAGACAGAAAAGCATGGTAGGTCAAGACAGAGGCATGTGGGAAGTGGTGAGCATGAGTAGAGCAAGACAGAGCATAGTAGGTAAAGATGCTGCATAGTAAGACAAGCATGTAGGAACAGAGCATGGTGGGTAAGACAGAGAGCATAGTGGGTAAGACAGAAGCATGGTAGATAGGAACAGAAGCATGGTAGGTAAGACAAGAGCATGGTGAGGTAAGAACAGAGCATGGTAGGTAAGACAGAGGCATGGTGGGTAAGACAGAGGCATGGTGGGTGATGCTGAAGCATGGTGGAGAGTGAGACAGAGCATGGCAAGGTAAGACAGAGCATGGTGAGTAAGACAGAGCATGGTAGGTAAAACAAAGTCAGAGGCATAGTGGGTAAGACAGAGAAGCATGGTGGAGTAAGACAGAGGCATGGCAGAGTGAAAGACAGAGGCATGTGGTAAAGACAGAAGCATGGTGAGTAAAACAGAGCATGGTAGAGTCAAGACAGAGGCATAGTAGGTAAAAGAACAAAACATGACAAGTGATATACAAACATAGTGCAGTAGACAGGGCATGGTGGGTCAAGACAGGAGGCATGGTGGGTAAAGACAGGGCATGGTAGGTGAGACAGAGGCATGGTGCTGGAGTCAAGACAGAGGCATGGTAGGTAAGACAGAGCATGGTAGGTAGACAGGCATGAGTAGGTGAGAGGCATGGTAGGTAAGACAGAGGCATGGTGGTGCTGGAAGCATTTGGGTAAACAGAGCATAGTAGAGTAAGACAGAGCATGGTGGGTGCTGAAACATAGTAGAGTGGAACAGAGCATGAGTGGACAAAATAGTGCA
>NW_024735554.1:16272843-16323776 GCF_018991925.1 Homarus americanus | reverse complement strand
TAGCTGATTTTTTCCACATATACGCGGTGAGTGTCCGGCTGGAGACGCTATTTTTAGATTTGCCCCACCCGCCACCCTGCCTGACTGCCTGTTTTAGCTCATAAAATTCATACAAATTACCCGGCCAGAATATAATTTACATTGCTGGAATTCTTATAATTTGGTGATCATTTTGAATATAAACATCATATATTTTGCATGACATACAATTTTTAGATAAAAATTTTTCTCAGAGTAACTATGTTATCTTTTGTGCAAAATATATGACATTTATATTCAAAATATTCCTGATCTTACAAGGAATGTAATATACAATTATATTATCCTAACTTTAGTTTGAGGTATTATTTATTAAAATTTAGTGGTTATCCCACACATCTCCTTGGGACGGTTGGTGGGGGGAGGGAGGGACCGACCGACCATCTGTTACCCTGTGAAGAATTATTTTTTTTTTTTATTAACTGAAGATATTTGTTTTAGCTCATAAAATTCATACAAATTACCCGGTCTGAATATAATTTACATTGCTGGAATTCTTATAATTTGATGATCATTTTGAATATAAACATCATATATTTTGCATTAGACATACAAATTTTAGATAAAATTTTAGATAAAATTAACTATGTTATCTTTTGTGCAAAATATATGACATTTATATTCAAAATATTCCTGGTCTTACAAGGAATCCAGCAATGTCAATTATATTATCCTAACTTTAATCTGAGGTATTATTTAATACTAAATGTTAAAAACCCTGGAAGGGAGGATTGGTGGGGGGTGGGGGGAGGGTTGGGACTGACCGCGCGGTTGGAAGAGGGGGGAGGCAAGGTGGGGTACTTTGATTGACAGATAATGTCGTGAAGATTATTTTTTTTTTATTAACTGAAGATATTTGTTTTAGCTCATAAAATTCATACAAATTACCCGGTCAGAATATAATTTACATTGCTGGAATTCTTATAATTTGGTGATCATTTTGAATATAAACATCATATATTTTGCATTAAACATACAAATTTTAGATAAAATTTTTCTCTAGGTAACTATGTTATCTTTTGTACAAAATATATGACATTTATATTCAAAATATTCCTGGTCTTACAAGGAATCCAGCAATGTCAATTGTATTATCCTAACTTTAGTTTGAGGTATTATTTATTAAAATTTAGTGGTTTTCCCCCAAAAATTTCTCTGAGAGGAAAAATGGGCAGTGTGTGTGAAGAGGGGTTGGGGTTGGTCCATTGTTGAATGGACTTTCACTTGTGACTGTTCTTCTATTTCTCTTAAAGTATTAATTGTGCTTGCATCTTTCATCATAAAGTGAATATTATTTTACTACAACATGGTATGTGCCTTCAAAAGTGGAGTTTGAGGTCGGGCGGTTTCTATTGGGTCATCCCATATGTTCTGTTTGTTCACTTGGCAGGATTTCACTTGGCAGTTTCCTTATGGGACCCTCTGGGTTCAGTGCCGGCCCGGCGTTAAGTGGGGTACAACTGTATAACAATATTTTGTGTCCTACTCTTTCTATTTACAGATTACTGTACAAGCCCATAATAATGGCTCCTAAAGTAGATAAACTTCGTTGTGTGAAGAGAAAGAAGAACACGTTGAAATTGAGTGACAAACTTGAAATAATTAAGAAAATAGTACGTGGTGTGAGCAATACTGTTCTAATGGAAACATGCGACATTGGAAAGTCTACAATTTATGATATAAAAAAGGCAAAGAATAAAATTCTAGAATTCACAGCTTTTTCATTAAAACTGCTCGTTTTGATAAATGAAGCATGCTATAATTGCTAATGAATAAACTATCAAAATGTACCTGTTCATCTCTTCTTTATTCCTCCTTAAATTTGAATTTTAAAAGTACTGCCTGAGAATCCGAAAATCCGGACCGACCCAATCCCCAAGCAGTCCGGATTTTTGGACTTCTACTGTATTATACGAAAATTATTGGTCATTCTAAAATTTATCCATCCAAGCTCTGTGTACATAAGGTTTTTCAACTCATATTTTTGGCTCGATATAAGTAACTTTATTCATTTATTTTTACTCATTTACATGCACACACTGACCTAAGGGCAAATCTGTACTGTACATGTACTCAAAATAATGTAGAAAATGATTGCTAAGATTTTTGTCTAGTGCAAACTATAGCATGTTTATACAGGTTGACAACCCTTTATCCGAAATTCCGAAAACCGAAAAGCTCTGAAAGCCGAAAGTTTTTTTGTGGAGCAAAAAAAAAAAAAAACCCTAACCATTCTGAAAACCGAAAAATTCCGAAATCCGAAATGTCTCTGGCCCCAAGGATTTCGAATAAGGGATTGTCAACCTGCCAAATTAATCACTATCTTATAAAAATTCCAGCAAAGTAAATTATATTCTCCCTGGTCACTTCTGTGACATTTTATAAGCAAAAAACAAAAACTCTATCTAAAGGACATAAATAAACAAATAAATACTTCACTAGACCTTCGGCCCCAACTGTCAAACATGTCACTGTCACTTCCCTCCCCTCCCTCCCTCCCTACCATCTTCCCAGCCAGGGTTTGGTTGTTTTACGCTTACAGTTTTTATCTTATATAATATCACAGACAAAAGTTAGGAGAATAAAATTTGTATTGCTGGAATCCTTGCAAGACAGCGAATAATTTGAATCTAAACATCATATATTATGCACAAGAGATAAAAATTTGAGTACATAAGTTTAGTACATTTTAATAATGTACAGTATAGTCTGCATTTATGTGGTCAATTGAACCCGCGGAGGCCCGCGTAAAAGAAATAACAGAACATATGGAATTAATTGAAATAGAGACTGGGCCGACCCCCAAACTCCACTTTTTCCGACACAATACGTACATTGTAGTAAAAATAATATCTTAATTTTATGACGGTATGCACACACAATTAATAATTAAGAGAAATATCAATAATATTAGGTTTTTTAACACTTACGTTAGTAGAAAAGCTGGGTCGGCACATGTGGATGGTGGCTGGTTCCGAGGCAGAGGGCAGATTAGTTGCCCTCCGGTGAATCACTTTCACTACTCGCAGAGGTTTGCAGGGCCTCCCAGACAAACTCCTCAAAGTCCATATCCTCACTGTCAATATCACTATCACTGACTTGGGCTGGCTGTGGTTGTGGTGGGTTGCGGGCGATGAAGTCCTCAATACTACGGTGACGACTAGCATTAATGTTGTCGAGATAGCTCTGGATATACGGCTCCATAACTTTCGACAGAAGGCTATTAGACGCTTCATACTGATGCTTGTGTGGGTCGTTGTCAAGGATGAGCTTAATTTTCTCCCCCAACTCGATGATTTCCTTCACATTATCATGGCTTGGTCCAAGTAATTCAATGTTTTTCTCTGGTGGTGGGGGTCCCGCGGAAGCCATTGTGAGTTGTGAGGGGAATAGCGGGCACAAGAGAGAACTGTACACTCGGACTGATAACAATGAGACAGGCCCTGCTAGGTCAGCGACTTCTACCCTCTGGTGGCAGGGCGCGTCATGTTACATTAGACCAATCACAGCTAGCGGCGGAGGGAGGTAAGGATGCGTGGGCCAATCACAGTCCGATACGTCATATGACGTCAGCGATAACGTAAGAGCGGCCTAATGCCCACCACTCACCGTGCCGCTTCCCGCGTATGGTCAAGAATGGACCGCGTGGGTAAAAAATGGCGTGGCGGTCTGGACCTCTCCAGCCGCTAGCCGTGTAAATGACCAAATTTACCGCGTAATTAAAGCATTTTCATTCTGGCAAGGCATCCCGTAAATGACCAAACGCATAAACAAAAGCCGCGTAAATGCAGACTATACTGTACAAGTTTTTCAACTGTATTTTTGGGTAGATTTACATAAATTTCTTCATCTATTTTTATTCATTTACATGCACACACCATACTAAAAGAAACGTAAGAGAAATAAATGACCCAAGTGCAAACCTGTACTGTACATGTACAGTAGAACGTCGATTTAACGCGAATCGATTTAAGTTTATTGATTTAAAGCGACACCCACAATTAAGGACAATGTTTCAATTTAAAGCAAACCTTTCCTATTTTGCACGAGTCAATCAAGGCACATCAAATTTTAAATTTCGCACCTAAAGTTTCCCATCAGACGCGTCTCTGGCCACGCTACACTGCTGCCCGCCACCCTCCCACACCCTCACGTATCCTCAGTTCTGGCGCTGACGCTCTAGTGAACAGACATATTGTGTGACACTATCTCTTCTACCACGTGTATCAACCATCGCCACTATGTCCAAGAGGCCAGTTACTACATCATTAACTACCTCAGAGGCCAAGAAATCAAAGCAAGCAATTACACTGGAGCAGAAAATCAAGGTGTTGGAACCACTGCAGCAAGGAAATGGTGCTTCAAGTGTGGGGCGCCAATTTAGACAGTGATGTGGATAATGAGCTGGTCGAGTTGGGTTAAGTAAAGTTGAGTGAAAATCTATTTTTGATAGCATAAAGTAAGTAAAAATTAAGTTGAGAGGAAAGTGAAAGTGCTTGGTGAGTCGGAGGTGAGGCAGGTGGTGTGTGGCGCCAGCGTGACCACCATCTGACATTAGCTGATCATGAGTAAACAGACCATTTCGTATCCCTTAATTTTAGCTGTGTTGATTTGAGTGTTTGTTTTAACATAATACTAAAAAAAACCAATGTTTTGTTTATTCTAGGAGATGGGCTGAGGTGCATCTGGGTAGACTCTCAGCTTTTTAGTATTTTGTGTTTCTCTCAAGTACCAAACTAAATTATTCCATTGAAACAACACTTCGATTTAGTGCGAATTCGGTTTAAAATTACCTTTCTTGGAACGTATCTCTCGTTAAATCAACGTTTTACTGTACTAAATGATTATGGTACTAAAATTGTTATGTCAAGTACAAATTATAACTTGTTTATATTCAAATTAATCACTATCTTACAAGAATCCCAGCAATGTAAATTATATTCTCCCAGGTCGTTTCAGTGGCACTTTATAAGAGAAAAACCAGGTCACTCTTAAGGACTGATAAATAAACACGCATTAGACCATCAGCACCAACTGTTAAACATATCACCTCACCTCCCTCTCCCCCATCTGCCCAGCCAGGGTTTTAGGCTTACAGTTTTTATCTAATATAAAATCTCAGGAGTATATAATTTGTATTGCTGGAATCCTTGCAAGACAGAATAATTTGAATATAAACGTCATATATTTTGCACAAGAGATACAAATTAATCACCTGTATCACATTACAGTAGTGATTTAAGAGTTCTAGTGTATGTGTACGTATACTAAATATATAGTGATTTATGGGCAATTTAGGAGATTTTTAGGAGTGTTTCTGACTTTATGCATTTTTTTGGCTTTACTTTTTATGTACTTTTTCTGTTAGTTGGAACCAATTACCCAATATCCCATTGAAATAATAGATTCAGTTGACAAAATTTTCGGTTAACAAACGACTGTGGAAACAATTGTGTTTGTTAAACGAGGGACCACTGTATTACAACACAATAGCTCATCTGGGATCGAGTGTGGGATTTTGTGGAAAAATTTTTATTATTTTTTTTTTTCAATCCAGAATGCGACGTCTAGCTTTACACTTAGGTATGTTAATGCCTAGCAATAACTCGCCAGGCCAACATACAAGCAATTAAAACATCTAATAATTACTTAATACGTAACATTAGGAGGACACAGCATTTAATTGCAATTCTCAAAACCCACTCCCGCACCCTCCATCACACGCATTGCTACCATCATATTCTTGCCTGGCGAATCAGCTGTAAATACGCACAAAGAAGGCACCGCTAATTTGTGTTGTAATAGCTGAAATACCAAGTGCCAAGAGGATTTTGTATTTGGTGTTTATACATCTTAGCACGGTGAGGAAATCGAGTGACTTTTATTTTGTTTATGTCTCTCAGATGTTGTGTTTGGGGCAATTTTTTATACGGTCTGGTCTAGCATGGCGATCATGGCTCATCTTCTATCTAGGAAGACAGTAGATCGTTAGTGACTAATATCCTCTGCTTTAAAGTCACTTAGTGAATAAAGTTGTTTTTCGCTCTTCCGGGCTCGTCTTCACTGAAAAAATATACAGTATCTATAAATATATACTGTATATGTATATACAGTCATGCGCCGGTTAACGTCCTAGATACGTTCTTGGAAACGTGACGTTAACCGAAATGGACATTGTCCGATCATCACATAAACTTTTTATTTATACTTACGTGTATGTGGAATACTATATACGTACATATACACTTTTACTCTTAAATCAGTACTGAAATGTGATACAGGTGATTAATTTTTATCTCTTGCGCAAAATACATGACGTTTATATTAAAATTATTCACTGTTTTACAAGGATTCCACCAACGCCAAGCAGATGGAGGAGAGAGAGGGTGGGAGCGAGCGAGGGAGCGTGGGGGGAGGGGAGGTAGTACGTTTGACAGTTGGCACAGGCCCAGGTCTAACGCGTGTATATTTATCAGTTCTTAGGTGACTAAGCTTCTCTCTTATAAAAAGCCAGTGAAATGACCTGGGTGAATATAATTAACATTGCTGGGATTCTTGTAACATACTGATTAATTTGAATATAAACATGGTATAATTAGCACTAGACAAAACAATTTTAGTACCGTAATCAAATTAGTACATGTGAACTCCAGCTTTGCACTAACGTCATTTATTTCTATTACGTTTCTGTTAGTATGGTGTGTGCATGTAAATGGATGAAAATAAATGAAGAAATCTATGTAAATCTACCCAAAAATACAGTTGAAAAACTTTTTTATAAAATGTACTACAGTACTGTACACTAATGTACAACAATTTTTATCTCTTGAGCAAAATATATGATGTTTATATTCAAATTATTGGCTGTCTTGCAAGGATTCCAGCAATGCAAATTATAATCTCCTAACTTTAGTCTGAGATATTATATAAGATAAAAACTGTAAGCCTAAAAGCCTGGCTGGGGGGAGGGACTGATGGCTCCGCCACCCAGCGAGGGGTTGGGGGGGTTGAGGTGATAAGTTTGAGGTGAAGGTCTCTGTGTGTTTATTTAACAGTCCTACTAAGCTTCTTTCCTTTTAAAATGCCAGTGATATGACCTAGGAAAATATAATTAACATAGCTGGGATTCTTGTAAGATACTGATTTATTTGAATATAAACATGTTGTAATTCGCACTAGACATAACAATTTTAGTACCGTAATCAAATTAGTACATGTGCACTCCAGCTTTGCACTAATTTATTTTACGTTTCTTTTAGTATGGTGTGTGCATGTAAATGGATGAAAATAAATGAAGAAATTTATGTAAATCTACCCAAAAATACAGTTGAAAAACTTTTTATAAAATGTACTACAGTATTGTACACTAATGTACTACATTTTTTATATCTTGAGCAAAATATATGACGCTTATATTCAAATTAATCTCTGTCTTGCAAGGATTTCAGCAATGCAAATTATATTATCCTAACTTTAGTCTGAGATATTATATAAAATAAACATAAAGAAATCACCACGTTTCGAATGTCTGGGTTTGTTTATTTATTTGAGATAAGATTTGACAGTTGGCGCTGAAGGCCTGCCTGCGTGTTTATTTATCATTACTTAAGAGTGACTAAGCTCTTCTCATAATTTGCCACCCAAATGACCTGGGTGAATATAACTTACATTGGAGGGATTCTTGTAAGATAGTAATTTATTTGAATACCTGTATAAACAAGCTATATTTGCAATAGACATAACAATTTTAGTACCGTAATCATTTAGTACATGTGCACTCCAGCTTTGCACTAATTTATTTTACGTTTCTTTTAGTATGGTGTGTGCATGTAAATGGATGAAAATAAATGAAGAAATTTATGTAAATCTACCCAAAAATACAGTTGAAAAACTTTTTATAAAATGTACTACAGTATTGTACACTAATGTACTAAATTTTTTATATCTTGAGCAAAATATATGACGCTTATATTCAAATTAATCTCTGTCTTGCAAGGATTTCAGCAATGCAAATTATATTATCCTAACTTTAGTCTGAGATATTATATAAAATAAACATAAAGAAATCACCAATCTTTTGTCTGGGAGGGAGGGGGCGGGAGGTGAGGTGACAGAATGTCTGGCGTTTGTTTGTTTATTTATTTGAGATAAGATTTGACAGTTGGCGCTGAAGGCCTGCCTGCGTGTTTATTTATCATTACTTAAGAGTGACTAAGCTCTTCTCATAATTTGCCACCCAAACGACCTGGGTGAATATAACTTACATTGGAGGGATTCTTGTAAGATAGTAATTTATTTGAATACCTGTATAAACAAGCTATATTTGCAATAGACATAACAATTTTAGTACCGTAATCATTTAGTACAAGTACAACACAGGTTTGCACTTAGGTCCATTGTTACTGTACAATATTGACTAAATTCACTAGATAACGTACGCCTGGCAGCACAATCTATAAGAATACGCGATGCATACGTGACTGTGCCCGCTCTAGGGCCATTTAGGTTAGCTAGGTCCCATTATTTGAATTTTTTTTTCAATTTAAATTTTAATTGTTTATTCCTTGATAGAGGAAGCGGGATCCTAGTGCTGTCACTTGGTACCCCTGTACCATAACACCAGAAGCAACTAGCCAGTGTCACAAGTATATACAGTACAGTACAGTCATCCCTTGGTTATCGCGCCTAATTGGGACCCCGCCAATAACGAAAGTACAGAATCTATGGGATTTATTCTAATTGGTTCAGGCACCCAAGACCCAACCCCAAGTTTCCCATTTTATGACTATTTATACCCACTAAATATATATATATAATGTTATGGTAAATATCATAAACACACATAGGCATGGCTAGGTTTATTACAAAGTGATGAAAAGGGTACGCTTAATACTGTAGTCCACAAAACATGTAGCTATGCTGTTTTTATTTGGTCCCCCGTCATACGAGTCCGTTTTCTCTCACATCAGGACGCCTGAGTCCTCCGTTTTCTCTCTTAATCTTAGAGTGCACCAGAAACTTTACTATTTTTAGTAATGCCACAGAATTTGAAATTGCAACCCCAATTGCAACTGGGGTTGCAATTGTTGAGGCAACTAGATATGTCTGATTACAGCAAATGTGTTATTGTCAATTTGTAGGTGAAAGATTTTATCCTCAATAGATGTAGGTTAACATTTCACCTGTAGGCAAATGCTTAAAAAAAGCCTAAGTAAGGAAGTATATTCCTTTAACACATAATATCTGACCAGTATGGGGAGGATCATCGTGTCTCCTTCAGGGGGTCGTGGAGTGGTGGTCCAGCAGGTGTCACTTTTTGGGGGGGGGGGGGACGGACGTATATGCGATCGTCGGACGCTGTTCGGTCGGAAGTTAACCGACGCATGACTGTATATACAGTGATCCCTCGGTTAACGAACGCCTCGGTTAACGAATTACCTTCCATAAGATTCTTCACTTCGGTTAACGAAAAAATTTCGGTTAACGAATTCCTTAGGAATTTTTCGCAACATGTTTTCGCCTGCTCACCAGCTGTAGTATTAGTCCGCCAATACAGTAATCGGTTTTACGGCTTAAATTCATCACTCCACGAACAACCATAGACCGGTGAGCCTGACCAGCATAATATGTAAAGTACTTGAGAGTATTATCAGAGATGCCGCAATGGAACATCTAATACGAAACAACCTTGTAAAAGACTGCCAACACGGTTTTATGCCGGGGCGCTTCTGCTTAACACAATTGCTCAAGGTATTGGATATTTGGACCCATATTCTGGAACAGGGTGGTAATATCGACAATATTTATCTAGATTTTGCCAAGGCTTTCGACAGTGTACCCCACGAAAGGCTGAAAATCAAACTGGAAGGGTACGGAATTCGGGGAAATGTCCTAGAGTGGATAGAAGACTTTCTACATGACCGCAAGCAGTGTGTGGTGATTAATGGCACGAAATCGTCATCTGTACCTGTCACAAGTGGGGTACCACAGGGCAGTGTATTGGGCCTACTGTTGTTTGTTTGTTTTATAAATGACATGCCTGACATTGTACACTCCTCCATACAAATGTTTGCCGATGACGCCAAGTTATTTCGGGAAATTAAGAACCAAGCGGACTGTGAAGAACTGCAGAAGGACCTGTGGGCTCCAGGAATGGTCGAAGAAATGGCTGCTGAGATTCAATGTCACGAAATGTAAGAGGATGCACCTGGGGCGTACCAACGGTAAGGAGGCGTATCATATGTCCCAATGGGATGAAGAAACTACACTAGTTGAGACTGTGTGTGAGAAGGACCTAGGTGTGTATGTTGACAATGAGCTGAAGTTCTCGGACCATTGCGAGAAGAAGGTAAATCAGGCAAATAAATTATTGGGTCTTATAAGAAGGTCGTTCAGATATCTAGGCGGTCCGTCACTCGTAACGATCTTCAGGAGTGAAGTGCTTCCCCATCTGGTCCCCGAGATATGCTAGGGACTGTCAGTTGGTTGAAAATGTTCAAAGGAGGGCCACCAGACTGGTGCCTGCACTTCGGCACCTCAGCTATCCTGAGAGATTGGAGCGCCTGAACTTGCCTAGCTTATACTACAGACGGGCAAGGGGGGACCTAGTTGAGGTGTACAGGTAGTTCTGCTATAACGCGATAATTGTGTTCTTGTAAAATATCGTGTTATAGAAAATCGCGTAATAGAAATAACAGGGCTTATGGAGAAAATAGGGTTAGGTGCAGATTACTCGAAATCGAAAAAATTTAGTATTTAGCCTAACACAAAGGATAGCACAGTCTAAATAAATGTTACATTCATATCTAATAATGAAATCATACAGTAAATTTAACACTTTACCTTGAAAAAATATGAATGTAACTTGATGGGGGAGAAGGGTGATTTTGAGGTTGATAACATTGAGCTTCTCTTCAAGTGTTATATCCTTTCTTTTACGATAATCACCGGGAATTCTATCATCAGAGCGCTTTTTGGAGATATTCTTCTTTACCACATTCACAGTTAATACCACAAAATTGGAGAAATAGTAAGCAAAAATCGCGTTATAGCAAACAAGCGTTCGCGTTATACAAATATTGTTCCGAATTCATAAATCGCGTTAGAGCAAATTCGCGTTATCAAAACACGCGTTATAGCAGAACTCCCTGTATAAGCATCTCAGGGGGCACTACTCAGTTGAGTGTCCTTACTTGGAGCTTGCGGACGCTCGCCCCACAAGGGGTCACAGCTCAAGATTGAAGAAGCCGCAAGTCCAGAAAACCATGATGGCAAACTTTTTCGGAGTGAGGGTTGAAAACTCTTGGAACAATCTACCAGAGAGTGTTGTGACGGCACCGAGTGTGAGCTCTTTCAAGACAAGACTTGACCAACACTGGAGCGGGTTCAGGTACATTTAGAAGCCGGTGCATGCCCAGTATTTGCCAACAATGTGTGACAGAGACGTGACCGATCGACCAGGCGGCTAGCGCGCCGATCTTTTGGTGAAGAAGATAAATGGAAAGGAAAAGTAATCAGAGACGTGACCGATCGCCCAAGCGGCTAACAAGTCGATCAGTGGCGAAGAGGATAAAAGTAAAAAAAAAATTTTTTTTAGTAAATATCAAGAAGGTTGTACTATTCAATAATTTTCCAAGTCGTATATTAAAGTTTTTAGTCATTTTAACAATTATTTAACATAATTGAAGTACAGGGAACTAGTTTTTAGGGCGCCAAACAGCCACTCAACACACCCAAAATGGCGTCAGTGTGTGTCCCTGCTCTGTGGAGGAAGCTTCTTGCTTGAGACTCTCTTGAACATAAACTATTTTTATGTTTTTACAGTACATTATTGGTCATTCTGAAGTATATTTTACATATTGACAATATATAATGTAGTGTAGTGTTGATTTAAAGAAAATAATCTTGAATTCCACCAAGTGAACTAAACTTTTATGGGTGAAATGATGGCATGGGGCGACTTCTCTTTCACCCCAATGCATTCTCTTCTCCCTTCTCCTCCACCCCCACTTCTCATTCCCATTATCATCATCATCAACCAGGAACCTTCTACATGCACATGTAGTTTGTATATAATTTTCGGTGAGCTGGAACCAATTACCCAAAATCCCACTGAAACAATGCTTTCGGTTAACGAACGACCTTCTGGAACGAATTGTGTTCGTTAACCGAGGGACCACTGTACTGTATATAATTTTTTTTCTTTGTCCCAATTATACACGTGCAAGTAATGAATACCATGATATATGTGCCATTCTTCTCCCTCTTCTCATGTTCGTTCAAAAAAAATTTCGGGCTTCTGCCCTGGGTTTTCTAATTACTCTCAGCATGCAGGCCAGAGTTAACTTTTTCTCTTTATAACTCTATTTTATTCATGTCCTCAGTAGCGGGTTCAGCCTTTCCAGGCGAACTTTAGCGAGGCTGCTAGTCTTAGTGATCTTTCCGGACGCTGACCTTCCGGTCTTACTTGCAATCTAGAGTTACGTTGGGAAGAACCTTGTATCCTCAGTATGGGTTATATGAGAACCATTCAAGGTGGAATTCTCAACCCAATGCATCTTGCTAGAGTAATGGTGAACGATGTTAGCCAATGGAGCGCTATGGTAGCAGCTCAGCACTGTCAACCCTTCCGGGTGACTTGATGCTCACTCAGGTATTATAGCTCAAGCTAATTAATTGAAGCGATGATGTCTGTGCTCCCTGATTGGCAACAAATAGAGAACTTGGTGATCCTCAAAATATAAGTGCTTTAAATGAAGTTAGCTTGATTAAGAAACAAAGTTCATTGAGCTGAGGGACATTTGAGATAAGAGAAGGGAGAGGTGTATGATATAGTGTGTTAGATGTTTATGATTGTCAAACTGGTGACTTGTATAACAATAAAGAGGTATTAAAAGAAATAACTTACTTAAATATCACAGTTATGAGTCATATTGATTATGTTTGGGAGGAAATGTAATCTCCCTTGTATTATTATGATGATACAATGTGACTCATGGTGCTCCTCCTAGTTTAGATGAGTGATGTGCAACTGGAGGATGAAGGACAGCTGTCTGGACTGCTGGATGATGGAGGAGACCGTGGAATTGTCCCTGGGTAACTAGTGTTGAGTGAGGAGCTACAAGGACTTGGGAGTTCAGCTCATACTACATACAAGGAAATGTCCGTCAGTAGAGGATGTGAATTCAGTAGTAGTAGTTTCACCCAGGACCCAAGGGGACCATACTATATGTAATTATCAAGGATGTAGAGCCACTTGGATTACCAAGTTAGATCCTCATTTGGCTTGCATAATTCATAGCAGCTGTGTCTCAGACAACCTGTTTTCACCATTGGATTGTGCAGTTTGTTATGATCAAATTTTTAAAATTAATCAAGCTGCAGGATATAAGAAATAATTATTGCAGGTACAAATTAAAAATAGATGGAATAAAGCCTTGAAGAGCAAATTTCTAAATGTTTACATTTAGAAATTTGCTCTTCAAGGCCTTATTCCATATACACTGGAAAGATCCCAAGTTGGCAGAAGGTTTAGAATTATGGGTGATAGGTAAGAGACTTAATACCCAATTAGACCAACCTACTTCTGCTAAGAAATGTAGGTTATTAGATATTCTAGATAATGAGGCAGTAGGAAGATTACAAGACCCTCTACCGAGTCAGTCTGATTTTAGTGGATTCCAGCATCAGGATGAGGAAGTTGGCTCTAATCATAGTGATCAGTCTCTAGAGCAAGGAGAACTTGTTGAGACTGACTTCATCCTGTTCCCATTTTGGCAACCTCTTCCACCTGGGGCAAAAGTGTTGGTTACTATGAGTGGAAACAGACTGCTGTCGACTCCCACGCAGCTGATGGATAACATTGGTAAGATCCAAGTCTTCTTTGTTTTCAACCACATCTGAGTCTGTGGATTCCTTATTCAAGGTATTTTATGAAAATGTTTCTAAACTTCCTGATCTCTCAGCACTTACAAAGAGACAGGAAGGAAAAGCAACTGTGGGTCATCATTCATTGTTCTTAGAAGGTAATACTACAATTTCTTGGCCTGATATTTGCCCCAAAATGACCTCTGAATTAGATGAAGTCTGGGCTAATATATTGAAAGACTTAATATTCATTCCCACACATAGGAATGCTCACAAGTTTAGTTTTTTGAAGTTCCAATTTAATGACAAAGAGAGATCCTTATATGAACTTTCCCAGTATTTGTCGGCTCAAAAATATGCTGATATAAGTTATGAAATAAATTTGAAACCAGTTGCTTCTGCAGCAGTTATTTGGTCTGCAATTATGATGTGTCAGTTATTGACTAAGTTTGTGCTGGACTATGAGGATATTTCAGAAGTAGACACATGTTTTGCTGCTGTTTACAAGGGATTCCATATTCCCTGTACAACTAATTTTTGGAAATGTTGTTGAAAGCCCTAAAACTAAAAGCCCAGCTAAGGAAGCAAGCCACTAATAATGCTTCAAGTGGTAGTGCTTATTTATTGCTATGTTCTTCCCCTCTTTCCCCTGCTTTGTTTGATGAACAAACATTAGTTAAGTATAGATGAGCTGTTGAGCAAGATATTCATATTACTGTTCCAAGGAGTCCAAAGACCTTTTGGAAATTTAAAAGAGGAAGGTCTAACAGGGGAACAGGACCAGCTGCTAGGTTCAGTTATCAACCTAGAGGAAACTTTAGAGGAGGAAACAATTCAAGACGTAGTAGGGGTGGCCGTTGTTCAGAAGTGGAAGGAGACCTTATTCCACCACATGAGCAACTACTCCCTTCCAATGAAGCCAGACAGTTGGGTCGTCTAGGGGGTGGGGAAAACAGGTGGATTTCTTCCATGTGGGCTTACAAGACAATCAAAGTAGGCCTCACGTGGACTTGGTTGAGGCGCCCAAATAGGGGTAAAAAACCAACCCCCTTACTCACAGAATTTGTAATTCAACTGTTAAACAGAGGTGTGATAGAACTGTTGCAGTCAGAGAAATGTTTCATGTCTCACCTATTCCCAGTCCCCAAGAAAGGCAGCGACAAATTGAGATGGATTTTAGATCTTTCCGTCCAGAACAAGTTCATTACCAAAACAAGTTTCAAGATGCTCACTTACGATCATCTGAGGCATCTACTTCCACCCAATGCTTGGATCTCAAAAGTGGATCTCAAAGATGCCTATCATCACGTGCCTGTTGCTCCCAGATACAGAAAGTTTCTAGTGTTCGCAGTGGGGGATGTAACTTATCAATTCACAGTGATGCCATTCGGCCTGACAATTGCGCCAAAAGTGTTTACAAAACTGGCAAACATCCCCAGATAGATCCTTGCGAAGGAGGGCATAAGAACTTTTGCTTATCGAGATGATTGGCTAATAGTGGAAAACTCTTTCGAAGATTGTCAAAGGGCGACCCAACATACACTAGTACTATTTCAAAACCTAGGGTTAAAGACAAACCCGGTCAAATCAAATTTCATACCATGTCAGAAATTTGATTGGTTAGGTCTCCATTGGGACACCAATCAGCAGTCAGTCAGTCTACCAGAAGCAAAGGAAGAAGCAACTAACTCATCTGGGGTAGAAGTTGCTTCACAGAAACAGAAATATTGCTTCTTCTCTCCCTATTCAGATAAGATTCATCTGTCATGGTGAAAAAATTTGGACAATCTAATCAGTTCATCTCCCTGGGTTCCCCCTCAAACAGACTTGGTCGTTTGCACGGATGCATCCGAAATAGGATGGGGATACCATTCCTCAAAAGGAGAGTTCCGTCAATGGAAGTGGAGCAATCACATAAACGTAAAAGAATTAGCAGTAGTCCTATTCCTTTTGTTGGCAAACCCAAATTTAAAAAACATGACGATTCTGTTTGCCATGGACAACAGCTATCTTCATCTATCTCTGAAAGATGCTTCACATGTGGTGGTGCTGGGGTCCCCTCCCCCACCTAGTCAATCTCCACAACCAGGACCTTCTTCCTCATCAGAATAAAATGAGTATCCTAACTGGGATATGTAAATTAACATTTTACCTTCCGGTAAATGTTCTTAATATTGGAAATTATTCCAAAAAGTTTATAATCATAATCTGGACCTAAGCTACCGGAGCCTTATACGGAACGTCACCTCCCTCTCCACCTCCTGCTCGGGCAATCAAAGCTACACGTCGCATTCTGAATGGAACAAAAAGAAGTTTTTTTCTAAAAACCAGTTTTTGTGATATAGTCCAGAATGAAACGTCGACATCCCACCTATCTCCACCCTTTGAGAGTTGACATTTGTTTACTGCTCACTCTAGGGCAAGAGATGAAGGTAGCAATGTGTGTGATGGAGGGTGCGGGAGGGTGTTTTGAGAATTGCACTTGAATGCCAGGTAGCGACGTGTCCTCTTAATATTACATATTAAGTAATTATTACATGTTTTAATTGCCTGTATGTTGGCCTGGCGAGTTATTGCTAGGCATTAACATACCTAAGTGTAAAGCTAGATGTCGCATTCTGGATTATATCTCAAAAACTGTAAAAAAAAAAAAAAGACTTTTTCGATGTCTTCTTAACCCAGCACCAAGTGAACCTAAATAATATGTGAATTATTGTGAAATTGCTGTTTGTTGTTAACAGGGACTGTGGACTGATGCGAGTGGGTAGCAAGTGTTATGCCCTCCCTTAAGGCAATGTGCCAAAGTTAAACAGTATTTTATTCTTCTTCTCTTTTCATTTCATAGTTAGTAAATTAGAGTTGTACATGTAGTTGTGTACTATTTATCAATAGTTAGGAATATTTTTTTACCCATTCGTGATACTCTGTATTTAAATTCACCCAACGAATGTTTTTTGGGGAACCTAACCCATTCACAACTCGAGGGATACCTGTACAATACATATAGCAGCAAGCTGTATAAGAAAAACATGCCTGGCAAAGGGCATAAGCTTGAATAACACTATAATTATAACCCATCCAATGTGGACATGCCACAACTGATTGCGGATGTGTCATATAAGGAAAAAAACAACATTATCGGTACAGTACAATATGTGTCAATTACTGCAGTGAGGGTACACATGAAATTGAGACCAGCCACAATTGATGGGTTAATGCAATGTTCCTCTCTGGTAAGAGAGAAAGTGAAGTCTTGATAATCAATATACTGCACCAGGAAGCAAGTAAAAGTCTACCCAAAACACTAACCTCATTATCTTTGTTCTCCTGCGGGTCTTTGCTCACAAATGGCTGCAAATATGGCTTTACTAGTCCCTCCACACTTCCACTTTGAGATTTACTGAAACATGGAACTTCCTCCTTGTTATACAGAAAAATCATTTTTGAATTGTTATCAAGTGAGTCATCATGTTTTTTCTTGGTGATTTCATTTGTACTATTATTGGAATCATCATCTACTGTTTCATCTAATACGATAAATATGTCAGTCTTATTTGAATCATTGGTAAGGTTGAATTTTTCATGCACTGACATATTGCACATAGACTGATTTAAGTCTTCTTCATCTGTCATGTCTTGGGTTACATCATTTACAGTTGAATCATTTGTCTTCATGTGTACACTGTCAGTGACAGAACCCTCTCGTGGTATTTTGCCCACATTCAGAGTTTGTTTAGATGATACATTTCCGTTTAGATTAATAGACGAACAATTGTGTTTTAGATTCTTATTCAAGTCAGTGACAGCTGCATGACCCTGCTGAAGAAGGGTGTTTGAACTGCAATCCTTTGTTTCTGTACTTGAAGCAATATTTCCCATCGTACCATCATCTGCACTTACCACCACAGAATCTGCAGACCCACTTGGAAACACCACACTAAATGAGGGTACTTCATTTTGGCTGGGTTCCTCATCATCAATATGCTGCAATATATTCAATGTTTTGTCTTTACTTGCACTCTTGATTCCATCTGATCTATTTTGGTTTTGTATAATTAATGATGATACATCGGCATCTTGGTGTTTACATTCCAACAATTTCTCTTGATTCTGTTGGTTAACGACAAATGATGGTTTGGGGGATTGCATCTTATTATACATTCCATTCCCACTACATTTTTTAGGACTTCTGTCTGGCCTGAGTGAGTGATATTGATCTTCATCCAGGTGAGGCCAAGGTGATGAATGACAATCTAAAATATCATTGCCATTATAAAACTTTTCAGGTGTTTTTGCCTCATGTACACTTGGCAGAATTAAGCCCTTGGATGGAGATAAGGATAACACCATTTTAGTCAACACCTTCTTTGGTATTTTAATGTTATCATTTTGAATTATATGATTTATTAGTTTTTCTGGATTTTCAACAGGGAGCCTGGCTAAAACATGTCTCTGTTTTAATTCCTTAGATGGACTAGTACTGCTAGATGCTGATGTGAAATTTTTGTTTATACAATTTAAAGATAAAATAGCGTTCCTTAGGGGAATAGTCTCTAAGAAAGCATTTTCTTTGTCTAAATCAATTCCAAAATATGAAAAGGTGTCCTTAGTATTTTTCTTAAGCATAAAATGTGGAGCAACATCTTCTTGTAGTGGAAGATCTCTTGAAGAGTTCTTGCCTACAACCTCCATCCCCAGACTGGTTAGTGGTATTTGAGGCTTCAGCAAATCCATCACTGACAATCCTTGCTCTTCTGTCATAGTTTTTATCTGTTGAGGAGAAGATATATATTAATGGGGAGTGAACCTGAAATACTACTTTCTAGCAGTGCATGTGTGTAGCAATGTAACTTTTGTAATACAAATTAATTACAGTCGACCCTCGTTAATTCGGACTAATAGGGAGGGAAGGGTGTCCGTTTTAGCCGATTGTCCGAATTAACCAATTTAGGGGTTAATATTGCATTATATTTCAAAGTCTTTGTTTTCGTCACGATTTTATCCCACTTTCCACTGTAATACGTACGTCATTTCAGCAAAAATATTACATTTCCGTGAATGTATTATATCAAGCACAGTATGAATATAATATCATTGTAATATAACAGTATTTTAACCGAAAACTAGTCAAAAAATGAATAACATCTCAAGAACATCGGAAGCTTAGGTAAAGTCTTTTGTTTTCGTCATGTATTTTATCCTATTTTACATTGAAATACATCACATTTCAGCAAAACTACTGTCTATTTCCGAGAATATATTCATTCAGGCGCAGTTTAGGTAAAATATACGTGTGATGTAACAGTTTTTTAACTGAAAACGATTTGAAAAACACGTACCCTCTAGCCCTGTTCAAGGAGAGGACTGGGAGAAGCTGTTTGGTGCTGCAGGCGATGACAAGGAAAATGATTTGGATGGATTTTAATGAAAATATTGAGAAATATGGTATCGTAGTATTTATTCAAGTCAATTAGGATAGAATATTATTGTAATACAACAGTTTTGTAACTGAAAACCAATCGAAAAGTGATTACGGTAACATCTTTTGAACGAAAGAAAGCGAAAGTCATTGTTTTCGTCACGATTTTATCCCACTTTCCACTGTAATACGTACGTCATTTCAGCAAATATATTACATTTCCGTGAATGCATTATATCAAGCACAGTATGAATAGAATACCATTGTAATATAACAGTATTTTAACCAAAAACTATTAAAAAAAAACGAGTAAC
Source organism: Homarus americanus (assembly GCF_018991925.1). Taxonomy (NCBI): domain Eukaryota; kingdom Metazoa; phylum Arthropoda; class Malacostraca; order Decapoda; family Nephropidae; genus Homarus; species Homarus americanus. Next base: position 16,304,138 of record NW_024735554.1, on the reverse strand, counting down.
TTCTCTTGAACATCGGAAGGTTAGGTAAAATCTTTTGTTTTCGTCATGTATTTTATCCTATTTTACATTAAAATACATCACGTTTCAGCAAAACTACTATTTATTTCTGAGAATATATTCATTCAGGCACAGTTAAGGTAAAATATACATGTGATGGAACAGTTTTTTAACTGAAAACGATTTGAAAAGCATGTGTGCCGTCTAGCTGATACTCAACAGCTGGTGGTGCATCATGCATCGTTGTAAACAATAGGAGGTTGAAGTAGATTACCAGGTATTATATTAAGTGTGAAATATCAAAAAGGTTTTTATTACCTGTATTTTTTGTAGATCAATGAGAACTGTTATACCGTATATGATATGATAAGTTAGCCTGTGCTAAGAACTTCAACATAGACTACTGAAAACACGTTGTAAGGTAATTTAGCCTATTGTAAGTTGGTGAGCTTCATTTGCTGAAGAAACTGCACAACTTTTCATTACTAATTGGTACATATTTTACGTTTCCATTGTTTACTGGCAGTAAATGGTAAATATTTTTCATGTCTGAAGCTAAAAGTTGCATCCCCCCCCCACACTAGTGGTGGAGATGTTACATTTAACCAAAAAGACGCTGGTGTTTTATCCCAGCAGTGGGTGGACCAGCATTTTAGCTTAAGGTCCGCATAGGTAATATTCCTAAAAATCTTAAAAAAAAATAAATAAATAAAAGTTCGTTCAGATTTTGTCCGAATTTTCCGAAATCCGGATTAAAGGGGTCCGAATTAACGAGGGTCGACTATATATATATATATATATATATATATATATATATATATATATATATATATATATATATATATATATATATATATATATATATATATATATATATATATATATATATATATATATATATACAGTGAACCCTCACTTTATGCACACACACTGTACGCGGTGCATCTACTCATATACGCAGGAGAAGTATAATTTTTTTATTTAGCTCATAAAATTCATACAAATTACCCGGCCAGAATATAATTTACATTGCTGGAATTCTTACAATTTGATGATCATTTTGAATATAAGCATCATAGATTTTGCATTAGACATACAAATTTTAGATCTAATGCAAGTATTTTGTTTACTCAGAGCAAATATGTTATCTTTTGTGCAAAATATATGAATGTGTATATTCAAAATATTCCTGGTCTTGCAAGGAATCCAGCAATGTCAATTATATTATCCTAACTTTAGTCTGAGGTATTATTTATTACTAAAAGTTAAAATCTAGTTTTTTCACCCAACATTTCTCTGGTAGGGAGGGAAGGTGGGGGGTGAGGGGGAGGGTTGGGAACGCCCGACCATCTGGCGCGGTTGGAAGAGTGGGGGAGGCAAGTTGGGGTACTTTGATTGACAGATAGTGTCGTGAAGAATATTTTTTTTATTAACTGAAGATATTTGTTTTAGCTCATAAAATTCATACAAATTACCCGGCCAGAATATAATTTACATTGCTGGAATTCTTACAATTTGATGATCATTTTGAATATAAACATCATAGATTTTGCATTAGACATACAAATTTTAGATCTAATGTAAGTATTTTGTTTACTCTGAGTAAATATGTTATCTTTTGTGCAAAATATATGACATTTATATTCAAAATATTCCTGGTCTTACAAGGAATCCAGCAATGTCAATTATATTATCCTAACTTTAGTTTGAGGTATTATTTATTACTATACCTTAAAATCTAGTGGTTTTCCCCAAAAAATTTCTCCGAGAGGGAAGAGCCAGCGAGTGTAGTGTGAGAAGAGGGGGAGGGAGTCGAGTCCATTATTTGAATGGACATTAACTTGGCGACTGTATTTCTCTATTTCTCTAAGTATTAATTGTGTGCATGTACCATCATAAAATTAAGATGTTATTTTTACTAGAACATAGGTATTGTGTCGGAAAAAGTGGAGTTTGGGGGTCAGCCGGGGTCATTTAATCCCATATGTTATGTTGTTCACTTTACGCATTTCTCGCTTTACGCGGGCCTCCGTGGGTTCAATTGACCGCGTAAGGTGAGGGTTCACTGTATACTGTACTGTACTGTACTGTAGTCCTGTACTGTATATACATCAATCACCCTTCCCTTTCCATCACATTATCTGCCACAACTGAGGAGAAATTTATATTACAGTTGCCCCCTGGGCCAAGATTTTTTTCACCAATAATAGTCTAATTAGCTCAAACAACACATTAAAGGTGCAGCCCAGCATCTTGATTTCAGCTTCAGCTGACTGATCATTGAACTACAAGAGGAATGAAGGTGTCTGTGTTGGCTGGTTACAGAACTATGCAAGGAGGGAGGGTATCTGTTGTGGCTGGCTACAAGTTCAAGCTCCACAGCAAATTGGTATTTCAGGATAAATCCCTTACTTCTAGCCAGTGTTGTTAAGTCAAGTTGATGCAGTAATACAAAACCAGCAATACAAAAGGGAAGTGGTGATACTATAGAGTCTTAAAGAGAAAAAACTGACTTTGTATCTCTAAGTCACTTGACTTGTTTGTTTTCTATAAAGGTGAGGAGAGCATCAAAGACTCATTACAGTAACCCCCCTTTTCCTATACAGCTCTTCAGTGTTTTAGCAGAAACTCTAAGTGTATAAGCTGTCAGTAATCAGAGCCAAAATAATGAACAGATCACATGGCTTGGTGTAGAAGCATCAACTGCATCCAGAGGTCAACTCTAGCACCCTATCCCGCCTTTGAGGTTGATGGTGTACTGGGGTGGAAAAGGTAATTGGTAGCTAAATTAAATACAGTCGTGTCGCATCTTACACGTATATAACTTACGTGCATTCAACTGTGTGTGCTTGACTTATAAAAAAAAACAAAAAACAACAACAACGCAGAGAGTGTACTCGCATATGGTTGGGGGGAGATACTTCCACCACCATGCTATATGTACTATTCCAGATGATACTAAATGTTACAAAATACTTCCTTGAGATAAATGTACAGTATATATCAGGTGCCTACAAGAGAGCTCAGGCTCTCAACTGGCTCAGCCATATTAATATTGTTATTATTATCCACTCTGTATCTGTGTTTTTCTGGCTAAATAAACTGTTTCAATTCAATTCATAGAACTAGAAAATGACCATGAGTGTTTATATTAAACCAAGGAACAATGAGTGAACAGAAAACTACATGTGACTTGTGTAACTTACAAGCTAACTACAAGTATAACGGTGGACAGCTGTTGACGATTCCAACTATCAACCAATCTACGACTGTATCAAAGGTGACGAGCCGTGGGATTACCAAATATGTCACTCAGCTGCATCAAAGGTACCAGCGATGGAACAACAGCTAGTTCAAACAAGTGCTAGCAAGTGTGATAGCTTTGATATCTCACCACAGCTAAATCAATGGTGGCAGCGGTATCGACGAATCTACTATAAACTCAATCAGTGCTTCAGGGCTCTGGTAAAAAAAAAAAAAAATGCAGTGATTTCTAGCTAATTAGAGAGAGATAAACATTACAGGTACTCCCCGACTTACGACGGGGTTAGGGACCCAAATCCAGGTCGTAAGTCCGATTGGTTGTAAGTCCGACATAGAAAAAAAAAATCAAATAAAAAAAAATAAATACAGTAAAAAATCTACAATGAAATACAGTACAGTAAAAATAATGAATAATGAAGAATGGATACAGTGTGACAGCACTTACCTTTAATGTTGTCAGCTGAATGCACAAGGGCCCCCATAATTTTCTATTTACAGGATACATGGAGACTATATTAATTGGATGAAGCAGAGGAGGAGACAGGGCTGGGTGGGTCATCAATGTCGCTTTCTTCAGACAGGTTTATGTACTGTGGAAACTTGCTGGTTGAAGGTATTGGATCATCTTGAGGGAGTGAAGAGGCAGCACTGGTGGGGCGTGAGGAGACGTCACTGGGGGACTTCTTAAATTAGATGTCCAATTTAGACTGTACAGTTTGCTTTTTCTTTTCATGATAAATTTCTCTGTAGCAAGCAAGTGCATCTTGGATCATTCTGTCTACTTTGGCATAACGCTCATAATTTTGATCCATGCCATCAAACATTTGCATTGCTTTATTAATTGTAGCAAATGACTCTGCCATTTGTTTCACTGAAAACTTTTTGGGGGGTGCCGGTTCTTCTACATTTTGTCTCTCTTCTTCCTCTGCAATTTTCTGTGCATCTAGTTCAATAAGATCCTCGTTTCTGAGCTCTTCTGCTACACTTTCAACCAACTGTTCAACATCTTCATTATCAATTTCTAACCGAAGCTGCTTACCTAACTCCACTATCTTGTTACTAATATCCGAAATAACTTCATTTTCATTAAATCCTTTGAAACTGTTCACATACCTTTTCAGGATTTTTCTTCCAAATTCCATTCATGCAATGTTTTGTAACCTGATCCCATGCTGCACTAATGTTCTTTATACATGACAAAACGTTGTACTCCTTCCAAAACTCTCTGAGCGTTTTCTCACCTTCAGTAGGAGCAACAGCCTGAGCAAAGGTCGTGCGTAAATAATACGCGTTAAAGGCAGCAATAGCACCTTGATCCAAGGGTTGGATGATAGAGGTAGTGTTAGGTGGAATGTACACTACCTTAACATCAGGGTGCATGTCGTCCAGGTGTGGTGGGTGTCCCGGAGCATTATCCAAAATCAGCAAAATCTTGAATGGAATCCGTTGTTGCAGACAATACTCCTTGGCTCGTGGAATGAAACAAGTCATGAACCAATCCTCAAACAGTGCTAAGGTTATCCAGGCTTTCATATTACTGCATAAAACACTGGCAGTGTGTGCTGCTGACATGTTTAAAAGCCCTGGGGTTCTTTGAATGATAGATCATGAAGGGCTTTAGCTTGAAACCAGCAACATTCCCCCCCAACAGAAGTGTAATTCTGTCCTTGAATGCCTTGAATCCTGGCATTGTTTTCACCCCTTTGAGGATGTATGTCCGCTCAGGCATGCGCTTCCACAATAATCCAGTCTCATCCACATTTAATATTTGCTCAGGCAAATAATTCCCTTCCACAATCACTTCATCTAACTCTTCCTTAAAAGCTTCGGCAGCACCAGCATCGGCACTAGCTGCCTCTCCACTCACCTTAACATTGTGTAGACTGTAGCGTGTTTTAAATCTATCAAACCACCCATGACTTCCTGTAAAGGTTTGATCACATTCATCCCCTGCCTGCTCCTTCAGGCTTTGGAACAGGTTTCTTGCTTTACCCTGTATAGTTAGAAGGCTTCTGTATCTGGTCTTCTATCCATATCACCAATAATTGTTCCATATCGTGAATAGAACCTTGTCTTTTCTTTGAAATTATAGTTCCCTTTATAGGTGTTGTTCCTTTCACTATATCACGAATACGTTCCTTGTCCTTCAGAATAGTGGATCATGGTCGAGTGTGAGAAACCTAGGTCACGTGAGATTGTTGCTACAGTATTTCCATTCTCATGCTGCGTTATTATCTTCATTATCATCTCAAAAGTAATTGCCTGTCTCCTTTTCTTTGGAGCACCACCAGCACTCTCACTTTTACACTTTCCAGTCATTATAAAGTCAATTAAATATGATAATAACGAAAGTTCACAGCGCAATCAGTATAGGATACGATAGCCAAACACCAACTAAGCACTCCACTGAGTGAGTGTACACACGCGGCGACCCGAGCCGCGCCACGCTCTCGCCCGGGACAGAAACATTTCGGTATAGAAAATGCGCGCATCATTTGAAAATATTTTTGGTCACGACTGCCAGTGGTATGTCCCGACGGTCGTAAGGTCAGAGCTAGTCGTAAGTACCGGTGGACGTAAGTCCAAGCAGTCGTAAGTCGGGGACTACCTGTATAAGTAACCAAAAATACTTATAACACAAAAAATAACAATGACTACCACAAAGTAACAAAAAACAAGATAGAATAACAAGTCACCCTAATTGTGTTGTAGCAGCAACAAGTAAGTAGTAGTACAAGTGGTAACATTATAACAGCTATGTGGGGGACTCTCAAGTGGTAACATAAGGACTAGCAGGCCTAACCAACAGAAAACCCTTGAAGGCACAGTGTGATGGTTGTGGTCAGAAAGTACCAGGCTAACGACAGGGGCTCAAGTAGTATCTTTCTCGGAGTATCACCTATCAACCACAGCTGACCTCAGCAGCCCTCCACCATAGCAGATGTATGTGTATGTGAAACACACACACACTTCCAACAGTGACATCATCTAGACTGTCGCCATCTTGGATACTATGTCATCGACGCCATTTTAGAAAAGGTTATCCATCCAGCCCAGCCGATGAGACATAAACAGGAGTACGATGCCAAAAAACTACAATCAACTCTACGGTATTAGGTATGTCACAAACAATCATTAGTTTATACAGTCTCTCCTCGACTTACAACGGGGTTCCGTCCTGACAACCAGGTCGTAAGTCGAAAAGGCAAAAATAATACATAGAAATTCTAAAATGGGTGTCTCTTTTTCTTCTCAGCACCACGAGAACTCTCACTTTTGCGCTTGCCAGCCATTTTAAAGGGAATTACAAACGAAAAGTATGTCAGTACACAGCGTGATCACTAGCGTCGGGACTTGAAAATACGTAATGTGAAAAATATTTTATACGACCATGGCAGTCATACGTCCGGGTTGTCGTAAGTCGAATATGTCATAAGTTGAGGAGAGACTGTATATACACATTTTATATATATTGTACAACATACCATCACACGGTAGACGTTGTGATAAGTTATTAATTATCAAGTGCCTTGTAACAATGAATTAAAAGATAGTTTGTACAATTAATTATCACACTACCTTATTGTGAATGGATTGGAAAAGTTATTAAATATTTAACTTTAATAAACATTTATGGATCATTTATATGTTTTAAGCAATCAACAAGTTGTAAACCATAATGAAAACTTAGATAGTGATTCAAGTGACAATGTACCCCATGACACAGTTAACATTGAAACAAGTGAACTCAAAGGTGTGCATGAATTACAAGTCACAGAACCTAAACTACAAGTATACACTTGGATTGAAGGTAGTGAAGCAGTCATAGATATAACATATAAAGAATTATTATTTACACAACTTAGATCAGGACGTTCTTATGACACTACACCTCTGTATAGTGAACTTTAACCTCTGACACTACACATGAGTATAGTGTATTGGTATCTTCTACTTCATGTACTAGTACTTCACCAACATTTCAGTTAACTAGTAAACCTCTAACCACTAACATGACTGACCAAGTGCTGCAAGCAACTAATGTGTGGAAAATACAACCACAGCATGATCGAATCCCAGACTTCACAGGGGAAGATCCTAACTACTGTATAATGTATTAACATTTATCTGAGCATGTGAGGATGTGATGAGACATAATGTCCAGAATGACAAGGACCAAGAAGCATTCGTCTGTGGTCACATTAAACCAGGCTGTCGCACAAATCGACTAATGAATGCTACGGGTTTTACTCAAACAAAATATGATGAGTTTAGAAACAATTTGATCGGTTTCTTTGATCAGGGAGCAATTGGTGGTCATCTTACATGGATTTTTAGAATGGTAAACCAAACCGTGCCACTAGCCCAAACACAGGTTGTCTATATGGCACAATACAGGTAAAAGAAATACTGTAATTGTCCTAAGGACAAACACATAAAGGGAATATACATTTCTTTGCAAAGTAAAAATGTCCCCCCTCCTCCACCCCAGGTCAGCAAATGTTATTCGTGGATTTGGCGAATCGTGGCCATTTTGAGATCCTAATCCTCGCAAATTTGGGGGCCCTCTGTACTAATGTTGTTGCACAGCCCACTCAATTACCAATTGGTAGCATTACACCAACGCAAGAACAAACGAGGCAGGAGAAGTTGGATCAAATGACTCCACATGTCAAGGTGATTGACCATCTTCAAGGAAAAGTGAATTCCTAGAGTTACTAGCCGACTACAGGGACATAGTAGCATTACCTGGAGAACCGCTGGGTCAAACAAAATTAACCTCACACAGCATATCTTTAAAACCAGACACTAACCCTGGCTACATACCAGCTTACAGACTACCACACAACCAACGGCCCATAGTTGAAGACATGGTTAAAGATATGATGGAACAGAAGGTAATCACACATTTGTCATCCCCTTGGAATTCTCCTCTTTTTCTAGTTCCAAAGAAAGATGGAGGATGGCGCCCTGTTATTGACTTTGGATGAGTCAATGAAGCAACCATACCAGATGCCTGTTCTGAGTGATTTGTTGCAATCCTTGGGAAAAAAATGCAGTTTTTAGTAATCTCGCTCTTCTTGGCGGGTATTGGCAAATTTCTCTCAATGAGAAATCCATTAAGGTGACTGTATTCAGCACTCCCTTGGGACATTTTGAATTTTTAAAAATGCCATTTGGACTACGAAATGCGCCATTAACATTTCAACGAATGATCAACATGAAAGACTAATAAGAAAAGTGGAGGCTCATGGCATTAAAGGAGATACAGTATAGTCTCGATTTACGCGGATTTGGTTTACGCGTTTGGTCATTTATGCGGCATCTTGCCAGACCGACAATTTTTATTTACACGGTTCATTCCATCATTTACGCGGGAAGCAGTGCGGGCAGGGTGCGTACAAGGTCGCCCAGTCAACAAAACATTCCCGAGTTCTTCACCCACCACAGCCGGCCCAAGTCAGTGATAGTGAGGATATGGACTTTGAGGGGTTTGACAAAGAGGCCCTGCAAGCCTCTGTGGTGGATAGTGATACAGGTGATACAAGTGATACAGATGAGGGCCAATAATCTGCCCTCTGCCACGGAACTAACCCCCCCATCCCCGTGTGCCCAGCCATCTCTTCTACTAAGGTAAGTGTTAAAAAACCTATTATTATTGACATTTCTCTTAAATATTAATTGTGTGTGCACACCATCATAAAATTAAGATGTTATTTTTACTACAACGTACGAATTGTGTCGGAAAAAGTGTAGTTTGGGGGTCGGCCCAGTCTCTATTTCAATTAATCCCATTCAATTAATCCCATATGTTCTGTTATTTCGTTTACGCGTTTCTCGTTTTATGCGGACCTCCACAGGTTCAATTGACCGCGTTAATGAAGACTATACAGTGAACCCTCGCTTTACGCGGTTTCACTTTACGCGTTTCTACATTTACGCGGTACCCTGCCAGAACCAGAATTCCCACTTTACGCGGTGCATCTACTCATATAGGCAGGTGAAGTATAATTTTTTTATTTAGCTCATAAAATTCATACAAATTATCCGGCCAGAATATAATTTACATTGCTGGAATTCTTACAATTTGATGATCATTTTGAATATAAGCATCATAGATTTTGCATTAGACATACAAATTTTAGATCTAATGCAAGTATTTTGTTTACTCAGAGCAAATATGTTACCTTTTGTGCAAAATATATGAAGTGTATATTCAAAATATTCCTGGTCTGGCAAGGAATCCAGCAATGCCAATTATATTATCCTAACTTTAGTCTGAGGTATTATTTATTACTAAAAAGGTAAATATTCTGGTTTCTCCCACACATTTCTCTGGTAGGGAGGGTTGGTGGGGGGTGGGGGGGGGAGGGAGGGACCAACCGATCATCTGGCGCGGTTGGAAGAGGGGGGGAGGCAAGGTGGGGTACTTTGATTGACAGATAGTGTGGGAAGAATAGAAATTTTTTTTATTAACTGATATTTGTTTTAGCTCATAAAATTCATACAAATTACCCGGCCAGAATATAATTTACATTGCTGGAATTCTTACAATTTGATGATCATTTTGAATATAAACATCATAGATTTTGCATTAGACATACAAATTTTAGATCTAATGTAAGTAATTTGTTTACTCTGAGTAAATATGTTATCTTTTGTGCAAAATATATGACATTTAAATTCAAAATATTTCTGGTCTTACAATGAATCCAGCAATGTCAATTATATTATCCTAACTTTAGTTTGAGGTATTATTTATTACTATACAGTCGGCCCTTAACATACGCGGGGGTTACGTAACAGAGATAGCCGTGGATGTTAAAAATCCGCGTATATGTGCTGCCCCCCCCCAAAAAAACCCTGGCCCCCATGTCCTTATTTACCGTATATACCTGTGTGTAGTTCGAGTTTTTAAGATCAAATTATTTGGCAAAAAATTGGGGGTCGACCTCTAAAAGGGTAATAGTTTCGTTAGGTTGAAAAATATTTACCAGTAACTACCAGTAAACAATGGCAACGATGCACCAACGCACCACCAGCTGTGAGTGTCGGTACAGTTGCCAGGGCAGATCTCTTGCGTCATCATAGCAAGCCCAAAGTAGCCAAGTCCATGGTATGGTAGTACAGGACGATGTAAAACATAAAGTATTCATTTATTTAAGTTTATTTATAGATACTTGACATAAATTTCTGTTCATTACATTTGAAACATCAATCTTTGTTAATTAAATTTGAAACAAAAGAAAACTACGATACCGTATTTTCATTAAAATATTACATCACAAGTATATTTTACCTTAACTGTGACTGAATGAATATACGTATTCTCAGAAATAAATATGGAAATATAATATTTTTGCTGGAATGACGTACATATTACAGTGGAAAGTGGGATAAAATCATGACGAAAACAATGACTTTCGCTTTCTTTCGTTATTCAAAAGATTTTACCGTAATCGCTTTTCGAATGGTTTTCAGTTAAAAAACTGTTGTACTCGTACTGTATTACAATAATATTCTATCCTATCATTAGCCTTATAATCCCACAACTGAAAACCATTCGAAAAGCAATTACGGTAACATCTTTTGAACGAAAGAAAGAGAAAGTCATTGCTTTCGTCACAATTTTATCCCACTTTCCACTGTAATACGTACATCATTTCAGCAAAAATATTACATTTCCATGTTCTCAGAAATAAATGGTAGTTTTGTTGAAATGTAATGTACAGTATTTAATATTAAAATGCAAAAATAGCTATAAAAACAATTAATACACCCGTAATGTACTGGCTGGCATCTCCACTCGTCCCTCCTCCCGCGTCCAAGGTCACCACTCCTCCCAACTCGCTCCCCCCGCTCTCTCCTCCGCCTCCTCCACCTCCTCACCGTCACTACTGCCAACAACAAACACAAATGTTTTGTGAATAACTGCACCACCACTTCCTATGTACAGTACTGAACTGTACTGCACTGTGCATTTTTACAAACAATAAACATGGCAAGAAAAGCTATTAAAAAAAAAAGAGATAAAAATTTCACTTTACTGTACAGTACCTATCCTCGGCGACAGGACGGGGGTCATCGGGCTCATCGTCACTCAATTCCATAACGGGTGGTGAAGTGGGGGTGACGGTGGATTCAGCTGCTTCCTCACTGCTGCCAGTGATTGTTGGTGTTAAATCTCTCCGTCGGTGATCAAAGAACATGGTGATGGGGAGTTGTCGTCTCTTTCTTTTCATTTCTTCCATGATGTTTTTGTATAGAGCAAAAACGTCATCCATCCCTCGCATGAATTTCAGGGAATGCACCATGGAGGGGTCCATACTATAGGCCAGGTTTTTCAGTGCCTCAATATTCCTGGTCATTTCCCCCAACTTCTCCAACGTTATTTCTTGGGGCTCTTCCTCTTCCTCTTTCCCTTTCGCTTCCTCTTCCTCTTCCTTGCCTGAGTCTACTAACTCCTGTAGATCCTCCTCGTTCAGCTCAGTGTCGTGCTCTTCAATTAGCTCCCTAATCTTGTCCTCTGCCATGTCATGGAAGCCTTCAGCAGCCACTTTCCTTGACAGTGCCAGGGTCTTTCTGAATATTTTCATTAAAATCCATCAAAATCATTTTCCTTGTCATCATCTTAAGCACCAAACAGCTCCTCCCAGTCTTCTCCTTGAACAGGGCTAGAAGGTACATGTTTTTCAAATCGTTTTCAATTAAAAAAATGTTACAGCACATGTATATTTTACCTAAACTGCGCCTGAATGAATATATTCTCAGAAATAAAGTAGTTTTGCTGAAACGTGATGTATTTCAATGTAAAATAGGATAAAATACATGACGAAAACAAAAGACTTTACCTAACCTTCCAATGTTCAAGAGATGTTACTCGTTTTTTTAATAGTTTTCGGTTAAAATACTGTTATATTACAATGATATTTTATTCATACTGTGCTTGATATACTACATTCACGGAAATGTAATATTTTTGCTGAAATGACGTACGTATTACAGTGAAAAGTGGGATAAAATCGTGACGAAAACAATGACTTTCGCTTTCTTTTGTTCAAAAGATGTTACCGTAATCGCTTTTCGAATGGTTTTCAGTTAAAAAAACTGTTGCATCACAAGTGAATTAGGATACAATATTATTGTAATACAACAGTTTTTTAACTGAAAACCATTCGAAAAGCGATTACGGTAACATCTTTTGAACGAAAGAAAGCGAGTCATTGCTTTCGTCACTTTCCACTGTAATACGTACGTCATTTCAGCAAAATATTACATTTCCATATTCTCAGAAATAAATAGTAGTTTTGCTGAAACGTAATGCATTTCAATGTAAATTAGGATAAACTACATGAAAACAAAAGACTTTACCTAACCTTCCGATGTTCAAGATATGTTACTCGTTTTTTTAGTAGTTTTCGGTTAAAATACTCTTATATTAGTGATATTCTATTCATACTGTGCTTGATATAATACATTCACGGAAATGTAATATTTTTGCAACTACAATGCTGATGTCAACACAAGCGTGGTTACAGCGAGACTGACTGAGTGAGGGAGAGCTATGCGTGTGTGTGTGAGGTTGCGGGAGCGGGCGGTGTCCCGTGTTTGGTGCCGCGAGCGAGTTGAATGGCGTGCAATTTGATTGTACTTCAATTACTTCAATGTACAGAATATTCCTCTGGCGGGGCAATCCGCGTATTTGCAAATCCGTGTATGCTAAACCCGCGTATGTTAAGGGCCGACGGTACATACACGACATAGATATCGGCGTAGACAACAACATAAGTAAATTTGCTGATGACACTAATATAGGGCGTATAATTAAATATGACAAGGACTCCGCAAAACTACAGGAAGATCTACACAAATTTTTAGAATGGTCTGAAAATGGCAGATGAAATTCAATGTGGACAAATGTAAAGTACTTAGTCTAGGAGATGAAAACAGAGAAACCAGTTATCAGATGAACAACGATGTTACAGAGAAATCCGACTGAGAGAAAGACTTAGAAGTAATGATAAGTAGGAATCCTAAGCCAAGTAAACAATGTGTATTTGCTCAAAACAAGGCTAATAAAGTACTTAGGTTCATACAAAGGAGTGTTAGTTACAAGACTAGAGAGGTCATCCTAAAACTATATCTTGTGCTTGTGAGACCTCACTTGGATTACGCAGTTCAATTCTGGTAACCATATTACAGAATGGATATGGACTTCCTAGAAAGAATTCAGAGGAGAATGACAAGACTAATCCTGGGCATTAGGAACCTTGAGTACAGAGACAGGTTAAAACATCTTAATTTGCATTCCCTCGAGAGATGTAGAGTGAGGGGCGATATGATAGAGGTGTAAAAATTTAAGTCAGGGCTAAAAAAAGGGAACATATCAAAGGTACTCAAACTATCCAACCAGGAGCGAACTCGTAACAATTTCTTTAAATTAGACATATTTAGATTTAGGAGCGAGATAGGTAAACATCGGTTTGGAAATATAGTGGATGAATGGAACCAGTTACTAAATATCATCATTAACTTGAATATGCTGGATAGCTTCAAACATAGGTTGGATGGATGTATGAGAGATATGGGTTGGGTGTAAATGGGACTGCCCAGTATGGGCCAATAGGCCCGCTGCAGTTTCCTCCATTCTTATGTTCTTATTTGAAAAAGGGGAATGTGTTGTGGACATAGCCGCTGTGCTTGGTCTAACCCCCACAACGGTGCGTACTATCCGAATGAAAGCTGACTAGATTAAGGTTAGTGCTGGAAGTGGTTCTTCTCCGAGTGCTACTAAGACGACTCGTACTAGAAGCACTGTGATAGAGAAGGTGGAAAAGATGCTGGCAATATGGATGGAGGACCAGAATCAATGCAATGCCCCTGTGAGCTTTATGGTTATCCAGCAAAGGCCAGATCCTTGTTTGATGACTTAAAGGCAGAAGAGGGTGAAGGATTGAAGGAAGAGACCTTTACAGCCAGCTGAGGCTGGTTTCAACGATTTAAGCGTCATTATAACTTCCACAACATAAAGATGACTGGTGAAGCTGCCAGTTCAGATATGGTTGCTGCCGAGTCATTCCCGCCAGAATTCAAACGGATTATCCAGCAAGGAGGCCACTCACTGAAGCAAGTCTTGAATGTGGATGAGACTGGTCTCTTTTGGAAGAGGATGCTTGAGAGGACCTATATCTCCAAGGAGGAGACAAGAGCGCCAGGTTTTAAAGTGGCAAAAGACCGCTTGATGCTGCTGCATAGCGCGAAAGCTGCCGTTGACTTCAAACTGAAGCCTATGCAGATTTCTCGCGCTGCCAACCCACAGGCCCTGAAAGGTTACTCTAAGGATCACTTTCCTGTCATTTACAAGACAAACAAAAAGGCATGGATAACCGGCGCCATATTTAGCCAGTGGTTAAACGTGTATGCCGTCCCTGCACTGAAGGAATACTGTGCCAAGGAGGACCTTAACTTCAAAATTCTTCTGATCCTTGACAATGCTCCAGCTCATCCTCCCAATCTCAATGACTTGCATGACAGTGTAAAAGTTGTCTTCCTGCCTCCCAACACGACAGCACTGGTGTAGCCTATGGACCAAAGCGTCATCACCGCATTCAAGGCGTATTATTTATGCTGTACCATGGCCAGCTGCTCAAGGCTACAGACGGAGAAAATAAACCAACGATCTGAGAATATTGGACTGGCTTCAACATTCTTCATGCTATTGACAACATTCGTAAGGCATGGGAAGAGGTTTCAGAAAGTTGCCCGAATGATGTGTGGCATAAACTATGACCCGAGTGTGTCAGCAGTTTTACGGGATTTATGGACTTACGGGTAGTCTCAGCTGTGAATAGGGATAACCTCAGCTTGGCTAGACAGGCAGGCTTTGATGAACTGGAATCAGAGGATATTGAGCACGTCCTGGCATCCCATACAGAAGAGCTCACCAACGAAGATCTGCAACAATTAACAAAACACAATCCCGTTGAAAACGGCGACGAAGAAGAACCTCAATGAACGCTAATTTCCAAGAGGCTGGCATAATCGTTGAACATGTCCCAGCAAGCAATGCAAATGCTTCTAGATGACGACCCAAACAGAGAACGTAGCTCAAGGGTTCAACATAGCATTGATAACAGTCTTGGTTGATACACCGAGATCTATATGGAGAAGATGAGTAGCACCAGGCAGTCAACACTGGATAAATTTTTTCGTCGCGGGACAGCAGAAGGAGCTTGTTCACAACAGCCGGTAGCCAAGGAGGAGCAAATATCAACGGAGGAGGAGCAAACATCAACGGAGGAGGAACAAACAACAACTGAGGAACCCCAGTCAGAGCAGGAGGAGGCAGCCGCAGAGTCTCAGTGACTCACCACCCTCCTCCTCTCCCACCCTCCCCCTTCACCCCCGCCATCCTCCTCCTTCGCTCCACTACCTACCACACACTCACTCTACCACCTCTGCCCATCGGTGTGTATCAATACAAACTTAGTACTGTAGTTCTATATACTATTTTCTATAGAATTGGCAATTATTTTCTGTATACTGTATGTAACTTTTTTCACGGGGCAAAGGGAGGCTCAGGAACATAACTCCCGTATTTTATCTTTCTTATGGGGAAAATTGATCCGCTTAACATTGTTTCGCATAACGTCGTGTTTTCGGGAGCATAACACTGACGTTAAGCGAGGACACCCTGTGTTGGCATTCCCTGATTATACTCAACCTCTCACCCTATACACCGACACCTTTGGACAAGGGCTAGGAGCTGTTCTCATGCAGTTAGACACTAGAGGGAAAAATAGAGTGATTGCTTATGCAAGCCATAAATTTAATGATGCAGAAACGCGCTATTCAGTAACGTATCTTGAAGCGTTAGCTGTTGTCTGGTCATTAAAGAAATTTAGAGATGTGATATTTGGATATCCAAAGAGAGTTCATACGGATCTTGCAGCAGTAACGGAGTTATTCCCAGGGAAAGAACCTCTCAATAATTCGCACCCAACTTTAAATACTTACCGGGACAACTGAACGTGGTTGCCGATGCACTGTCTAGACACATAGCTCCGGCTATGCCAACATCCTCGTTCACTCTACAAAATTTAAGAGCTGAACAGCAGCAAGATCCAATGTGGTCTGAAATAATTTATGCTCTCGAATCAGGTGATGAGGACGATCTACGATTGTTACGTCTTCCGTTCAAACAGTTTGAACCGAGACAAGACATACTGCACTGCACAACAAACACAGTGCACAATACTGTCACACAAATTGTCGTACCTGACAGTCTATGAGACACGGTACTCAGCCAAAAATTAACTTAGTCCTTCTTATATCTACAGCCTGGATGAAACTCTTTGGTGGGTCAGATCTGGCCCATGGACCTTAGTTTGGGAACCCCTGGTTTTGTGAAATAAAACAAAGTAAGGTTACAAGGACAGTTTAGAAAATGTGTATTAAGGGAAATACAGGAGATTTAATATTAATAAGACATTAAATGTCAGTAATAATACAGGGTATTCAAAAGATGAGAAATTTACTCTCTATAACATTTTAAATATGTAAAAGTAGTTAAAGAACAATAGCAAAGTACACTTTTTTTTAAATTTGATGTACAATCTCGTTCAAGATTCTTCAAACACTGCTGGAGACAGCTGGCAACTCAAGGCCGTTTGTTTACTACAGTAGTACTCCGATTTACTGCGGTCAATTGAACCCACAGGATACCGCGGAAAGTGAAAACCGCGTAAAGTGAACAACAGAACATATGGGATTAATCCCAATAGACTGGCCCGACCCCCACACTCCACTTTTTCCGACACAATACCAATGTTGTAGTAAAAATAACATCTAAATTTTATGATGGTATGCTCATACAATTCTCATACAATTAATATTTAAGAGAAATACAGTCCAGGTTAATGTCCATTCAAATAATGGACTCAAATCATCCCCCCCCCCACTCTTCCCAGCTCACTAGCTCCTACCTCTCTGAGAAATGTTTGGGTGAAAACCACTAGATTTTAACGTTTAGTAATAAATAATACCTCAGACTAAAGTTAAGATAATATAATTGACATTTCTGGACTTCTTGCAGGTCAGGGAATATTTTGAATGTAAACTTCATATATTTTGCACAAAACATAAAATATTTGCTTTGTGTAAACCAAATTATTACATTAATCTAAAATTTGTATGTCTAATGCAAAATCCATGATGTTTATATTCAAAATGATCATCATATTGTAAGAATTCCAGCAATGTAAATTATATTCTGGCCGAATAATTTGTATGAATTTTAGGAGGTAAAACAAATATCTTCAGGTAATAAAAAAAAAATATTCTTCACGACACTATCTCTCAATCCAAGTACCCCACCTTGCCTCCCCCCTCCTCACACTCCCGCCAGCTGGGTCGGTCGTCCCAACCCTCCCCCCCCACCCCCCCTCCCTACCAGAGAAATGTTTGGGTGAAAAAACTAGATTTTAACTTTTAGTAATAAATAATACCTCAGACTAAAGTTAGGATAATATAATTGACATTTCTGGATTACTTGCAGGTCAGGGAATATTTTGAATGTAAACTTCATATATTTTGCACAAAAGATAAAATATTTGCTTTGTGTAAACCAAATTATTACACTAGATCTAAAATTTGTATGTCTAATGCAAAATCCATGATGTTTATATTCATAATAATCATCATATTGTAAGAATTCCAGCAATGTAAATTATATTCTGGCTGGGTAATTTGTATGAATTTTATGAGCTAAAACACATATCTTCAGTAAATAAACAAAGAAATATTCTTCAAGGACACTATCTGTCAATCAAAATACACCATCTCCGCCCTCCGTCCCTTCCTACCCCCCACCCCCCACTCCCTACCAGAGAAGTGATTGGGAGAAAATAGTATATTTACATTTTTAGTAATAAATAACACCTCAGACTGAAGTTAGGATAATATAATTGACATTTCTAGATGCCTTGCAGGTCAGGGAATATTTTGAATGTAAATTTCATATATTTTGCACAAACGATAAAATATTTGCTTTGTGTAAACCAAATTATTACATTAGATCTAAAATTTGTATGTCTAATGCAAAATCCATAATGTTTATATTCAAAATGATCATCATATTGTAAGAATTCCAGCAATGTAAATTATATTCTGGCAGGGCAATTTGTATGAATTTTATGAGCTAAAAAAAAAAAAAAAAAAAACATTATACTTCACCGCGTACAGTGACCCCTCATTTAATGAATGCCTCGGTTAATGAAATTTCGGTTAACGAACTGCCTTCCATAAGGATCTTCAATTCGGTTAATGAACAAAAATTCGGTTAACGAATTTCTTACGAACCGACCTCAACATGTTTTCACTTGCACTGACCGGGCAACCAGCTTTAGTATCAGTCCGCCAATACATTAATCGGTTCTAGGGCTTAAATTCCTTACTATTTTAGTAAATATCAAGAAGTTTATACTATTCAATAATTTTAAAAGTTTAATATTTAATTTTTTAGTCATTTTAACAATTATTGAACATAATTGAAGGTAAAGTAACTAGTTTAATGCGCGGCATCCAGCCTCTTAACACAGCAAACAGGTGTTAGTCTCTCTCTGTTTTCAGTGGAGGTAACATCTTGCTTGAGACTCTCTTCAACTAAACGCTTTTTTTCTGTGTTTCCAAGCAAATTATTGGTCATTTTGAAATATATTTTACATATTGACAATATATAATGCAGTGCAGTGTTGATTTAAAGAAAGTAATCTTGAAATACACCAAGAGAACTAAAATTTTATGGGTGAAATGGTGCCATGGGGTGACTTCTCTTCTACCCCAATGACTTCTCTTCTTCCTTCTCCTCCACCCCCATTCTAATTCCCATCATCATCATCATCCAGGAGCCTTCTACATACACACCTCAAAGTAAGTGAACTTTTCTACCATTTTTGTTGAATTTAGGAAATTTTCGGTGAGCTGGAACCAATTACCAAAAACCCATTGAAACAATGGTTTCAAGTACTAACGACCTCTGGAATGGATTGAGTTAGTTAAACGGCGGTCACTGTATAGGGTCTATGTCACAACCTTTACTTGGCCAGTCTAAGACTTGCAAAATTTTTTTTTCTTTCAAACCACCACGCTATAGGTCTTGAGGATATAGGACACCTATCGTGCATGAAAATTATGTTTTCGGAACGGGATATGTACCACTCTAGGGAAGCATAACTCTTTGAGTATTTCTAACACTGTTCAGCTGTGAATCTTCTTCATGTCAGTCAGCCTCAAACTCTGTGCAAATATATCTATCCCCAAACATTGCAAGTCACATGGCTACTCCTTGCTTCCTCATAAATATGCTGTCAGGATATTGGGTTTGTTTCTCTTCCAGCAATGCAACCTTCCATAAGAGGAAGATGAGAAAGTATTTTCGCAGTGAATATTACTCTTCCCTAGATATCTAAGTCACTCAGCACACCGTCGAGCAAACTGCAACCTGCCTCTCGGATGTTTCATTTAACTTCCCTTGGTGGAGTGGAGTTCTATGGTGAATGCCTTCGTGAAGTTTTCGCCTGATTGTTGGAAATATTATTGAGATCTCTCATTGAAATGAGCGAAATCGATGGCTAACTTGCAGTGGTTCTTGCTGGCCTCCTCCTTGTGGTGGTCCTTAAACTTCCCTCCTCTTCCCATCGCTTAATCCAATAATACATAGTTGACCGAGAAACCCCCTTCTCGGCAATTCAGTAGGTGAAAACCCAGCCTCCTTACCAATTATTCTTCCACGTTCAGTGATTTTCTGGTGGTATTCCATGTTACAGGAGCCTTCACTGAGGGGTGGGAAGGGTAGTCAGCACTGACAACACCTCTGTCTCACCTTTCCGCCATTAACGTCAGCATTATATTTATATTTTATTAGGCATTTATAAAAGTAATGAATGAATGAATGAATAAATAAATAAGATACAAATTTATAGTACATCATGCACATTTTGGAAAAAATTTAATACATTTTTTTATAAAGATACCAGACTAAAGGTGACGTAATCTACACAAGTGAGAAACAAGGTTTTTTTATGTGGCGGAGCCAAATAGTCACCTGACAAAAGAAATACCATTTGGTGTTTACAATATTCAGAGTCTTGGAATGACAATAATATTGCTAGATAAAGGCTTGTAAAAGTATTAGGCATATGTTACCAAACTAATTCACACCATCAGAAGGATGGTTTGTAAGATAAATTACCATCACCTTCAATTGAACAACATCATTATTAAACACATACACAGGCTGACACAGACACACGCACACACGCACACACACGCATGCACACACACGCATGCACACACACGCGCGCGCACACACACAGCTGCACACACACACACACACACACACACACACGTACTACAGGTAGTAGTGAACCGATGATTCTGTTTAATCCCACAGCGAATTAAACCATCACTTTGTGTTGCATGAAATCAGCGACTTTAGAAAAGCGTGTTAGCATCGGTTACATACAACTGGATTAATTACCTGAATGGGATTAAACGTTTGAAGATAATATCAGTATAAATTAATAATAAACAGGCAACCCATAAACAGCCTACACACAGCTGTGCCTGATGCATGATGTTCTTAACATACTTACGATTTTTACTTATTTTAATTGTCTATACATAAATTCATATAGGTTGCCCATTTCATCCATTTTAAAATCAAATTAACAGTACATACCAACAGAAAGGTATGATATAATACAAAGCAACAAAGCCCAAGCATTAATTAAGCAACGGGGAACTGAGTAACCAATCACCGATCAGTTTTACATTCATTCAGAATTTTTACTAAGTAGAATACAGTATTACCCCGCTTTACACGGTTTCACTTTCAGCGATTTCTCATTTACACGGTACCTTGCCAGAACCGGACTTTCACTTTCATGTGCATTTACTCATATACAGTGACCCCTCTGTTAACGAACTCAATCATTTCCAGAAGGTCGTTTGTTACCTAAAAGTCGTTAACCGAAACCATTGTTTCAATGGGTTTTGGGTAGTGGTTCCAGCTCACCGAAAATTTCCTAAATTCAACAAAAATGGTAGAAAAGTTCACTTACTTTGAGGTGTGTATGTAGAAGGCTCTCGATGATGATGAGGCATTTGAAGTGGGAGGTGGAGGAGGAGAAGGAGAAGAGAAGGAAGTGGAGGTGGAGGAGAAGCATTTTACTGCTCTGGAAGGTGAGTCACCTTCCATGAAAATGTCAGGAACCTCTGGACTGACAGATTCTCCACATGAACATCCTTTCTCCTTCTGAAGTGGAAGGCTGAGTGGATAGCATCTTGTTCTCTGCCTTTACTGAAGAAAGTGTCAATTGTGTCTGGGGGCACCTGGGTCCCCACCATTAACTTATGTTTAAAGAAGGAGACCACTGTCTCAACATGACACAAAGTTAGTTCAGTTTTTCCACTTCTGGTGTTAGCCAGTTCCCTGAACTTCTCCCAGTAGTAAATCACATCTTTCAACTGTTTAGCTGACATATGGTCATCACTTTCAATTTCTCCCCACCACTGTCAGCCTCTCTACCTGTAACATCTCATCCAGTTGCTTCAAGTCATCAGAGTAAGTTCCTCCTCATGACATCAAGCAAGCCTTCCGACATCCTCCTTCTCCACTTCAAGGCCCAATGACCGACCACGACACAATCTCCTTGTCCAACTCTGTTTCTTCTCAAATCCCTCAAATCATGGGACTACTGATGGCCACAGTGCTTCCATGAAGAATTGAGGACCCAATGGAGTATTTCGCCATGATGACACAAATCAAATTTTTACAGCCTCCAGGATGTTGGAATTGTGTCTTCCAGAACTGTTTCCAGTGTTAGTTCAGGATCATTGAAGTTGCCTGACGTGACACCTCCTAAACATTTTCTTCATGCAACTTCTTGAAGTTGCTGATCACATTCTGGTCCATTGGTTGCAAGGATTGATGTAGTGTTTGGAGGCAAAAACAACACTTTCACAAAGTCAAATTGATAATTCCAAATTGCTGGCAAGGTCGGGTCATGACCAGGGAGGCTATCCAAGAGGGAAGAACCTTTAAAGGAGTTTATTGGTGGTTAGGTGTAGCTCTCTGGACAGAAAAGGGGCAACACATCAACAGCCCATTCATTAAAGAGCTGTCTTTTGTCAAATTCATGCCTCATTTGCCAATTCCAATAAACCCAAGTTTTGTTCTACTAATTTCTTGTTGCTTGAACACCCTGGGGTTTCTAGAGTGGTAGATTTGTACAGGCTTCAGTCGGAATCCCCTGAAGCATTGGCACCAAGCACAGAGTGAGACGGTCTTTCATGGTTTATGCTCAGGGGGTAAAGAGGGGGCTTCTTCTTTGGTGATGAATGTTCTTGGGCATCTTTTTTCCAGAACAGCCCAGTTTCGTCCACATTGAACACTGCTGTGGAAGATAATTTTCTTTCCATCAGTTTTTTAAATTCATCTAAAAACTTTGCTGCCTTCCTTTATCAGCACTAGCAGCTTCACCATGCCTAACAACACTGAAAATTTCTAATTCTTTTTTCTGAATTTTTTCGAACCAGCCTTGCTGGCCCGGAAATCTTCAAATTCTGTGCCTGAAGAACCAGGTTGATCTGTCTTTAAATGTCTGTGAATCTCCTGGCTCTCTTCAAGAAATGAATTCAGTAGAAATCGAATCAATTTTCATCTGTTTTTCCAAAATCCAGATGAGAAGTAATCCCTCAGTTAGGGACCACTTTTAAACACTCTGGTAGATTTATCTCTCTCTACTTTCACTTCTTTAAATTTGGTTCTTCTGTGCAAGAATTTTCAACACAGTTGATGCCTACATGCCATATTCTTTGCATAGTTTATTTGTTCTAATGCCTTGTTCATGTTTTTTATAATTTCCTACTTGGTTTGGAATGAAATAGCTTTTCTTGGATCTTCTTAGCCCCATGCTGGATTCAAACAATGTCAACACGTGATCTTTTAGTTATAAACTGTTAAATAAAGAATATTTTTTAAAATAACACTGTACCAAGCAGCTATATTGTCAATATGTAAATAAATTTCCAAAAATGACCAATAATTTGCTTTGGAACACAGAAAAAAAGGGCGAAGAAGAGAGTTTCAAGCAAGATGTTACCTCCAGTGAAACAGAGAGAGACTAACACCTGTTTGTTGTGTTAAGAGGCTGATGTCAATAAACTAGAAGTCACTTTACCTTCAATTATGTTCAATAATTGTTAAAATGACTAAAAAATTTAATATTAAACTTTTAAAATTATTAATAGTATAAACTTCTTGATATTTACTAAAATAGTATGTCCACGATTAATGTATTGGCAGACTACTAGCTGGTTGACCTGCCAGTGCGTTGTAAAACATGTTGAGGTCGTAGCCTGTAATAGCCCGCTCTCACTTAATTTTGTTCAACCGAATTTAAGAATCTTATGGGAGTGGAGGCAGTTCATTAACCGAAATTTTGTTAACCGAGGCGTTCGTTAACTGAGGGACCACTGTAATAATAATAATTATTATTCATAGTAAAATTTTAATAAAAATACACAAAAATAAAATAAGAATGATAAAAATAATAACAATAATACTGAAATAATAAAATAATAATAATAATAAAGAAATACAAGAATGAAAAAAAGATCAAAAGTGAGAAACACGACCTAGACCTATGAATTATTATTATAATTATTATAATTATTATTATTATTATATTTTAGCCCCAATGTGGGTCAGTGACCTGTGCCCGGGTGGGCTGATCCCTGTACTATATGTATATGTATATATATATCTTGATAAAATCACACGGAAAATGGAAACAACGGAGTACCTTAGCTTTCGTCTTTATTCAAGACATCTTCAGAGGCAACTGGATTACATGGACAGAGAGAGGCTTAAATATACAGGGTGACCTAAAAACATGAGGTCAGGTCATAATGATGACATCCACTAATCCCACACCAACACACTATGAGAGGAGCTTAAGAGAAGGGTGATGACGGACTAGACAGGTCAGGTCAGAAAAAGGGACCCACAAAATAACTATCATACATCAAAATCAAAGGTTTTCAAAGCATTTTTAACCTTGGGCCACTGACAAAAATTTATGTAACATATTATCAGTTTTGAACTGACCATCACTAAGGTTTATTGATTTTAATTCCTTAATCAAACTAGCTTCAACAAGTCTTTCTGTGACACAAGATGATTTGAATACTTCTGCTTTTTCCAGCAATGGGGTGATTATTATTCTAACATGAACGAACAAGGCACTGCTTTCAGATGCAGTTCTGATATTATACTTATGTTGTTTTGATTCGCAGTGTTTTTCCTGTCTGACCTACATAATTACAATTACATTTGCTACATGGAATACATAAACACTTCCATTTACATTCAACTTGGGCTATTCTTTCATTCCTCTCAAACCAGACAAGTTCCTACACTTAAGAATATTTGACTCTGCCCTATCGTGATGAATTTGTCCCGTTAGTTCGTCCTCAAGCTCTAAATATTAATGTTGTTTTCAGTATGACTCAACCATTACCAATATGTTAATAAGAATAGCCCAAGTTTGAATGTAAATGGAAGTGTTTATTGTATTCCATAAGCAAATGTGGAGAGGCTAATGAGATTCAAAAGGACTTTGCAGACTGTTTGAAAGTAGAAGGGCGGAAGAAATGTATGAGGTCCAAGAGGAGTACTTGAAGGGACTAAAGCGCCATTGTCCTAGGTAAGCAATACTTTTAATAGAAATGGCTGATACTTTCCGGACAGACCTCGACATACCCAGGACCAAACCCAGTGCCTCTAGGAATACGGAGGATCCTACACATGAACCATCATGGCAGTCGACAGTTAAGAAGAAACCCAGAAATTCAAGGCGTTGGTTTGGGTCAATGAGCCAGAAACCAAGAACGATAGAATGTGAAGGGCTGAAAGGAGTTCAGAGGTTGCTGTAAGTGAGGTGAAGTCAAACCCAAAGGCGTATATATGCAAAGTTCGAAATTAAAAAGGCGAGTAGGAGTATCACACGCAGGCTTGAGGAAGGTAGTTACGCAGATTCTGACCAGGATACAGCTGAGGCATTGAACAGCTTCTTTTCCTCGGTGTTCACAAGAGAGGATGCGATTAACCTTCCTGCGTTTAACCCTTTAGGTGCGTAATTAAATTTCGCGCCGGTTCCTGAAAAGTGTCAATTATCCTGCCAAAAATGAATTTCATATAATCACATTTTCTATATGTTTTTCTTAGAGAACTTTTAGTATATTTTCCAAATCTGGAACAAAAATTCACATATGTGTGCAAATTTTAAAGAAAAAATGACATTTATACCCAAAAATGCAGGAAATTGGTATCCATCAATGTCTGGTATATGGCAAATATATTTAATCAATTTGGTTACTAAACAGCAAATTTAGATATGTATTACATATTCAGATAATATCAAACAAAATAGTACAAAAATAAGCTATATTGCATTCAGGAAATACTCCTATACCTCAATACATAATATGTCCGCATGTCATCTCATTTGGGGAAGTTTTTTCAAGGCCGTGGGATATCCCCGCTTGTCGCATTTAATTAATATAATATTTTGGGCGGGTTTACCCGCATGCCGCATCCAAAGGGTTAAGGACAGACGGTTCGACACAGGACTGACCCACATTGAGTTCACAGAAGACGGTATTAGAAATAAACTGTCCTGGCTAAAGGTCCATAAGAGTCCCGGCCCTGACATGGTGCATCCTAGAGTGCTAAAAGAGTTGAGCAACGAGCTTGCCGAGCCCCTGAAGATCCTGTTTTGTAAATGCCTAGATGAACAAAAGGTCCCCAGTGAATGGAAAGTGGCTTATGTGAGTCTATCTTCAAGAAGGGCGATCGTCACTTCACGAACAACTATAGACCGGTAAGCCTGACCAGCTTAATATGTTAAGTACTTGAGAGTATTATCAGAGATGCCGCAATGGAACATCTACTACGAAACAACCTTGTAAAGGATTGCCAACACTGTTTTATGACGGGGCGCTCCTGCTTAACACAATTGCTCAAGGTATTGGATATTTGGGCCCATATTCTGGAATGGGGTGGTAATATCGACAATATTTACCTAGATTTTGCCAAGGCTTTTGACAGTGTACCCCATGAAAGGATGAAAATTAAACTGGAAGGGTACGAAATTCGAGGAAATTTCCTAGCGTGGATAGAAGACTTTCTACATGACTGCAAGCAGTGTGTGGTGATTAATGGCAAGAAATCATCATCCGTACCTGTCACAAGCGGGGTACCACAGGACAGTGTATTGGGCCCACTGTTGTTTGTTTGTTTCATAAATGACATGCCTGACGTTGTACACTCCTCCATACAAATGTTTGCCGATGACGCCAAATTATTTCGGGAAATCAAGAACCAAGCGGACTGTGAAGAGCTGCACAAGGACCTCTGTGGGCTCCAAGAATGGTCGAAGAAATGGCTGCTGAGATTCAATGTCACGAAGTGTAAGAGGATGCACCTGGGGTGTACCAACGGTAAGGAGGCGTATCTTATGTCTCAACGGGATGAAGAAACTGCACTATTTGAGACTGAATGTGAGAAGGACCTAGGTGTGTATGTTGACAATGAGCTTAAGTTCTCGGACCATTGCGAGAAGAAGGTAAATCAGGCAAATAAATTATTGGGTCTTATAAGAAGGTTGTTCAGATATCTAGACGGTCCGTCCCTCGTAACAATCTGCAAGAGTGAAGTGCTTCCCCATCTGGAGTACTGTCACCTCATCTGGTCCCCGAGATATGCTAGGGAATGTCAGTTGGTTGAAAATGTTCAAAGGAGGGCCACCAGACTGGTGCCTGTCCTTCGGCACCTCAGCTACCCTGAGAGATTTGAGCACCTGAACTTGCCTAGCTACAGACGGGCAAGGGGTGACCTAATAGAGGTGTATAAGCATCTCAAGGGGCACTACTCAGTCGAGTGTCCTTACTTGGAGATGGCGGACACTCGCCCCACAAGGGATCACAGCTCAAGATTGAAGAAGCCCCAAGTCCAGAAAACTGTGAGGGCAAACTTTTTCGGAGTGAGGGTTGAAAACTCTTGGAACAATCTACCAGAAAGTGTTGTGACGGCACAGAGTGTGAGCTCTTTCAAGACAAGACTTGACCAACACTGGAGCGGGTTCAGGTACATTTAGGAGCCGGTGCATGCCCAGTACTTGCCAACAGTGTGTAACAGAGACGTGACCGATCGCCCAAGCAGCTAACGAGCCAATCTTTTGGTGAAGAGGATAAAAGAAAAGGAAAAGTAATCAGAGATGTGACCGATCGCCCAAGCGGCTAACGAGCCGATCAGTGGTGAAGAGGATAAAAGTAAGTAAAATTAAAGGCATAATTCAGACTATCTGTATTGTCAAGATCCTCTTCTATCTGTTAATTTAGGTAAGTTTTGGTTTGGTAAAGTTAGGTTTACACACTAGGGGATCCATAGGGGTGGAGCCCCCTGGATAGGTTAGGTTAGGTCAGGTCCTTGTTTTAGGGGTTAGGTTAAGTTAGACAGATAACAATTATTGGGCAAATATTGATGACTAGCCCGCTGATGCATTATTTGTTTTGGTGTTTATTTTCTTATTATATTTTCATCAGTGAGTTCTGATATGACAATCATTTCTTTGGAAAATGATTCGTTTGGTAGATAATTAGGAACCTAAGTACACACTACTCTGTCTTCTCGGTGGTATTGTAGCAGTGATGCTCCATCCCGGATGTAAACAGCCTATCACCAATCGACGCCAATGTATGGTTCTAAGCTGCACATGCTCTCATGTAAAAAAAAAAACGTAAAAATTAGGAAATTATTGACTACTGACCTGCTGCAAATTTTTCACACAAAACATTTTTAAAAATGCCACAGTTTCACTGTGTTTTATAGTGGACACTGTTGTAGCTTAGGCAAATGTGTAAAAAATTGGTTATGTGTATATTAAACCTCACCATTTCCTCTAATATGTCATGGAAGCGACACATCCACAACACTGCTAATGCTGCCTCCCAAAAGCTGGGAATGCTGTACAGATGCCATAGCTACTTCACTCCTGAGCAGTTGCTTAAAGTATAAAAGGGAATCATTCGTCCTAACTTGGAATATTGCTCTCATATCTGGGGTGGCTCTTCTTCTGTCCAACTGTTAGATAGGGTGGAATCAAAGGCATTTCGTCTTCCTAACTCGCCTCCTTTAGTTGACAATCTTTCTTCCCTTTCTCTTTGCACCAACAATAATTGGGGAAAATCTGGGTGGGGGAGTACATGAAAATGAGTAATGTAACCTACCCTGTAACCAAACCAAACCAAACCAAACCAAACCAAACCAAACCAAACCTAACCTAACCTAATCTAACCTAACCTAACCTAACCCAACCTAACCTTTGGGCCGAGCCATGTCCGAAGGTACAATACCTCAGTTAGAAGTCCAATCACATATTTACAAATTTTTGTTTTTATCTTCTTTACAACCCTCTTTGGCCAATTACAAAACCACTGATGCTTGTCCTTTCTAAATTTACAGTGAGGGCACTCGACAGACTTAGGGAAAACACCGTGATTACGTAGAAATTCTATAGCTTTATCGTTTTTTTCGTAAAGCTCAGCAATAAACTTAAAATAATCGTAGGAGCACGATTGACAGTCGACACCCAACCTCAACCACGGCCATTGTCACACTCATTGAATTTCCAAGCCGTAGATTTTCAAATCCTTACCCAGGCTGCTTTGAAAAATGAAAATGTGATTGGTAAAAAAAAATTCGTAGGCTGATATCGATACATCATTGGTCACGACTGGATGACGTCAGTCAATATTGTGCCTGCATGATCCACAACTAAATCAGTTTCACAGCGGTAACATCACCAGACAGGCGAAAACTGAAAAGTTCCTAAAATCAATTAAATTCAATTGTGTTGCTATTACCCATTTCCGCCATGTACAGGTCTTTATAGGGCTCAAAATGCTCAGAATAGGGAGATCTAAATGTTTAAGTAGTTTATAAATTTCGGGTGAGCTATGTCCTTAAGTAAAATAATACCAAGTTTTTATTTTTTATTTTTTTTAGGTTTTTACACTGTTTGACCTTCCACTTTTTTTCAGCATCTCAACTACTGTTCATTTCTGACGGCAATGAAAGTCATATTTGTATTTAACATGATGATTTACAGTATAAAAACCCATTTTCAAAAGTCAATTTGGTGGTGGCAAATACTAAATATTTACCCAAACAATTCTTGGCCCCCAAAATTCAGTTCCAAAGTCCTACAGACAAGTAAATTTGAAACTATGGATAGCCTTGTGCATCAAAAGAATACATACGCATGAACTTTAGCCTACTAAGTAGTTTGGTAAGAAAACTGCTGTAATTCATATTTTCTGAAACTGCATATAATCTGCACCACTCGCCCATTAAACAAAACACCTAAATTCCTTTGATCCACGTAAATCGCCACACCGACAAAAAATACACCCTTGATCCTGGGAATAACACCTGATTAACAACACACTCCCTGTTTTGTACACTTTCTTCATAACTACTACATGATATGTAGTTCATGTCATGATTATACAATAACTTAAAACTCTTCAACGCACCTGAATGAATGGACCTCAAGTCAGATGAGTAGTATCATCACCATATATATTAAGAAGTAATGAGACTCCAGCCACTTTTACTGAAGTCAACAGTATGACATAAAAGCGGTTGTATTAGTGAACAGTGTTCCCTTCCCACAGGTTCAGATGAAGAATTCCCTAGACTAAGGTTGAAAATAACCTAGATTGTATCAAAATTTCCCAAATCCATTTTCCATATATATATATATATATATATATATATATATATATATATATATATATATATATATATATATATATATATATATATATATATATATATATATATATATATATATATATGTTTAAAATGAACGTTTTATTGTGGTATTTTAATATTTTTGTGGTTTTATTGTTTTATCATTATTATTTAATATTTGGTAAATGTATTTGTGGCAGATACAAAATATAATTATTGTTTTGGTTTTTCTGACAAGAGAAAACACTCCACTAACATTTCGAGTATTTATCGGTACTTAATCTAAGGTATAGAATACATCAAAACATAAATGTATTCCAAATTAACTACTAATTAAAAAAAAAGTAATTTTGATTCCAACACCTTATTTAGAGTTTATGATATTTTATGAGTTATGACTTGAGTATATTGTAGTGGCTCCTCTCCCCTACAACTCCCAACTACTCCGGCCGCGCGCCTACCAGCCAATCAGCGTACAGCAGACAAGACAAAAAAGCTAGTGACAGGGGGGAAAGAGGTTCAGGGGAAGGATAAAGGGAGGATAGAAGTGAATTTTAGAAGGAGAGAACAGGTGCAGTGGCTACACACCGCTTGCGTGAGGGAGTATAAGTTGGATT
This sequence comes from Homarus americanus, assembly GCF_018991925.1. Classification (NCBI taxonomy): domain Eukaryota; kingdom Metazoa; phylum Arthropoda; class Malacostraca; order Decapoda; family Nephropidae; genus Homarus; species Homarus americanus. The sequence goes on along the minus strand of NW_024735554.1, from coordinate 16,273,379 downwards.
GATTGATTGATACGTTTATTGAGATACAAAAATCATTTATACATCTCAAAGGGATGAAGTGACATAAGTCATCCCAACCCCAGTCCAGGAATGTCCCTCTCAGGACTCACATAAATCCCTAATATTTCATATAATCAGTTATAGTACATAGTTATATTCTAGATGCAAAATTTCTATATTTCTTTAATATTTCATCTATTTTCCTATTTTTAAACATCCACTCTATTTGCTTGGGGACATTATTTATATGGGCATTCCTATATACATTAAGCAATGGGCATTCCAGTATATAATGTGGCAGGGTATGGGATCTGGATGTTCTACAAACTCTACATTCTTTATCCTGTTCACTTCTCTCAGTTCCAAGTTCCCAATAATATTTATATCCTAATCTTAACCTCATATACACTGAATCTTTCCACCTACTCCCATCTTTCCCATATGTAAATTTTGTGTTCATGAGAACATGATGGTAATGTTTCATTGTTTCACTTTTTCTCGTATATTTCATTCCTTTGAAATTATCTTCTATTGAT